>NC_084886.1:31097653-31425986 GCF_958979055.1 Alnus glutinosa
CATTTAGTGCTTCCTTGAAACGTTTGGCTCTAAGTCTTGTAATTGGGCCACTAGGAAGTGATAAAGGGTGTTGCGTAACTTCAGCTCCATTCCCATGTGTATGATCAGGATGTCCAGCTTCTTGGTTTGCATCACCGTTATTCCAAACTGACCAGCCTATAAGAGTAATCCGGAGGAGACTAAGGAGCTTCAAAGGCAAGTTGAAGATTTGTTGAGCAAGGGGTACGTGAGGGAGAGCATGAGCCCATGTGCAGTACCAGTGCTACTAGTACCAAGGAAAGATGGGACTTGGAGGATTTGCGTTGATTGCAGAGCGGTCAACAATATTACGGTAAAGTACCGTCATCCCGTTCCTAGATTAGATTATATGCTTGATGAATTGCATGGCTCATGTATTTTCAGTAAAAAAGATCTTAAAAGTGGATAGCATCATGTTAGAATGAAAGAGGGAGATGAATGGAAAACTACTTTTAAGACTAAATATGGACTTACAAATGCGCCTAGTATTTTCATAAGCAAATTTGTAGTCGTGTACTTTGATGATATCCTAGTGTACCGCACGAACTTAGATGAACATATTGAGCATTTGAGATGTGTGTTAGATGTGTTAAGATGTGAAAAGTTGTATGCTAATTTTAAGAAATATACCTTTTGCATGGAAAAAATTGTTTTTCTTGGTTATGTTGTTAGTACAAAAGGTATTGAGGTGGATGAAGAGAAAGTCAAGGGTATCAAGGAGTGGCCAACGCCTAAAAGCATCACTGAGGTAAGAAGCTTTTGTGGTCTAGCTAGCTTTTATAGGCATTTTGTTAAGGATTCTAGCACCATTACTACACTACTCACTAAAATAATTAAAAAGAATGCATTTGCTACTCTTAAAAAAAGGTTATGTTCTACACCTGTGTTAGCATTACCTGACTTTAACAAAACTTTTGAGATTGAATGTGATGCCTCAGGAATATGAATTGGAGCTGTTTTAATGCAGGATAGGCGGTCCATAGCCTTCTTCAGTGAGAAGCTAAGTGGGGCAGCCTTGAATTACCCTACTTATGACAAAGAACTTTATGCTAAGTGGGGCAGCACTATCTTTGGCCTAAGGAATTTGTGATCCACACCGATCATGAATCATTAAAGTATCTCAAGAGTCAGGGTAAATTAAATAAGCGACATGCTAGATGGATTGAATACATCGAGACCTTTCCCTATGTCATCCGTTACAAGCAAGGTAAGGAAAACATTGTTGCTAATGCTTTATCACGGAGGTATGTACTTCGTACTTCACTGAGTGCTAAAATGCTTGGGTTTGAATACGTGAAAGACGTGTATGCCAATGACGCTGACTTTTCTGATGTGTATATAGCGTGTGATAAAGCGGCATTTGCTAAGTTTTACAAGCATGATGGTTATTTGTTTAAAGAAAGCAAATTGTGTGTGGCAAATTGTTCAATGCATGAATTATTGGTGCGTGAGGCACATGGTGGGGGAATGGGTCATTTTGGCGTGAGGAAAACCATAGAAATTTTACATGGACATTTCTTTTGGCCTAGGATGAGAAGAGACATCACCCGAATATGTGGTAGGTGCATTACATGTCGCAAGGCCAAATCTAAGGTTTTACCACACGGGTTGTATACACCCTTTACCTGATCTTAGTGAGCCATGGGTAGACATATCTATGGACTTTGTTTTGGGGCTGCCTAGGACAAAAAAAAAAGAAAGATAGTGATTCTATATTTGTGATAGTGGACAGATTTTTCAAAATGGCACATTTCATTCCATGCCATAAAACAAATGATGCTACCAACATAGCTGATTTGTTTTTCAAGGAAATAGTGCAACTCCATGGTGTACCTAGGAGTATTGTTTCTGATAGAGATATTAAATTCCTTCGCTACTTTTTGAAGGTTTTTTGGGAAAAATTTGGTACCAAACTTTTATTTTCCACTACTTGTCATCCACAGACTGACGGACAGACTGAAGTAGTCAATAGGACTCTAACTCAACTCTTACGCACTGTCATTCAAAAGAATTTGAAAACTTGGGAAGACTGTTTACCTTTTATAGAGTTTGCATATATAGGACTATGCATACTACTACTTCTTATTCTCCCTTTGAAATTGTTTATGGTTTTAATCCACTTACTCTAGATTTGATACCTTTATCTATTGATGAAAGGAGTAGTCTGAATGGACACAGGAAGGCCGAATTGGTGAAGTCAATTCATGAGAGGGTACGGCTTCAAATTGCACAGAAGAATAAAAAGTTTGCTTACAAAGCCAATAAAGGGCGAAGGCGTGTCATCTTTGAACCAGGAGATTGGGTTTGGGTTCACATGCGCAAAGAAAGATTCCCAGCCCATAGAAGGACTAAAATTCCATCATTAAGAAGATGGATCTTTTCAAATCCTTGAGAAAATTAATGATGATGCTTTTAAAGTGGATCTTCCGGGTGAGTATAATGTCTATGCTACTTTCAATGTTTCTGATCTTTCTCCGTATGATGCAGGTGACGATTCGAGGTTGAATCCTTTTGAGGGGAGGGGGAATGATGGGCCCCATGATAGACTGAATCTTAAAGATCCCTTGCAAGTTCCAGATGGGCCAATCACAAGGTCAAGAGCTAAGAAGATCAAGGAAGCAATGCAAGGATTGGTGCAAACCACTTGGGCCGAGTTTGCAATTTGTCGAGCAAGACTCCAACATTCAATATGGCCTTGAAAGAAGAACAAGCTTTACTCCATGTGATACAAGCGATAGATGGGCGGCATAGCCTATTGGTTTAGTGCAAACTCTTTATTTCATTAAGTATAGGCGTGTGGGCCTATTTTTATGTTGCTATGGTTGTAGGCTTTTGGGCCTATTTATTTCATTAAGTGGACTTCTTTTATTAGCTATAGAAATGTAGTTTAGGATGTTTTGGGCTTGAAGATGTTCAGCCCATGTCTTTTAATTAATGTAAGCCTTAGTAGGTTTAGGCTTTCATGGAGAGGTTTTAAAAAGACTTGTAGCTGCATTTGCTAGACAAGTTGAATGTGAATAAAGTTTTTTGTTCTTCATATAAAACTTTTCAGTTTTCTCTACTTGTTCTTGATTGAAATAAGAACTTATCAAAAGCAAACCCCTTTGTGGCATTCTCACCGAATCTAGGTTCTTGAAACAAGATTTCAATGAATCTAAACCTTCTTGACTTGATTCTTGGCTTTCTTGGGTAGGATTCAATTTGATTGTGGGTTCAAGGGATTTCGATCCCAAAGGTTCACATCATAAGTCATGTTCATATAGTTTTAACCCTTCTCACCATGGACACAAATGCCCATTCATTACACATTACACGAGCATGATTGATAAGGATGATGCTAGCAATTCTGATCATAATCATGTCCCTGCCACAACCATCCTTGAGAGTGAGGAAATTGTGGATAATGATGAGAAGGAAGAGAAAGAGGGCACTTGGAGTCTGCTGAGCACCTGAAGCAAATTGAGCCCTACCAGTTCCAAATGTCCAATGACAAGGAAATGAGTACTGAAGCTCATTCTTTCATCACCATCCCTTTTGAGACACTCCATGAGCCCCAAGCTTTAGTTCTTCAATGTCTCAAAGAGCCATTTTATGCCCGAATTCTAAAGGATCTCTGCACATAAGGTCGCAATTCTTAAGAAGATCTTTCGAAGTAAGCAAGTAGGCTACCTGAGAGGGCGAAACATTCCGCTAGAGGGCCATCAGATTCTAAAGAAGAAATGGTGGGAAGGGATTAGTTGGACATCCCAATGATCGGGGAAAGTGCAGTAATTTTTCTTTTCCATTTTATTTTCCGCACATTTTCTTTTAGTCGTTTGTCATTCCATTTGTGTCTTTTTCTTTTGTTTCTAACAGCAATTGATCTTGTGATGTGTTTCTATGACAAATATTGCTGTTAGTTTCTGACAGGTGTGCTCGTGTTTAAGTTTGGGGGATGCCCTGGCCTTTTTCACACCATGATATTACCTTACTTCCTAGTAATGTATTTCTATACTACACATTGTGGACAATGTGGGATTCAAGTTTGGGAGTATGGAAACACAATCTATTTGTTTTTTTTTTTTTATTATTATTATTAAGCATGATTGCATCGCAACTGTGATTTGCATATCATTGGTTTGTTTAACATGTTGAACACTGCATGTCACTAAAAATCTGAACCTTTTGACTCACCTGTTGGATTAGAGAGACTTCACTTGTTTGAATTATTTATCACAAGCACATTAGCATTGATTTTGTGAGATATGAGATTTGAATTGAGGAATGTGTATCTTGAGATTTGTTGATGAAACTTTGGCTTAAATTAAAAAAAAAAAAAAAGAAATCATCAAAAAAAATATTCAAAAAAAAAAAATAATATTATTGATTTGAGTTCTCATTAAGTAACCAGGCCTCTTTCCTCACTAAGCATTGAGCGTTCGCGTAAAATGATGAAAAATTCGAATTGGTTGATTGTATGGCTAGTTTGACTTCGTAGCCTTTTTGACTTGAGTGATTAAGTCCTTAGGGATGTCTCTACATCTAGTACCCTAAAACCATCTGGTTTGGGAGTCATTGGCCAAACACTCATTACATAAGTGAATTAGAAAGCTTAAGGGAGTCAAGCATTACACAACTTACACTTAAATAAAAAAAAAAAAAAAAATTGATTTAAGCCTTGGTTATTTTCATCTAGCAAGAATTCCTATGAACTTTGGGATACACAAGCTTTGAGAAAAATTGAAACCTCACGAGTCTATATTAATCTCATTTTGCACTTATTGGAGCTTGTGTTGTCTCAATTTTCTAGTTATGAGTTGAATGATTTATGATGTCCTCATGATGTGATTGTGATATTCACCTTATTAAACTTACTCATGATGTACTAACCATGAGTTTGTGTGAAAAACCTTATTTGTCAACAGCATAGTTGATGCAAACCAAGGAGCTGGACATGTTGATCATACACGTGGGAATAGAGCTGAAGTTGCACAAGACCCTTTGTCACTTCCTAGTGGCCCAATTACAAGACTTAGAGCCAAACATTTCAAGGAAGCACTAAATGGGCTAATCCAAGAGAATTGGGCTGATTCTAAAAAGACCAAGATGGGCTCAAATAATAATCAAGGCTTAGTCCATGTTATCAAAACAATTGAAGAGGCTAATTAGCATGCAAAAATGTGACCAGCATGGTTTGACCATTAAAGGGCACTTGTTGAGCTTCAAGGATTTTAAATAAGGGAATGAACTTGGTCTTGGCTGGTTATGTTAAATACATTGAACTTAGTCATTTAGTTATTTTGTGGGGACTTGTTTATGTTGTTGTTTGTGTTGCTTTTAAAGCTGTAGTTATGAATTTTCCTATTCTTAGAGGGTTGTTCCAAGTACATAGATGGGCATTACAAATTTTGTAAGGCATAGATATTGTTTTCAGAAAATTAATATTATTGTGAGGTCTTGTGTTCCTCTTTGTTCTTGAAAGAACTCTTTGAATCCTTCGTAGTCTTGGTTTCTTGGTGTGGCGTTTCAATCCTTCATAGTCTTGGTTTCTCATCTAGTTAGGTGACGGGTCAAGGATCAACAAATCTTGTCTACTCAATCTTGGGGTTTCAAACCATCATTGTTATCGGGTTTCATCACAATTGTTGGTGGAGTTCATATCATTTTGGTATCAAAGCCTTGGTTCTAAGGCAAGTTTGACTATATTTTATTATTATTATTATTTTTTATTTCCTGTTCCCTGCTGTGAAAAAAAAAAAGAGCAAAAAAACAAAAAAAAAAAGAAAAGAAAAAGTACTCGATTCCAGTAAGAAAATTTCTTCTTTTCAATCTTGTTTCTCACCTTGTTCAAGTTCTTGACCTTTCTGAGTAAGAAAATTTCTTCCTTTCCATCATGTTCCTCACCTTATTCAAGTTCTTGACCTTTTTGATGAGTTTTGATTGTTTCTCATTTTTGAATGGCTGCTGGATTATTTTGAATTAGTTTCTTGATGTTCGATTAAGAACTAAGAAGACACAAAAGAGTGGAAAAAGGCAAGAGTGTGTGAGACCATAAGAGGGTAAAAGCCGTTTAGAGTGAATACATGAGTGCAAGTGTATCAATTCTTGAGTGAAACACGTGAGGGAGTGCTTGTGAGGATTCTAACCTTGTTTTGCAGATTCTAAACATGTTCAATAATCAAGAAGCAGGCGCAACCGAAGAATTTCGACAACCCGCAGCTTCGAACCTCCAAATGCAAGTGTTGTTAGGGGAGATGAGGCGTATGTTGAGGGCTGAATTAGAACCTATTCATGAGAGGTTGGACAGGGTAGAAGTGGAAACTCCAAGGGGATAGCAAGACAATCCCAATAGGCAGCAAGGTGGGGGCATGTTCCGTAGCGAAATGTTGAGGAAGAGGCGGAGTTGGAGGAGTTTGATGAGCCATATTTGAACCGGGGCAGGTTTGAGAGTGGGTATGGGAATAGAGAAGCTAGGATGGGTAGGCCTAGGAGGGATAATGATTTAGGAAACATAAAGACTAAAATCCCATCTTTTCAAGGTAAAAATAATCCTGAAGCTTATTTGGAGTGGGAAACTAAAATGGAGATGGTGTTTGATTGTCACAACTACTCGGAGATAAAGAAGGTTAAGTTGGCTGCAATTGAATTCATCGATTATACCATTGTTTGGTGGGATCAATTACTGATTAATAGGAGGAGTAATAGGAAGCCACCCGTAGACACTTGGGAGGAGATGAAAATGCTTATGAGGAGGCGTTTTGTACCCAGCCACTATTATAGGGGATTATATCAAAAGTTACATAGGTTAACTCATGGTTCCAAGAGTGTGGATGAGTATTACAAGGAGAAGATAGAGGTAGCTATGATCCTGGCTAATGTAGAAGAGGACCAGTAAGCCACCATGGCCAGGTTTTTGCACAGTTTAAATCGTGAGATTGCAAATATAGTCGAGTTGCAGCACTATGTTGAGTTAACGGATATGGTGCATCAAGCCATAAAGGTGGAGGAACAATTCAAACGAAAGGGATTGGCTAGGAGGGGACAACCTATGGCTACCACCAGCCCGTGGAAGACAGCTCCAAAAAGGGACGAGCAGCTTCAAAATAAGCCAAAATTTGAACCCTCTAAGAATGCCAAACCAACGACCACCACTACTTCAGGTAACACCGAGGCTTCTACTTCTAAAACACGTGATATTAAGTGTTTTAAATGTCAGGGGCGGGGACACATAGCCAGCTAGTGTGTAACAAAAGGGTGGTGGTGATAAACACCCAAGGAGAGCTTGAGTCAGAGAATGAGGAAGAAGTAGATGATGATGACATACCTCCTTTGGAAGATGCCGATGATGAGCAAAATGCTGTGGTTGGAGATTTATTGGTAGCAAGGCGAGTTTTGAATGTGCAGGTTAAGGAGGAAGAAAGTAACCAAAGGGAGAACTTGTTTCATACTCGGTGCTTTGTAAATAACAAAGTTTGCAGTGTCATTATCGATGGAGGGAGTTGCACAAACGTAGCCAGCACTTATTTGGTGGAGTTATTGGCCTTAACCACCTTGAAACATCCTCACCCTTACTGGCTTCAGTGGCTGAATGAATGTCGCGAAATCAAGATGACAAGGCAAGTGTTGGTGGCATTATCCATTGGCAAATATGAGGATGAGGTGCTTTGTGATGTGGTTCCTATGCATGCATGCCATTTATTGTTGGAAAGACCATGGCAGTATGATTAGAGGGTTACGCATGATGGATTCACAAATAGGTATCCTTTCACTCTTAAAAGGCAACCTATTACTCTTGTGCCATTAACTCCAAAACAGGTCATGGAGGACCAACTAAAGTTACAAAGATCAAATGAAAAAAAAGAAAGGAAGGCCGAATTTGAAAAAAAAAAAGAGTTTAAGAAAAAAGAAAGAGAGAAAAACATTGACCAGAGTGAAAAAGAAAAGAGAGAGGATTTCGGCCATAGTGAGAGCAAGAGAGGAAAAATTCACTTACATTGCAAAGAAAAGTGAGATCAAGAGAGCATTATTTTCACACCAGCCCCTTATTGTACTCATGTACAAGGAGGCTCTTTTAAGTACTAATGATCTCGTCAGTGCTTTGCCGAGCGATATTGTTTCTCTTTTGCAGAAGTTTGAAGATGTCTTTCCCGAAGAGGTACCTTATGGCTTAACTCCAATTCGAGGGATTGAACATCAAATTGATTTCATACCTGGTGCATCAATTCCAATCCGACCTGCTTATAGGAGCATTCCCGAGGAGACCAAGGAACTTCAGAGGCAAGTAGGGGAATTATTGGAGAAGGGGTATGTGCGTGAAAGCATGAGTCCTTGTGCGGTTCCGGTGCTATTAGTTCCTAAGATGGATGGAACATGGAGGATGTGTGTTGACTGCCGAGCCATCAACAACATAACGGTAAAGTATCATCATCCCATTCCTAGGTTAGATGATATGTTGGATGAATTGCATGGTTCTTGTGTCTTTACAAAAATTGATCTTAAGAGTGGATATCATCAGATTAGGATGAAGGAAGGTGATGAATGGAAAACTGCTTTTAAGACTAAATATGGTTTGTATGAATGGTTAGTAATGCCTTTCGGTTTAACTAATGCGCCGAGCACATTTATGCGTTTGATGAACCATGTTTTGCATGTATTTATTGGCAGATTTGTAGTTGTGTATTTTGATGATATCCTAATTTATAGCAAAAACTTGGAAGAACATGTAATGCATTTCAAATCTGTTTTGGAAATTCTAAGGAAAGAAAAGTTGTTTGCTAACCTCAAGAAGTGCACCTTTTGCACGGATAAGCTTGTGTCTCTTGGTTTTGTTGTTAGTAAGAGAGGAATTGAGGTGGACAAGGTGAAGGCAATCCAAGAGTGGCCAACACCTACAACAATCAGCCAAGTGAGGAGTTTCCACAGCTTAGCTAGTTTCTATAGATAGTTTGTGCGTGATTTTAGTAGCTTAGCCACCCCTCTTACTGAAGTCATCAAGAAAAATGTGCCGTTTAAGTGGGGGGAAAGAACAAGAAAAGGCATTTAATCTGATCAAAGAAAAGTTAACTAATGCACCTTTGCTTGTGAGAGAAGCTCATGGTGGTGGTTTGATGGGTCATTTTGGTGTAGCCAAGACTTTAGGAATTTTGCATGATCATTTTTTTTGGCCTCATATGAAACGTGATGTGGAAAGAATCTGTGAGAAGTGTATCACGTCATGCTAAGTCAAAGTTGAAACCCCATGGTTTGTACACCCTTTTGCCAATACCTAGTGAACCTTGGACTGATATTTCTATGGATTTTGTTTTAGGTTTACCTAGGACTAAGAGGGGGAGAGATTCAGTTTTTGTGGTGGTGGATAGATTTTCCAAGATGGCACACTTCATTGCATGTCATAAAACCGATGATGCATCACATATAGCTGATTTGTTCTTCAAGAAAATTGTTAGGTTACATGGCATGCCTAGGACCATTGTTTCTGATAAGGATGCAAAGTTTTTGAGTTACTTTTGGAAGACTTTGTGGCGAAAGTTGGGAACCAAGTTGTTGTTTTCTACTGCTTGTCATCCACAAACGGATGGTCAAACTGAAGTAGTAAATAGAACTTTGTCTTCTTTGTTGCGTGTTATCATTAAAAAGAACTTGAAAACATGGGAAGATTGTTTGCCACATGTTGAATTTGCTTACAATAGAAGTATACATTCTGCAACTAAGTTTTCACCATTTGAAATTGTTTATGGCTTTAACCCATTGTCACTTTGGATTTAACTCCTTTACCTTTGAGTGAACGTGTGAACTTAGATGGCAAAAAGAAGGCAGAATTCGTAAAGATGATTCATGAAAAGGCACGGCTGAACATTGAAAGGAGGACTCAACAATATGTCCAGCAAGCCAACAAGGGATGCAATAAGGTAGTATTTGAACCAGGAGATTGGGTTTGGTTGCACTTAAGGAAGAACTGTTTTTCGGAGAAACGGCGTTCAAAATTCCTACTTATGGGTGACGAACCTTTCCAAGTAGTGGAACGCATCAATGATAATGCCTACAAGTTTGACTTACCAAGTGAGTATGGTGTCAGTACAAGCTTTAATGTTGCTGATTTGTCTCTTTTTGATGTAGGTGATGATTTGAGGACAAATCCTTCTCAAGAGGGGGAGAATGATGCAAACCAAGGAGCTGGACATGTTGATCATACACGTGGGAATGGAGCTGAAGTTGCTCAAGACCCATTTGTCACTTCCTAGTGGCCCAATTACAAGACTTAGAGCCAAACGTTTCAAGGAAGCACTAAATGGGCTAATCCAAGAGAATTGGGCTGACTCTAAAAAGACCAAAATGGGTTCAAATAATAATCAAGGCATAGTCCATGTCATCAAAACAATTGAAGAGGCTCATTAGCATGCAAAAACGTGACTAGCATGGTTTGACCATTAAAGGGTGTGAATTTGTTGAGTTTCAAGGATTTTAAATAAGGGAATGAACTTGGTCTTGGCTGGTTATGTTAAATACATTGAACTTAGTCATTTAGTTATTTTGTGGGGACTTGTTTATGTTGTTGTTTGTGTTGCTTTTAAAGCTGTAGTTATGAATTTTCCCATTCTTGGAGGGTTGTTCCAAGTATATAGATGGGCATTACGAATTTTGTAAGGAGAGATTGTTTTCAGAAAATTATCATTATTGTGAGGTCTTGTGTTCCTCTTTGTTCTTGAAAGAACTCTTTGAACTTATCAAGTTAATCTTGTGGCATTCAAACAACCAAACTTATCACCTTGATTTTTGTGAGATTCTTAGGTTTCTTGGTGTGGCGTTTCAATCCTTCGTAGTCTTGGTTCTCATCTAGTTAGGTGACGGGTTAAGGCTCAACAAATCTTGTCTACACGATCTTGGGGTTTCAAACCATCATTGTTATCGGGTTTCATCACAATTGTTAGTGGAGTTCATATCAATAGTGCTTCAATGTTTGTGGGTATCATTTATGGCAAACCCTTATGAGACTTCACTCGTCCACTAGAGAATCCTAGGACTTTAAAAGGCTTGTTACATACGCTAAATGCAATCGTCTCTCCCACGACAGTGGACTTAAGTTTCTTGCTTTGAATTTATTTTTTATTTTGGTTTGCTAAGAGACTAGCAAAATGTAAGTTTAAGGGTATTTGATGAGTGCCAAATATTATATATTTGGACCCCTTAATTCACATTTGTTAAACCCTTAGCTTTGTTATTTTTTAATGTTTTTGGTTAGTTTTTGTATTTTGGTATATTGCAAATCATTGAGAGAAAACGACAATTTTAAAGTGAAAAACGTAGAGGTTTGGAAGAAATCACACTTTGAAAATGACAGTTTTCATTGATTTCATTTAATCAATGAAATGATTAAATCGGATTGGATTAAATTTCACATTCTGCACAAGTCATAGTATTTTAACCATAACTTTCAGCTCAAATATCAAATTAAGGTGAAATCAATGGCATTGGAAAGCTAATTCAAAATAATACAAATCATTGTGAAATAGGATTTTCCTAATTCGAACGTTTGCTATGTTATAAGTGCCCCGTAATATAAGAGCTCGAATTTCCTTGCTCTTGGCAACTGCAAACATTCCAAACTCTAGCATTTTTTATCTTAGTAGGGTTTTGAGGGGTAGAGGTGCTATTTTTGAAGAAAATATTGTTTCAAATCCTAGCATTCTTTTATCTTAGTGGGGTTTTGAGGGGTAGATGTGTCATTTTGTAAAAATTGGGTTTTAACCTAATTTTCTGTTATAAATACCCCATGCTAGACACCACTTCATCATATCGATCATTGTACATATCAATTTTTTCAGAGCACTTGTCTTAGCTCTTGTTCTTTTCTTTTGTAAGTTGTTACTTCATTTAAATTTCTTTTAATTTAAAGTTATTCAATTTTCCATTCTTCTTTCTTTTCTTCGCTATTTTAATTCATCGCTTTAATTTAATTGAAAGTTATTTAATTTTCAGGTCTTCTTATTTCTTCTTACAATTTAATTTATTGCTTTCTTTTTGTTTATCGTTATTTTCCGTTCTTCCTTCCTTTCTCATTATTTTAATTTATCTTTTTTTTTTTTTTTTTTTTTTTTTTTTTTTTTTTTATCATTTTATGTTTTCATTTCAAGAGTATTTGGTGTTTTTAGTCATGAGAAGCTAAAATCCTCAACCTGTCAATTTATTGAATTATATTCTTTAGGTTGATAATTTTTATTGGATGTTTGTTGTAATTCAACTGATGGATACATCGATTAATTTCTTTGATATTGTGTTATCTATTATGATTTCCGGATACAATAGATAATTTCGATTCAAAAGGGATAATCGTTGTGATTTGTTTGAGTTGAATTCTTCAAATGTTTTCACGCTTTGTTACTTAAAGATTTGAATATCGAACTTCTTCAAATTGAATTTATGAATAAAATAAAAGAGTAGGGAGTTTGATTTGATTTGGTGAATTCTAATACCTTAGTGTTTTTCTTCTTTGCGTATTTACTCTTTTTTTTTTCTTTTTATTTCGTCGTCCTTAAACCAAATCAAAAATCTTGGCTCTAGGTTAAAACAAAAGTGATTTAAATAGAAATTGATTTTCTTTTCTGTACACATACTTTCCTGCGGATTCGACCTCGCACTTGCATGTACTATGCTACATACGACTCGTACGCTTGCGAGTATCAAAATTTGCACATCAGCAGCGATCGTACCTTGCACTCTAACACGGACGGTAAACTTTAACCGCCTCACGCGTTTCCTTATTAAGGTCGCATTCGGACGGTATTGCCCTAGCGTTCAGACGGTTACAAGCTATATTTACCAATCTGTGTCTGCAAAGGATTTTGGATTCTTCTCAAACATTGAATAGCGTCCAGACGATGTTGTCCTATTGTCCGGATGGATTTACACTGGGTTGTTCGGACGGTCAACTGAGAATCTGACTTTTGCCAAGTTGTAAATTGCACAAAATCTTTCAAGAGTCTGGAAATTTCCTTCTTGATGCTTGTAACACTGATACTTGTCATATTAAGGCATTTCCATAGTTGAGAATTAAACTCTGAATATTCTGAAGACTGAACAATTATGGCGTCCCTGTTTCAGTAGCACACTTACATGATAGTGATTTTGTCAACGAAATGTAGGCAATAAAACTAACACATTTTGTTCTCATGCCAAGGTCATTTATCTAATAAGTCCTCCATTTCATTTCAAGGCAATAAAAACAGACAATTTGTAAGTCATCATAGTGGCACAATTATTTGTCACTCAGCCAAAATATGATACACATCCCATAATATGTACCTGATATTCAGAGTCACATCTATGCAGTGCCATACATAAGTCTATCTGTTTATGGCTTATCAAAAACATTAAGTATATAACAAAAGAATGGCTTCACAAAATAATAAGTGACATATACGTCACAAGCCATTTACAAAATATACAAAAGAATGGGCAACCCAAGGTCCAATACATTACAATTGTTGATGAGTACCAAATATTGTATATTTGGATCCCTTAATTTGCATTTGTTAAACCTTTAGCTTTGTTATTTTGCAATGTTTTTAGGTAGTTTTGGTGTTTTAGTATTTGCAAGTCATTGAGAAAAAATGGCGTTATTTATATGGAATTAGAAAGAAGTGGGAAAATAATTTTTTTGAGCCACTAGGCAGTTCGAATATAGCAAGTATGTAGTTATGTGGAAGCATAATTTGGCCTTATAGAGGAAATAAATTATTTGTGATTGTAATGTTGCTTTTTATTCAGGGATGCTGTTTATTTTTAGAGTCTACATGTTAGTTATGTGCTTCAAGAAGATTCTGTGCCGAATTCAAGACAATGAAGTCAGATATCTTGCATCCATCCAGACGACGAGGTTATTCCATCCGAACGCTCATCAGTAAAGCAACATCCGTTCGAACGATGTGGTTATTCCGTCCAGACTCCCATTAGTGTCCAGATGCTTTGAATTGTTCAAAGTTGCATGCTTTTGTACGTCTCCACAACACGTCCTAATGCCATTCAATGTTCGACAAGAAAAGGATTTCCTTCGCAGACACAGATAATGGGAAGACAGCTGCAACCGTCCGGACAACAGGTCTACATCGGACGCTATCCTTGATAAGGCAAGACATGGAGAACATTTGCAACCATATGAACATTAGGGCAATACCGTCCGGACGCCAGTCCTTCTTATGGAAATTGCGTTCAACTGAAGTGCAACCACCCAGACGCTAGGGAAACACCGTCTGGTCGCGGCCCTATTCAAGAAAGAATATCAGGGATTTTGAAAAACCGGTTGCACAGTTGACCATCCAAACGCTGCCTAGAGAAAATCGTTCCAGATTCGATTTAGGTCTTCTGTAGCCTATAAATAGAGGCCTTTAAGCATGTAATTTGTAAGAATTCGGTATTGAATTCCTTAGAGCTTAGAGAGTATAATTTAAGAGTTATTGTGCTGATCAGTTTGCTCTCAAGATGTTGCCGTAGTACTATTGCTGTGCTCGTGTTGAAGTCTACCTTCAGAAGGAGCCCTAAGGTAAATGAATCCATTGAAGACCCCTTCAAGTAAGTGACTTAGTTGGGATGCGTTTATGTTGGGTTACATGTCAGAGTGCAAGATACGATTGCTGCATAAGGGTATGTGAGTGTTACTGTCTTATTACTAGCTTTGTCTTCTAAATAGTAGATTTCTGGGTTTGGCTGCCACAGAGTGGTTTTTCTCTTAATTGAGTTTTCATTTCGTTAACAAAATATCTGTCTCATTTAAATTATGCATTTTGATATTGACATGGGTATGTCCAGCTGGACTTGGGTATGCCCAACAAGAGCCATGTAAACTCTTGTCAAGTAAGCAAGGCCCAAACCCCAAAATGGAAGAAGATTCAGATGCAACAGTCTACTACTGGGTTTAGGCCCATCATAACAGGACCAACCGACATCCTTTTCAAACGTTTCTTAGGTCCAAATTGAAGTTCAAGACGTTATCTTTCCATTCCAACAAGTTTCAGTCTATTTGGAGAAACATACAAAAAGATACGACCATTTTAAAATTAGTCATTGGGTCCACTCGAGAAATCCGGGATGTTGTTTTCTTACTTTTGAACCATCCCTTGTCTCCTTGCCTGCTTTGGATATTGTCCCCCTGTCTGTCTCCTACCTTATTTTCTGACCTGTTTGCTATGCCTTATTTTGTGTAAGAATTGCAGCATGGTTGTCTTGCTTGTCCTATGCTTGGAGGGTTGTTCCAAGCTCTTTTAATACTTGTGGTTGTAAGCTGAAGGGGACGTTTTTTGGAGAGTGAAAAATCAGTTTGGTTTGTGACAAGAGTGAATCCTTATTCTTGTAAATTCTGTATCTCTTTGGTGTTAACCTTTGAGTGGTGAAATTCCTATAGTTCTGTATCCCTTGATTTAATCCTTGGGGTGGTGATAATCTATATCCCCTTGGTGAATCTCTTGGGTGGTGAACTCCTATCCTTAATTTCTTGTTCATTTATTGAGTTTCCTGTTCCTCCATTCCAATCCGATATCAGATATTTTGTTACACGTTGCACACACACACGGTTAAATTAGAAGTTTCTTAATTTTTCAATTTGTCTTGAAATGGAGAGTTGGTGTGCCGCGTTGATATGAACTCCAACAATTGTGATGAAACCCGATAACAATGATGGTTTGAAACCCCAAGATCGTGTAGACAAGATTTGTTGAGCCTTGATCCGTCACCTAACTAGATGAGAAACCAAGACTTCGAAGGATTTAAATGCCACACCAAGAAACCTAAGAATCTGTCAAGAATCAAGGTGATAAGTTTGGTTGTTTGAACGCCACAAGATTAACTTGATAAGTTCAAAGAGTTCTTTCAAGAACAAAGAGGAACACAAAACCTCACAATAATGATAATTTTGTGAAAACAATATCTGCCTATCAGAAACAATGGTCCTAGGCATGCCATGTAACCTAACAATTTTCTTGAAGAACAAATCAGCTATATGTGATGCATCATCGGTTTTATGACATGCAATGAAGTGTGCCATCTTGGAAAATCTATCTACCACCACAAAAACTGAATCTCTCCCCCTCTTAGTCCTAGGTAAACCTAAAACAAAATCCATAGAAATATCAGTCCAAGGTTCACTAGGTATTGGCAAAGGGGTGTACAAACCATGGGGTTTCAACTTAGACTTAGCATGTTTACACGTGATACACTTCTCACAGATTCTTTCCACATCACGTTTCATATGAGGCCAAAAAAAATGATCATGCAAAATTCCTAAAGTCTTAGCTACACCAAAATGACCCATCAAACCACCACCATGAGCTTCTCTCACATGCAATTCACGCAAAGAACACATAGGCACACAGTTTATTTTCCCGAAACAAAAATCCATCATGCCTATAAAACTTTCCAAACGCCACTTTTTCACATGCATTGAACACATCACCAAAATCAAATTCTTGTGCATACAAATCCTTAATGTATTCAAAGCCAAGCAATTTTGTATCAAAAATGGAAAATAAGGCATACCTTCGGGACAATGCATCAGCCACCACATTTTCATTACCTTGCTTGTATCTGATCACATAAGGAAATGTTTCAATGAATTCCACCCACTTGGCATGGCGTTTGTTCAACCTTTGCTGTCCTTTCAAATGCTTCAAAGATTCATGATCTGTGTGAATCACAAATTCTTTTGGCCATAGATAGTGCTGCCAATTTTCCAAAGCCTTTACCAAGGCATACATCTCCTTACCATAAGTGGGGTAATTTAGGGCTGCCCCACTCAACTTTTCATTGAAATAAGCAACTGGACGGCCTTCTTGCATCAAAACAGCTCCAATACCTATTCCTGAAGCATCACACTCAATTTCAAAAGTGTTAGCAAAGTTAGGTAAAACAAGCAACGGTGCATTAGTTAACTTTTCTTTGATCAGATTAAATGCCTTTTCTTGTTCTTTCCCCCACTTAAACGGCATATTTTTCTTGATGACTTCAGTAAGAGGGGCGGCTAAGCTACTAAAATCATGCACAAACCGTCTATAGAAGCTAGCTAAGCCGTAGAAACTCCTCACTTGGCTGATTGTTATAGGCGTTGGCCACTCTTGGATTGCCTTCACCTTTTCCTCTTCTACCTCAATTCCTCTCTTACTAACAACAAAACCAAGAAACGCAAGTTTATCCGTGCAAAAGGTGCACTTCTTGTGGTTAGCAAACAACTTTTCTTTCAAATGCATTACATGTTCTTACAAGTTTTTGCTATAAATTAGGATACGATCAAAATACACAATTACAAATTTGCCAATAAATGCACACAAAACATGGTTCATCAAACGCATAAATGTGCTCGGCCCATTAGTTAAACCGAAAGGCATTACTAACCATTCATACAAACCATATTTAGTCTTAAAAGCAGTTTTCCATTCATCACCTTCCTTCATCCTAATCTGATGATATCCACTCTTAAGATCAATTTTTGTAAAGACACAAGAACCATGCAATTCATCCAACATATCATCTAACTTAGGAATGGGATGACGATACTTTACCGTTATGTTGTTGATGGCTCGGCAGTCAACACACATCCTCCATGTTCCATCATTCTTAGGAATTAATAGCACCGGAACAGCACAAGGATTCATGCTTTCACGCACATACCCCTTCTCCAACAATTCCCCTACTTGACTCTGAAGTTCCTTGGTCTCCTCGGGATTGCTCCTATAAGCAGGTCGGTTTAGAATTGATACACCAGGTATGAAATCAATTTGATGTTCAATCCCTCGAATTGGAGGTAAGCCATAAGGTACCTCTTCGGGAAAGACATCTTCAAACTTCTACAAAAGAGAAACAATATCGCTCGGCAAAGCACCGACAAGATCATTAGTACTTAAAAGAGCCTCCTTGTACATGAGTACAATAAGGGGCTAGTGTGAAAATAATTCTCTCTTGATCTCACTTATTTTTGCAATGTAAGTGAATTTTTCCTCTCTTGCTCTCACTATGGCCGAAATCCTCTCTCTTTTGTTTTTCACTTTGGTCAATGTTTTTCTCTCTTTTTTTTTTTTAAACTCTTTTTTTTTTTTCAAATTCGGCCTTCCTTTCTTTTTCTTTCTTTTTTTTCATTTGATCTTTGTTACTTTAGTTGGTCCTCCATGACCTGTTTTGGAGTTAATGGCACAAGAGTAATAGGTTGCCTTTTAAGAGTGAAAGAATACCTATTTGTGAATCCATCATGCGTAACCCTCTGATCATACTGCCATGGTCTTCCCAACAATAAATGGCATGCATGCATAGGACCCACATCACAAAGCACCTCATCCTCATATTTGCCAATGGATAATGCCACCAATACTTGCCTTGTCACCTTGATTTCGCCACATTCATTCAGCCACTGAAGCCGGTAAGGGTGAGGATGTTTCAAGGTGGTTAAGGCCAATAACTCCACCAAATAAGTGCTAGCTACGTTTGTGCAACTCCCTCCATCGATAATGACACTGCAAACTTTGTTATTTACAAAGCACCGAGTATGAAACAAGTTCTCCCTTTGGTTACTTTCTTCCTCCTTAACCTGCACATTCAGAACTCGCCTTGCTACCAATAAATCTCCAACCACAGCATTTCGCTCATCATCGGCATCTTCCAAAGGTGGTATGTCATCATCATCTACTTCTTCCTCATTCTCTGACTCAAGCTCTCCTTGGGCGTTTATCACCACCACCCTTTTGTTTACACACTGGCTGGCTATGTGTCCCCGCCCCTGACATTTAAAACACTTAATATCACGTGTTTTAGAAGTAGAAGCCTCTGTGTTACCTAAAGTAGTGGCGATCGTTGGTTTGGCATTCTTAGAGGGTTCAAATTTTGGCTTATTTTGAAGCTGCTCGTCCCTTTTTGGAGTTGTCTTCCGCTGGCTGGTGGTAGCCATAGGTTGTCCCCTCCTAGCCAATCCCTTTCGTTTGAATTGTTCCTCCACCTTTATGGCTTGATGTACCATATCCGTTAATTCAACATAGTGCTGCAACTCGACTATATCTGCAATCTCACAATTTAAACCATGCAAAAACCTAGCCATGGTGGCTTCCTGATCCTCTTCTACATTAGCCCGGATCATAGCTACCTCCATCTCCTTGTAATACTCATCCACACTCTTGGAACCTTGAATTAACCTCTGCAACTTTTGATATAATCCCCTATAATAGTGGCTGGGTACAAAACGCCTCCTCATAAGCATTTTCATCTCCTCCCAAGTGTCTACGGGTGGCTCTCTATTTCTCCTCCTATTAATCAATAATTGATCCCACCAAACAATGGCATAATCGGTGAATTCAATTGCAGCCAACTTAACCTTCTTTATCTCCGAGTAGTTGTGACAATCAAACACCATCTCCATTTTAGTTTCCCACTCCAAATAAGCTTCAGGATCATTTTTACCTTGAAAAGATGGGATTTTAATCTTTATGTTTCCTAAATCATTATCCCTCCTAGGCCTACCCATCCTAGCTTCTCTATTCCCATACCCACGCTCAAACCTGTCCCGGTTCAAATATGGCTCATCAAACTCCTCCAACTCCGCCTCTTCCTCAACATTCCGCCACGGAACACGCCCACCTTGCTGCCTATTGGGATTGTCTTGTTGTCCCCTAGGAGTTTCCGCTTCTACCCTGTCCAACCTCTCATGAATAGGTTCTAATTCAGCCCTTAACATACGCCTCATCTCCCCTAACAACGCTTGCATTTGGAGGTTCGAAGCTGCGGGTTGTCGAAATTCTTCGGTTGTGTCTGCTTCTTGATTATTGGACATGTTTAGAATCTGCAAAACAAGGTTAGAATCCTCACAAGCACTCCCTCACGTGTTTCACTCAAGAATTGATACACTTGCACTTGTGTTTTCACTCTAAACGGCTTTTACCCTCTTATGGTCTCACACACTCTTGCCTTTTTCCACTCTTTTGTGTCTTCTTAGTTCTTAATTGAACTTCAAGAAACTAATTCAAAAATAATCCAGCAGCAATTCAAAAATGAGAAACAACTAAAACTCATCAAAGAGGTCAAGAACTTGAATAAGGTGAGAAACAAGATTGAAAGGAAGAAATTTTCTTAATGGAATCGAGTACTTTTTCTTTTCTTTTCTTTTTTCACAGCAGGGAACAAGAAATAAAAAATAATAATAATAATAAAAGATAGTCAAACTTGCCTTAGAACCAAGGCTCTGATACCAAAATGATATGAACTCCACCAACAATTGCGATGAACCCCAAGATCGTGTAGACAAGATTTGTTGAGCCTTGACCCGTCACCTAACTAGATGAGAAACTAAGACTATGAAGGATTGAAACGCCACACCAAGAAACCTAAGAATCTCTCAAGAATCAAGGTGATAAGTTTGGTTGTTTGAACGCCACAAGATTAACTTGATAAGTTCAAAGAGTTCTTTCAAGAACACAAGACCTCACAATATTGATAATTTTCTGAAAACAATATCTGCCTACAAAATTCGTAATGTCCATCTATATACTTGGAACAACCCTCCAAGAATAGGAAAATTCATAACTACAACTTTAAAAGCAACACAAACAACAACATAAACAAGTCCCCACATTTTAGGTCTCTAGGACTTCTAGAGGTAGCCAAAATAACTAATTGACTAAATTCAATGTATTTACCATAACCAGCCGAGACCAAGTTCATTCCCTTATTTAATATCCTTGAAACTCAACAAGTTCACACCCTTTAATGGTCAAACCATGCTGGTCACATTTTTGCATGCTAATTATCCTCTTCAATTGCTTTGATGACATGGACTAAACCTTTATTATTATTTGAGCCCATCTTGGTCTTTTTAGAATCTTGTAATTGGGCCACTAGGAAGTGACAAAGGTTCTTGTGCAATTTCAGCTCCATCCCCACATGTATGATCAGCATGTCTAGCTCCTTGGTTTGCATCACGCGTAGAGCATTTTTTTTTAGACCTGAAATCACGTGGAGTGGAGGCGCCAGTTAGTGCACCGAATCAAGACATGAATCTTTCCATACCTGGCAGCATCAAAAAGAGGATCCATACAGTTTGTGCGGTGAAAGAAATACACAAAAAAAGTAAAGGAGACACGAACGTCTTTAGACTAGACTTGGAAGCCTGAACAACTAGAAGACACATCTCTTTTTCTCTACGATTAATTAGAGGCGCCATTAAGTAGATTTTTCTTAACCTAAAAGCAGGATGTGCAGCTGTTCATGCAGGACAGCCGTGCTTTCTTACGTGCTTTTTTGCAAAACAGGGAGACACGTGTTAAACTCCAGAATTGGCAAGCACAAAATGATCTTTCGATGGGCACCATTGTAGACCGAATCTTAAAGATCCCTTGCAAGTTCCAGAAGGGCCAATCACAAGGTCAAGAGCGAAGAAGATCAAGGAAGCAATGCAATGATTGTTACAATCCACTTGGGCCAAGTTTGCAAATTTATGTTTCTATGGTTGTAGGCTTTTGGGCCTATTTATGTCATTAATTGGAGAAGTGTGGTTTAGGATGTTTTGTGCTTGAAGATGTTCAGTTCATGTCTTAATTCATGTAGGCCTTAGTAGGTTAGGGTTTCATGGAGAGGTTTTAAAAGGACTTGTAGCTGCATTTGCTAGACAAATTGAATGTGAATGAAGTTTTTGTTCTTCATAGAAAACTTTTCAGTTTTCTCTACTTGTTCTTGATTGAACTAAGAACTTATCAAAAGGCAAGCCCTTTGCGGCGTTCTCACCGAATCTAGGTTCTTGAAACAAGATTTCAACGGGTCTAGATCTTCTTGACTTGATTCTTGGCTTTCTTGGGTAGCCCCAGTTGCTAGACAAGTTGAATGTGAATGAAGTTTTTGTTCTTCATAGAAAACTTTTCAGTTTTCTCTACTTATTCTTGGTTGAATTAAGAACTTATCAAAAGGCAAGCCCTTTGTGGCGTTCTCACCGAATCTAGGTTCTTGAAACAAGATTTCAACAGCTCTAGATCTTCTTGACTTGATTCTTGGCCCCAAGGTTTCAATTTGATTATAGGTTCAAGGGCGTTCGATGTTGTGCAAATATCTACCTAAATAAATAGATAAATATTTGTACGTTTTACTCGCAAGTGCATAAGATCAAAACGATAGTATAGTAGGCAAATACGAGATCATTCCCGCGAGGATTGGTAAATTATGCTTAAAAAGAATTCCTTAATAATTGAGACGAGTGAAAAGCAATAAAAATATTAATCAGATCAAATAAGAGAAGAGATAAAAATATTGAAGAAATATAATATGAAATAAGGTAGGGCCTCGATATCCACCGCTAATCATACTCAATTAAGATTCACAATGCCAATGCTACCATCATAACTTGATACTTAATGCTTACCAGCCACAAGGGAATGATATCTTCTCCTAAAGCTATAGATTTCCCTGAGCAACGAGTTAGGCATGGTATCTACTCTAACTCTTTTCTTCATTGAAGGATTTAGCATGGTATCTACTAAGTTGTTCTTCAAGAAAGCATAAATTTATGGAAATCGGTAAACACACTCAGATTGGAACATGGTGTCTATTCCAGTTGTCTTTATGTTGATTAATCCAAGAACCTGTGATGGGGTTCTTTTGTTACTTTATTATGCCCAGGACTCGGTCATCCAAATTGACATAAATAACAAATCCATACCACATGCATATGATGATCCATAAACATGAGAGGAATTCAAGAAAATAGGAAATAATCAAGTTAAGCATGAATATATGAATTGTAGCAAAGGCGCCAATTGAAAACCTTAACGAGACATAATTAGGGCTTCAATCGAGCCCTAACTAAAGTATTAGTTACAACTAATATAAAATAAAATTATATACATACAAAAAATAAATAAATAAAGAAAATAAAAACTAGGAAGAACCACCTTCTTGATGGAACCTTTGATTCTTCCTCAAAGCTTGTGTGTCTTTTCTTCAAAAGCTAGAGACCTATTTATAGGGATTAGAGAAGCTCTAGAAGCTCTAGAATTCCTATTACAATTCTAAGTAGGTCTTCTAGTCCAAATAGAATAATTACAAGTCTTTTCCTTTTCTGAAATTTCTATCCAAGTAGGAAAAGGATTCCAAAATTCATACAGATTTGCGGTCTTTTATTACGGGGAAATTTTGGCATGGTAAACGTCTGAATTAGGAAAAATCTATTTCTTACATATTTGTTGAATTTTTTCTTAGCTTTCCAACGCCATATATTTTGTTGCAATATCATATTTGAGCCGAAAGTTATGATTAAATTACTGAGACGTGTTCATTCTGGATTCTTTCCGAAAATAACGAATTTTTGCCAACTTCTCTTTCCTTAAATTCAAAATTGATTGGAATTGAATCTATCCAAAAGTGAGTTTGCTGACTTCATTATAATCTTGGAATTTGATGGATTTTTCTTCTAAAACCTGTAAAATACAAGAAAACACAAAAACAACACAAAACATCAAATTATAACAAAACTAAGAGCTTAAAATATGTAAATTAAGGGGCTTGAATGTGTAACATTCAGCACTTATCATTCGATGCCACGGGTTCACATCATTTGGTATCAGAGCTCTGTTCCAAATCAGGTCTGATTTATCCTTTTTATTTCACGCATTTGGTGTCTTTTTTTTTCTTTTTTTCTTTTTTGTCTTAGGCGTGTTCTAAGGTTCTTTGGTCTCATCTGCGATTCCTTCTTCATTCTTGTTAATTTCGTGTGTTTGAATTCAGATATGTGATTTTCACAATTGATTATTTGTGTACTTGATTCAAGAATTCAAATCTACGAATTCTTTAATTGATTATACAAACCTTTGTTTTAATTTCTAGATTTGAATCATTACTTTAATTTCCAGATTTGAATCATTGCTTTAATTTCCAGATTTGACTCTTTGCTTTAATTTCAAGATTTGAATCATTGCTTTAATTTCCAGATTTGAATCTTTGCCTTAAGTTCTAGGTTTGAATCTTTGCCTTAATTTCCAAATTTGAATCTTTGCTTTAATTTTCTAGATTTGAATATTTGCTTCAATTTTTCAGATTTGAATCCTTGCTTTAATTTCCATATCTGTAATTTTCCAGATTTGAATTCCATTTTTCGTTATCGTTTGTCCTTTGATATACTTTGCAACCCGAAAATTGAAGTGATTTGGTGTTGATTGATCTTTTTATCTTCAAAGGGGTCGAATGTATCATCTTTAATATCTTGTTTCATAATTGCTCTTTCCTCGTACAAATTCTTTTAGACCCGTGTCATTTTATTCTATTGCTGGTTGGAATAATACAAGGTGGTGTCTTGATTTAGTTCAATTAGTTCTTAAAGAACTTGAAAGGGAAAACAGGTAAGGTGAAAGACCAAAAGAGTGAAAACACAAGTGGAGTGACAATATTTGAGTGTAAACACATAAGGGCGTGTGTGAAAATGTCTCATAAGAGTGAGACTCAACACCTAAGGAGGAGACAGATAATTCATTCTTTGTATTGCGGGACATACAACAAAAGTTTGAACGATTGAATTTGGTGTTGAAGGAGGTAAAGGATAGGATGGATCAGCAAGAGGTAGTGATTAGAAATCTGTAAGGTGGGCGAGATAGGAGGAGACGTGCTCCTAGTGTTGAAAATGAGTTTGAGAATGAAGGAGATGATGATGATACGGAAGACATAGCATCTGAAGTTGGAATGGGTGGAGTTGACAGACCTAGAGGAGGTAGACGTGAAGACGACATGAGAGAAATCCAAAGGTCAATATGGGGTAGATAGGAACCTTGGGAGCATTAAAATGAAAATTCCATCTTTCCAAGATCGGACTGACCATGAAGCCTATTTAGATTGGGAGAGGAAAATAGAGTTAATTTTTCATTGTCACAATTATTCAGAGGAGAAGAAGATGAAGTTGGCAGTAATTGAGTTCACTGATTATGTAATTATTTGGTGGGATCAATTAGTGACAAATAGGAGGATGAATCATGAGAGACCTATACAAACATGGGGTGAGTTGAAAGCTCTCACGAGGCAAAGATTGTACCAAGCCACTACTATATATGTAATGACCCAAATTTTAAATTACGTTTTAAGAATAAAACCTAATGGATATTTAAGATTAATTTGACGATTAGAAAAGACAGTAGGACGTGCAAAGAATGTTTCATAGTCCAAAGAAACAAGTTATTTAAAAGGAAAATATGAGAAAAGAAATTGAAAAATGAAATAAATGAGAAAATAATGCAAAAATATATAAATATACATGGCACGTCTAGATGCTATATTGTGGGCGTCCGGACGGCCCTTCATGGGTGCACGTCCGCAAGTGGAAGCGCATCCGGACTGGAGACAATGCCCGTCTGGACGGTGCCTGTCATGCGTGAGGCCGACGCCTTATTCCACACGCGTCCAGACGGCTTGTGATGCCCGTTCAAACAGGGTCTGTTTTAAAGAGGGTAGAACGCCCATTTCTCTCTCGGGAGCTCCGTTTTTCTTTTTATTTCTATATGGTTTTTCACCTAAAAACCATGATATCTTGTAATCCAGTCGTTCAATCTTAGATCCGACTTCGTAACATAATCCTCGAAGCCCGATCTACATTGTAACCGAACATTTTAAGGTATTTTCGTTAAGCACATGTTTTGGAGGTTTTGGTTAAATCTTATTAATGTGAGTTTAATCTAGTGCTTTCTTTAGGTAATGGGTTACTTGGAACTTACTTGAGGCTACCCAAACCATGGGTTCTGGTTTGACGAATTTTTCATGAATTTCCTTAAACCCTAACTTTTAGGTATTTAATTTTAGTTTTATTTTATTGCGATTAACCATTAGTAAATGTTATTGGGTTAATAATACTGGGATTGGGGTAATACTGGGTTTGGAAACCCTAATTTGATGGGTTAAATTAATTTGGGGATTTTAAGTTATTAAAATTTAGATTGCTAAATTATGCTAATAAGTTAGTAAATTATAGTAAAAAGATTAGGGGGTAATTACCTTTTCTCCCCATCAACTACCAGTCATTGTCAACATGCCCCCATGAACTGACATCTCGACCAAAAGAGAGCATCCAACTACCAACTTTACATACTTTGCCCCCCTCCGTCAGTGAATCCCGTTAACTTGGACGGAATATTCCATTTTTGGGTGTTAATTTTGGTTTAAAGACCAAAATGCCCTCCAACAGTAATTAATAAAAAAAATATTAAAATTAATATGTTTAAAAAAGTTGATGGCATTTATGTTATTTTTGAATTTGAGTTAGGGTATTTAAGTCTTTTTACGAATTAAACTGACGGAAGGGGGCAAAGTATGTAAAGTTGGTAGTTGGATGCTCTCTTTTGGTCAAGGTGTCAGTTCATGGGGCCATGTTGACAATGGCTGGTAGTTGATGGGGGAAAAAGATAATTACCCCAAAGATTAGCAAATATAATTTTAGGGTTAATGATATTGAGAAAATGTTAGTGGAAATAATTTATAGATTAGTAAATATAATTTGGGTAAATATTTAATGTTATAGGTAATTATTTAAAGGTGGTGATTTTAATGTCTAATCCTAAATAAGTGTTTTGTGTTAGTAGTGTTGTAGGTAAAATTAGTGAGTAATGTTTATAGGTGTATAATTGGGACCCCTAAAATATTATGGGTTTTCCAACGATTTAGCCTTGAGCGATTCAAGTGCTAATTATAGTGTTAATTATTTAAAGTGCTAATAGTGCAATTTGTTATTCCACAGTGATACATTGAAAGGTGGTGTTGATACCGAGTTGGAATGGAGGAACAAGAAACTTAACAAACAACAAGAAATTAAGGATAGGAGTTCACCACCCAAGAGATACACCAAGGGGATATAGATTATCACCACCCTAAGGATTAAGTCAAGGGATACAGAACTATAGGAATTTCACCACTCTAAGGTTAACACCAAAGAGATACAAAATTTACAAGAATGAGAATTCACTCTTGTCACAAACCAAACTGATTTAATTCACTCCCAAGAAAAAAAACAGTCCCCTTCAACTTACTACCACAAGTATTAAAAGAGCTTGGAACAACCCTCCAAGCATAGGACAAGCAAGACAACCATGTTGCAATTCTTACACAAAATAAGGCATAGCAAACAGCTCAGGAAATAAGGCAGGAGACTGACGAGGGGACAATTCCCAAAACAGGCAAGGAGACAATGGATGGTTCGAAAGTAGGGATTTTTCGAGTGGACCCAATTTGGACCTAAGAAACTCTAAAAAAGGACATCTTGTTTGGTCCTATTATGATGGACCTAAACTGTAACGACCCACCCCAAATGACACAATATTGTCCGCTTTTGGCTCTCCAAACCAAACTTTCCAGGAGGTTACCCATCCTAGGATTGCTCTCGCAGAAGCACGCTTAACTGCGGAGTTCTGATAGGTTCATAACCATTACGGCTTAAAAACGCGTTGTGTCATAAAGGGTGCATTTATACATATAAGCACATCCTCATTCCCAGGCGATGTGGGATGTCACATAAATCCAGTAGACTGCTACATCCAAATCTTCTTCCATTTTGGGGTTTGGGCCTTGCTTACTTGACAAGAGTTTACATGACCCTTGCTAGGCATACCCAAGTTAGGCTGGACATACCCATGTCAGGTTCCCTCGGTTGATGAGGACTTGCCCTCAAGTCCACGATCTCTTCATTTTCTTCATATGGAGATAAGTCACTCACATTGAAGGTTGCAGATACTCCATAATCTCCTGGGAGTTCAATCTTGTAAGCATTTTCTCCAATGCGTCGAAGTACCTTAAATGGACCATCAGCTCGAGGCAGAAGTTTAGATCGATGCTTCGTGGGAAAATACTCCGTTCGAAGATGAATCCACACTAGATCTCCTTGGAAAGCTGCAGGCTTCCTAGGTTTATTTACTTGCTTGCGGTACTTCTCATTTTGCTTCTCAATATCAGCTTGAATCTGTTCATGTAATTTCTTGATCTCCTTCGTTCGTTCATTGGCATCTCCACTAAATTGAGTATTAGTAGGAAGTGGAGCCAAATCAAGAGGGCTAATGGGTTTAAGACCATAGACAGCCTCAAATGGGCTACAACCAGTGGTTTGGCTAGTAGACCTGTTATAAGCAAATTCAGCTTGAGCTAGGAGGAGATCCCATTGTCGGATGTTCTTCCCTACAAAGCTTCCCAAGAGATTCCCCAAACTCCGATTAACAACTTCAGTTTGACCATCTGATTGGGGATGATAAGTAGAGCTGAATTGAAGGATAGTACCAAGCCTTCGCCAAAGAGTACGCCAAAAATGCCCGAAGAACTTGGAGTCACGATCAGAGGTGATCGTCTTAGGAATGCCATGAAGCTTGACTATTTCTTTGAAGTACAGGTCAGCAACATGAGATGCATCAAGAGATTTGTTGCAAGGAACAAAATGAGCCATCTTTGAGAATCGATCAACCACCACCATAATGGAGTCTTTGTTCCTTTGGGTTCTCGGTAAACCTACAACAAAATCAATACTAACATCCTCCCATGGGGCATTAGGAATAGGTAATGGAATGTATAGCCTGGTGTTTTGTTTATGACTTTTTGCGTGGTGGCAAATTTGGCATTGCTTCATGTGTCGCACAACTTCTCGCACCATTTTGGGCCAAACGAAATGTTCCTGCACAAGAGTTAAAGTTTTATCTCTACCAAAATTGCCAGCAAGGCTTCCTCCATGGGCTTCTTTGATAATGGCTTCCCTCAGCGAACATTGAGGAATGCACAAATGATTGTCTTTGAAGAGAAAACCATCTTGTAACAAGAAATGGTTGTTAGGACCATTAGAACATTCCTTCCATACATTGCCAAAATCAGGATCATCCTTGTAAAGTTCTTTGACAACTTAAAAACCCAAAACCTGCACTTGCATAGTGTTAAGTAAAGAAGGTCTTCGACTCAGGGCGTCAGCAACTTGATTGAGTTTACCTGACTTGTGCTTGATGGAGAATGAATAAGCTTGCAAGAATTAACTCCACTTTGCATGTCGCTTGCTGAGTTTTTGTTGGCTGCTCAAATACTTTAAAGCTTCATGATCAGAATGAAGTATGGAGTAGATAATGACTCCAATGCTCCAAGGTACGAACAAGGGCAAAGAATTCTTTGTCATAGGTTGAATACTTCTTCCGAGATTGATTGAGCTTTTCACTAAAAAAGGCAATGGGCTTACCTTCTTGACTGAGAACACCACCAATCCCCAAATTAGAGGCATCGCAATCAATTTCAAACACCTTGGAGAAATCTGGAAGTGTAAGGACTGAGGCCCCCGTTACCTTTTGTTTGAGAATTTCAAAGCTCTTTTGGGCTTCCTCCGTCCACTTGAACGTTCCTCCTTTAAGGCATTCTGTGACAGGTGCAATGATGGTGCTGAATCCTCTGATGAACCGTCAATAGAATGATGTAAGTCCATGAAAGCTTCTTATATCGTGGAGGGACTTGGGAGTAGGCCAGCTGGTGATTGCCTCTATCTTGCTTGGATCCATCATGATTCCTTCTTTGCAAACAACATAGCCTAAGAACACAATGCTATTGGTGTAGAGATGACACTTCTTCAAGTTGACATATAGCTTTTGTTCTCACAGGGTTTGTAAAACTTGATGAAGATGGCCCAAATGTTGTTCTTGAGACTTGTTGTAAACTAAGATGTCATCAAAGTAAACAACAACAAATTGACCCATAAATGGTTTGAAAATATGATTCATAAGGCGCATAAAAGTACTTGGAGCATTAGATAGTCCGAATGGCATAACCATCCATTCATAAAGACCATCACTTGTTTTGAACGTTGTCTTCCATTCATCGCCATCTCTCATGCGAATTTGATGATATCCACTGTGAAGATCGATGTTTGAGAAGATTGTGGCCCCATGAAGCTGATCTAGGAAATCATCCAACCGTGGAATGGAAAACGGTATCGGATGGTGATTTTGTTGAATTAATGTTGAACATTGCATGTGTTAGTATTTTGGCCTCATTCTGTGTTTGGACAAAATCACTTATATGTAAGGATGCTGTAAACAGGGATTCCACTGTTTAGAGTGAAGTCAGAAGAATTTCAAAGTTCCCTGTCAACCGTTCGGACGATGTGTCATCCCGTCCGGACGCCAGACACTCCAGCATCATCCGTCCGGACGACGTGCTTCTTCCGTCGGGACACTTCACTGTATCGAGAAGCTTCTGTGCCAGCTTGCTCCGTCCGGATGTTTCAGTAGCACGTCCGGACGCCTATCAGTTCTCGAACAGTTCAGTGATTCTTTCCAAGTTCCAAGAAAGGGAAGATCAATCAACCGTCCGGACGTATACCGTCCGGACGCATATCTCCGTAAGGCAAGAATCGCAGTTCAAAATGAACCGTCTGGACATCTGACAGCTATGGTCCGGACGCTAGTGCATCGTATATGGTAACTGACGATTCGACTTCAACAGTCCGGACGTCTCCCCCTTATGGTCCGGACGCACACGCATCAGATATGGAAATTGCGTGCTGAAGTTTAGCCGTCAGGACGCTCCTGCCTTTTGGTCCGGACGCGCTAAGCCTGCTATGGAAATTACTTGCAGCGGACGTGCGTCCGTCCGGACGATGTTCTTATACAGGAACGATTTCTCTACGAAAATTTCAGAAAATCCTGTCGTACAGTTGTCCGTCCGGACGGTCATGGTCCACCGTTCGGACGGCTCACAGGCTTATTTTGCCTGATACTCATTCTGACCCCCAGACTATAAATAGGGGTCCTTGGGCACTTAGAGTTGCAAGAATTCGGTGTCAATTCCATTAGAGCTCAGAGACGTGTTATTTCCTCTTGAGCCGTTTTTCAAGTGTGCTGCGCTATAAATCAAAGTCTATCTTAGAGGTCGGCTCTAAGGTAAGGAGTTCCATTGAAGACCCCTTCAGGTAGGTGAACCTGGTTGGGAAGCGTTCGTGTTGGGTTACACGTCAGAGATCAAGGTACGACCACTGCATCGGTACATGTGAGTGTTACTATCTTGTATCTAGCTTTGTCTTTTGAATAGTGGAATTCCTGGGTTTGGCTGCCCCGGAGTGGTTTTTCTCTTAACTGAGTTTCCACTTCGTCAACAAAAATCCTTGTGTCATTTACTTTCCGTTGTACCTTAAATTTTTGTTGACACTTATGCACACACTTTACTTTTAGAAATCTTTTCAATTTTTCAATTGGTATCAGAGCTTGGTACACTCTGAGAAGATTAATTTCTTGAGTGTTTTTATATTTGACTTCTATATTTATTATGTCTCAAAACCCTTAATTCTGTTCCTGCATTTGATGGCTCGAACTATGGCTATTGGAAGGCACGTATGCGTTTCTTTTTAAAATCTATTGACTGTTGGGGTATTGTTGAGACTGGTTGGACTAAACCAGAGGATACAATGCTTGAACTAGTCACTGAAAAGAACGCTCGTCTTTCAAATGACAAAGCCCTCCATGCTCTATGCCAAGCACTTTCTCCATCTGAATTCGCCAAGATTTCAAATTGCGAATCAGCCAAAGCAGCATGGCAAATTTTGGAAACAACATATGAAGGCACAAAACTTGTAAAATCTGCCAAACTTCAGATGTTGATTTCAAAATTTGAAAAAATTAAGATGTTAGAGGAAGAGACATTTGGAGAGTTTTACTCCAAAATAAGTGACCTAAGGAACTCCATGGTGAGTCTTGGGAAACCTATCTCGGATGTAAAACTCATCCGAAAAATTCTCAGATCTTTGCCCGAGCGTTTCAGGATTAAGGTAACGACTATTGAGGAAAGCAAGGATCTTGATGAAATGAAGATTGAAGAGCTGGTTGGATCTCTTCAAACATACGAGCTGTCTCTGCCCCCGGTTAAGAAATTAAAGACCATTGCTCTTAAGGCTTCCAAGAAGAGGGTAGAAGCCTCCTCTGAAGAAGAATCTGAGGATGAAGAAAAGGCTGTGGCAATGCTTGCCAAAAATTTCAGAAGACTAATGAAAGATGATCGGTTCAAGAAGAAGTTTTCTGAAAAAGCCAAGAAACCTCTTAGAGAAGCTGAATTAGAGGATGAGAAAGATCCCAAAGGACCCCGATGTTTTGAATGCTCAGGCTATGGGCATATCCAGGCCGAAGAAGGGCAAGGGGAAGACTTACAATGTGACTCTTAGTGATGAGTCCGAAGAAGATGCTCCAGAGTCTGACAAATTTCTGGCTTTTGTGGCCCCTTATGTTGAAGAAGAAGACTCATATTATTCGGAGCATAGTGAGAATGAGGTAGAGCTCAAGGAAGCATACAAAACTCTCTACAAAGAGTTTGAGAAGCTGAGGGAAGGCCGAAAGCAGCAAGTTAATGATTTGAACAGTCTGCATACTGAGAAGAGCTCACTACTGCTCAAGATACAAGAGCTCGAGGAAAAGCTACTTGAGACACAGCTCCAGCTAGAGAGAGTCACTGATGAGAAGTTGACTCGTATGCTGTCCATTCAGAAGAGCCCACATGACAAGACTGGTCTCGGGTATGTAGCTTCCTCTTCTGATATTCCTTCTTCCTCGAAGACTGTGTTTGTGCCTCCTACTGTCCCAGAGCTTCCTCCAATTATTGAAAATAAACAGAAGGAAAAGGTCATTGATGATGTTCCAGGCACTCAGCAGCCTCATTCCATCAGAAGACCTCCTATTTGCCATCACTGCGGTCTCAGTGGGCATGTACGGCCTCAGTGCTCCCTCTTGAAAGCACAAAAGGCCAAAGCCAAGAAAGAAGTGCCTAGACAAGCTCAGTATGGCACTGTACCTTCCGTTCAGCATCAAACTCCTTGGCATCAGGCACCATGGGGACAAGCACCAAGACATCAGTTCCAAGCCTCTTGGTCTCATGCTCCTCAGCATCAGCGGCCTCAACAGCGGTTTGTACCCGCCAATCAGAGTGGCACTTACAAGAGCAAATCCAGGCATTTGAGAAGGCCTCAAGAGCAATACATCGGTGAGCCTCCTGTTTGGATGCAAAACATGATGGAGTGGATGATGCAGTCTTGTCAGCCACCACCCACTAGAAGGCAGACTTGGGCTGAGAAGGACAGTTACCCCAGGAGGGGGAATAGACGCACCTAACAGATTCAGGTGTTCATGCCTAGGATTTGGTTCCTAATCTTAAGGCATCAGGTTTGATTGCTAGCATATTTTCCTTGTCATATTTATGTGCTAGTTATCTAGGAACCAGTTGATTGTGCCCCCGTGTGTTTTTTTTTTTTTCTGAGAAAACTTTGCAGGTATTTTTGGGGAAGACAGAAAAAGCAGGTCGAGCGACTGTTTTTCTGTAGTGGCATCTTTGAGCACACACAAGTTTGATTGTACCTTAGCATATGATGTCTTTTTCCATATTGCTTGTTGTGTTGGTTTATTTCTTATAATAATAATAAAAAATAAAAAATTGGGGAGAATTTGCAGGATATTATTTCTCTTATCTTATTAGATATTGCATGCATTCTTGCCTAATATCTCAATTCGATATGCATTGATTAAATACGCTTAGATATAATTGAGAGTTTTGATAATGCTAGCCAAGTGTTTTTCCTGTTGATGCAAAAAGTAGGATAGCTTCTTTCCTCATACGATGAAAAAGTGCACTATCCTGGGCTCCCCTAAAGGTACATCTTTCCTTCTCTGACTCTTTGCTTTTGGAAATTTTAGATAAGAGAAGAAGTCCTTGATTAGATGGCCAATTTGACCATAGGCTAGTTGAACCTAGCATCTATAAATTCTGGCACTCCCTTCAGTTTGCAGTACCATAAGATTCGAGCAGTAATTCATAAAAAGTTATATGCTTTAAATTTTGTTTAATCACTGCTTATGTGCTTAAATTTACCTTGTCCTCTATGAGAAAGTAAAAAATTATAAGTGCTGTATCTTAGGGGAAGTGTATCAGATGAGGGTGTCTAAGCCCTAGCAAGCTATAAGGTTTGACTTTTGGCTAATCTGTCTTGGATTTTCTCTCATATCTAGAAAATCTAGTTGCATTTTGTCATGTCTTGGATTGTCTTACCTTGTGGGAAAAGAGTCTCCACACACACACACGCATTGCTTGAGTTGAGTTGCCTATTTGATTTTTATATGATCAGGAAAAATTATGTGTGCTAATTGAAATCTCAACTTCCTTTTATATCTCTGTGTATTTCTGAGATGCTCTCTGATTGTATTATCAGTTGATTATGCATGCGTATTCATACACTGACTTGAGAAAATTTGATCTCTGTAAATTCTTCTCAGCCTTTCTGGTGTTTCAGTGTGGAGCGTCCGGACGGTCTACATTGACGTCCGGACGGACTGGTGGTCTGGACGGTTCTCCCTTGGCGTCCGGACAGAGATGGAGCCCACATGTCCCGACAGGACCTGACGAAGTCCGGACGCGTGCTGTCATCATCGTCCGAACGGTATCTTTATATTGTCCGGACGCGCGTGACCTTTCTGCTCCTTTCCGAGGTAGCGAGTGTCCGGACGTCATCAATCCACCGTTCGGACGGGGACCCCACAGCGACTATAAAATGCTCAGATCGCCGAATTCTCTTCATACCCCACAAAATCAGATTTTTTGGCTGTTTGTGAGTAAGGTTGGCTTTAAGTTTTTGGCATTTTGCATATATCTCTCATATTTCAGGTATTTTTCTAGTCTTTTTCTCTTCAGTTTTCTTTAAAGCTGTTAGAATGTTATTTATTTTTGGAATATGAGATGCATATATTTGCCATGCTGAAATTTCTTGGACTTAGTTGATATTATTTTTGAAGTCCCTTTACTACTGTTATTCTGTCAAATTTGTGTTATCCTAACAAGAATATTTTTGGAATATTTGTCTTTGGAAACTCTTGTTGGATCTTTTGCAGAATCATGTCTGCCGGCAGTCCACCCCGCAGGGTCCGTCAGAGGCTTGTGGAAGATAGAGCTGAATTTCAGGCCAAAATTATGGACCACTCCGTCATTGCTGAGCGGAACATGCTTCTGGCTGATATCATGGTGCCACCACTAGACAACATACTTGACATCATTCAGACGTACAACTGGTGATATCTCCACAGCTGTGCTTATGTGGTGTACACCAGATTGGTCAAGCTGTTCTACGCCAACATGGAGGTGGTGTAGAATGATGATCATGGAGTGGTGCTCCAGTCCTCCGTTGCAGGCCACCTCATCACTGTTGATCCTCAGGTCATCAGTAACATCATCCGAGTCCCAGTGCTCGAGATTTCGGCCAACCCCTACAATGAGGTGGTGCTGCCTCCATCCCTGGATGATCTCAGGGAATTCTTCTGTGCCGTTCCACAAGGTGTGGAGCGCTCTACTGCCATCCGGATTGGTGCCCTGTCACCCTCCCACCGCATGCTGGCCAAGATAATCCAGCAGAACATCTGGCCGGTTGCCCGGTGCAGTGATCTGATCCTAAAACGGGCCCAGTTTGTCTATGCTATCCACCTCCGCCTGCCTTTCTGCCTATGCAAGCACATTTTGGGGGTTATATTAGAGGCCTGTGATGAGAGCACTGCTGGTCTCCCTTTTGGCTGCCTCCTTACTTAAATTATTCTTCAGTCGGGCATAAATGTCAATGGCGAACCAAAGAAGAAAATCCAGCTGCCCATCAGCAAGCAGACATTGATGAAGTCTAATGCACAACTGCGGAGAGATGACTCTGATGATGATGAGGCGCCCCCACCTGCTGCTATGCCAGTCAGCTTTCCAGATATTGCTTCATCCTCACATACTGTACTGCCATTTGAGCCAGAGGTAAATTATGCTCAGATTATGGAGGCTCTTGCTGCACTTCAGGGAGGGATGAGCAGCTTGCAGGTGTCTATGTCATCCATACAACAGTCTATGAGTTCCTTGCAGCTTGTTGTACACTCCATCGAGAGGCGCGTGGAGCAGAACCAGTTGGACCTTCAGGAGTGCCTGAAGTATCATCATTCTAACAGCAGTGATGATGAGGATGGTGCAGATGGGATTTTACCCATGATTGAGGATGTTTGATTCCCTTTTATGTTTTTTTTTGTAGTTTTTTTGTTATTTTTGAGACAATTTCTGTTTGTGGTTAAAACTTTTTGGATATATATTACTCTGTTTCCCGGGTCCTTCTGAGACCATTAGGGGGAATAATTTTTATGACAGTTAGTTTTTATTACTCTGTTTACCCTTTGTCCCTTTGTGACAAAAAGGGGGAGTAATTTTCATTTTGGACCGGGAATGTATTTCCAAAAACGGTCAATTGATTTTTGTCCCAGAATGGCCAAAGGGGGAGTTTGTTAGTATTTTGGCCTCATTCTGTGTTTGGACAAAATCACTTATATGTAAGGATGCTGCAAACAGGGATTCCACAGTTCAGAGTGAAGTCAGAAGAATTTCAAAGTTCCCTGTCAGTTGTCCGGACGATGTGTCATCTCGTCCGGACGCCCATCTGACTACTGCTCCATCCGTCCGGACGATGTGTCATCCCGTTCGGATGCCAGACACTCCAGCATCATCCGTCCGGACGACGTGCTTCTTCCGTCCGGACTTTTCACTGTATCGAGAAGCTTCTGTGCTAGCTTGCTCCGTCTGGACGTTTCAGTAGCACGTCCGGACGCCTATCAGTTCTCGAACAGTTCACTAATTCTTTCCAAGTTCCAAGAAAGGGAAGATCAATCAACCGTCCGGACGATGTGGTATACCGTCCGGACCTGTATCTCCATATGGCAAGAATCGCAGTTCAAAATGAACCGTCCGGACATCTGACAGCTGTGGTCCGTATGCTGGTGCATCGTATATGGTAACTGACGATTCGACTTCAACCTTTCGGACGTCTCCCCCTTATGGTCCGGACGCACACGCATCAGATATGGAAATTGCGTGCTGAAGTTTAGCCGTTCGGACGCTCTTGCCTCTTGGTCCCGACGCGCGAAGCCTGTTATGGAAATTACTTGCAGCGAACGTGCGTCCGTCCGGACGATCGAGCCATCCCGTCCGAACGATGTTCTTATACAGGAAAGATTTCTCTGCTGAAAATCCTGTTGCACAGTTGTCCGTCCGGACGGTCATGGTCCACCGTCCGGACGGCTCACAGGCTTATTTTGCCTGACGCTCATTCTGACCCCCAGACTATAAATAGGGGTCCTTGGGCACTTAGAGCTGGTGTGAATTCCATTAGAGCTCAGAGACGTGTTATTTCCTCTTGAGCCGTATTTCAAGTGTGCTGCGCTATAAATCGAAGTCTATCTTAGAGGTCGGCTCTAAGGTAAGGAGTTCCATTGAAGACCCCTTCAGGTAGGTGAACCTGGTTGGAAAGCGTTCATGTTGGGTTACACGTCAGAGATCAAGGTACTACCACTGCATCGGTACATGTGAGTGTTACTATCTTGTATCTAGCTTTGTCTTCTGAATAGTGGAATTCCTGGGTTTGGCTGCCCTGGAGTGGTTTTTCTCTTAACTGAGTTTCCACTTCGTCAACAAAAATCCTTGTGTCATTTACTTTCCGCTGTGCCTTAAATTTTTGTTGACACTTATGCACACACTTTACTTTTAGAAGTCTTTTCAATTTTTCAGCATGAGATTTATGTTGTGAATATGATATATGTTGATGAATTGATATTGAAGAATGCATGAGATATGTACTTGGTACACCCTCGTAGGTAATGTCTTGTGAAAAAGTAAATTGACTTCTAATTTAACCGTGTTTGTGCACTCACTTACCCGATGCAGCGATCGTATCTTGCGCACTCTGACATGTAACGTAACGTAACGTAAACGCCTCCTAGCCAAGTCTCCTACTTGAAGGGGTCTTCTATGGATTCTTATACCTTAGGGCTCCTCCCAAAGATAGACTTCAACACGAGCACAGCGACAGCACAACGGCGACAGCTTGAAAGCTAGCGGATCTTCGCAATATCTCCTAAACACCATCTTTAAGCTGTAGAGAATTCAATACCGAATTCTGTGAAGAATACATGTCTAGAGGCCTCTATTTATAAGCTAAGAAAACCTAAAACGAGTTTGTCTCTGATTTCTCTAGGCGGCGTTTGGATGGAAGCATTGAGCGTCCGGATGGTCTTTTGTGGAACTGGCTTTCCATAACGTGCTCTACGCTTTTCCATATTAAGGCCACGTCTAGACGGTGCTGCCTTATAGTTTGGACTGTTGCACTTTGACTGTACGTAATTGCCATAACAGGACCATGTCCAGACTGTGTTGCCCAGACGTCCGAATGGGTGCAAGTTGTCTTCCCACTCCGTGTTTGTGAAGGAAGGATGCAATCTTCTCGAACTCTGAAGTACGTCTGGACGTGTTGCCATGACGTCTGGATGGATGGAACCTTGAACTGTTCGGCTTCTTGACACTAATGGGCATCTGGACGCATGACTGGGCCGTCCGAACAAAAACTTGGGATCCAACTTCTTTGAGTTGGAATCTGCACAGAATCTACCTTGAACATCTTGAAAAACTTTTTTGTAATTAAGACTATAAAATATACGGCATCCCTGAATATGATAGCAACTTTACAAGATAGTGATTTTGTCAAACAAAATGCAGTCAATATAAACTAACAAACTCCTCATTTGGCCATTTTGAGACAAAAATTACTTGACCGGTTGGAAAATACATTCCAAGTTCAAAATAAAAAATACTTCTCATTTTTGTCTCAAAAGGACAAAGGGAACAGAGTATAAAAACCAGCTATAAAATAATCCCTCTTGTTGTCTCAGCAGGACAAAGGTAAACAGAGTATATAAAATCTAGAGTAATAATATTTTACAAATATCCAAAACAGGAATAAAAGTAAAAATTGTCTCAAAATAAACCAAAAACACCAAAAAATGAGTAAACAGTCACTCAATCCTCATCATCATGAGAAGGATGATGGTGCTGGAGACAGTCCTAGATCTCAAGCCGGCACTGCTCAACTCTAACACTGATAGAGCTGACCTCCTGTTGAATAGAGCTGACATCCCTCTGAAGAGAGCTCAATGCAGCCATAACCTAAGCAAATCCAGTGTTATAATGTGGAGGCGGAGGAGCAATCTGTCTTCTGTTGAACTCTGCGCTAGGAGCTGCTAGCAAAAATAGTTTTGCAAAAATTTACCCAAATAGTTGCAATAAAATAAAATAAATAATAACACCAATGAAATTAGATTTTATTAGTCCCAAAAAAAATCGGCATTATAACGGCATTATAAATGGAAAAAGAGCAATCCATAAAGTTAAACCAACCCCAGAAACAGAAAATATAAGCAAATCTATGCATTATTTATCTCAACAAAATATTCCAGAAGAATCCTAAAATTCTAACAGTTAAAATAAACTGAAAAGAATATAAAAGATAGAGCATAATACCTGAAAAATGGAGAGAAAAATGCACAAAAGGATAAAATGGGCCGAGAACTTGTGAGAAAACATGAGAAAAATGCACATAAAAGCAAGAAAAGAGAGAAACAAAGTGAGATATGGCGTAGGGGAGAAAATAATGCGGGTCTTAACCTGTAGGGTATTCGTCGGGACGCATAACTTACCCGTCCGGACTGTCACAACCATGTTAGCACTTAGCAGGACCGCGTGCGTCTGGACGTGTCACTTAATCGTTTGGACGTCTGAGCTACACACATCTAGACCCAAAAGTAGGACCGTCTGGACGCTTCACACTGAAAATCTGAAACTGGTAGAAGATTTACAGAAAAATATTTTTCCCTAAAGTTAGCTTCATAACACGCATGTACAAGCAATCAAATAGCATTTCAAACATATGCAAAGACATAATTGAGAGTTAAGAATTCAATAAGCACAAATTTTCTTGCAGATAGAAAATTTAAATAGATTACTCAACTCATGCAATGGGCGCGCGTGTGTGTGTGTGTGTGTTTTCAATAAGGTATGAAGTTCGCTGATATGATTTAAAGCAATTGGATTTTCTAAACAAGAGAGGCAATCAATGTTAGATCAGTCAAAAGTCAAACCTTATTTTACTAGGGCCTAGCCACCCTCATCTGATACACTCCCCCTAAGCTGCAGCACTTTTTCTTTTACTTAGTCCTTTAGTGACCATCTATTTCCGCAATGATTTGGTCATTGCAAGATTCATTGAGCTTTTCACTAAAAAAGGCAATGGGGTTACCTTCTTGACTGAGAACACCATCAATCCCCTAATTAGAGGCATCGCAATCAATTTCAAACACCTTGGAGAAATCTGGAAGTATAAGGACTAGGGCCCCCATTACCTTCTGTTTGAGAATTTCAAAGTTCTTTTGGGCTTCCTCCGTCCACTTGAACGTTCCTCCTTTAAGGCATTCTGTGATAGGTGCAATGATGGTGCTGAATCCTCTGATGAACCGTCGATAGAATGATGCAAGTTCATGAAAGCTTCTTATATCGTGGAGGGACTTGGGAGTAGGCCAGCTGGTGATTGCCTCTATCTTGCTTGGATCCATCATGATTCCTTCTTTGCAAACAACATAGCCTAAGAACACAATGCTATTGGTGCAGAAATGACACTTCTTCAATTTGACATACAGCTTTTGTTCTCACAGAGTTTGTATAACTTGATGAAGATGGCCCATATGTTGTTCTTGAGACTTGCTATAAACTAAGATGTCATCAAAGTAAACAACAACAAATTGACCCATAAATGATTTGAAAATGTACCTTAGGGGCTTTGGATAGTGCACAATTTTTCATTGTATGAGAAAAGTAACTATTTAACATTAAGATGCACAGGAAAACTTAGTAGATATCAGACATAAACTCTCAATCACATATAAGTATATTCAAGCAATGCACAATGAACTGAGATATCAGGCAAAAACACATGCAATATTTGAAAGTTATCAAAAAAATTATGCATCTTCTCCCCCAATTTTTTTTTTTTTGAAAAATAATAAAAACATGCTTTGACGGTAAAGAAACAGAAACTAAACCTAGCATGTGTGGGAAGATCAAATCTATTCTCAAGGAGAGAGGTTTAGAATTACCAAGACAGAAAAGCAGCTGCCTGACGTACTTTTTCTGTCATCCCCAAATAGTACTTGCAGAAGATTCTCAAGATAACACAAAAAAACAATGGAGATAAAACAATAATGGTTCCTAGATTGCAAGGCAAACAACAAATGTCATGGAGAAAACAAAGCAATGCAATCAAACCTGATGCCCTAGGATTAGGAACCAAACCTTTGGCATGTGTACCCTCACCATCTAGGTGAGTCCACTCCCCTTCAAGGGGTGAATGGCTTCATCATTTCTGACCCATACCTGCCTTCCTAGTGGTGGTGATTGATAGGCCTTCGTTTGGTGGTCCATCCACCTTTTCATGCTCCGCATCAACATAGGCATCTCCACATAGAATTGGTCACTCTTAGGTTTCTGTGGCTTAATTTGTTTGTCCTAATTTGTAGGGCCTTAATTTGTTTGTCTTAGGTTTGCCATTTTGATGGGCTGAAACAAATCGCTGTTGTTGCAGCTGATGCTTGATGGAGATCAAGGCACCGCTTCGAAGGATCTCTCGTTCAAGTACCAATTGGGCCGGTTACGAGAGCACGAGCAGAGAAGTTCAAGGATGTACTCAACGGACTCATCCAAGAGTTATGGGCTCAAGCAAATTCGTGGGGGCCCATTGAGCATGATCCACGTGGGTAACAAAGAATCGTCACCTTGATTCAAGTTCTAGAAGGATCCGGTCAAGGCTAAGAATTGGCAAGAAATATTTTGGGTCTATTCTAGAAGGATTGGATTGCATGGCTATTCTAGGCGCCACTTTCTTTCCTTTTATGTTGTCTTTTGTTTCCTTCTATATGACTCTAGGCGTCCAGCTCTTCTTTCCTATTCCAACTCTTTTTTTTTTTAGGCAAGTAGGGATTTATTTTAGCTTTGATTAGGAGGGTGGGCGTCCAACCTTTATTGCCTTATATGTCTTGTGTGTTTTAGGAAGGTAAGGATTTCTTTCCTTACCCATTTTCGACTTTAATAAGGTTTTCTATGTTAGGGTTTTTTTTTTTTTTTTTTTTTTTTTTTTTTTTTTTTTTTTTTTTCTCTTGTAATGTTCAGCCCTTTAAATAGGTGCATAAGCAATAGAAAAGGCAGACATTGATTATTCATAAAACTTGTGAGGTTTATTCTCTTTGGTTCTTTGAAGAACTACGCGAACTTATCGGGATTTCCCGTGGCGTTCATCTCGACTTATCAAACGGAGTTTCCACCACCATTTGTGGCGTCTTCCTTATACCGAGGTTCTTGTTTGTCATAAACAACGGGTCGAGGTCTTCCATTCGAATCTGTCCATAGAACGATCTTGGGTTCCCTTTCGTTGTTGGGTCTCGTTATTCTTGACGGGGTTCACATCATTTAATCCATGTGATACAAGCGATAGATGGGGGCGGGATAGCCTAGTGGTTTAGTGCAGACTCTTTATTTCATTAAGTATAGACGTGTGGGCCTATTTTTATGTTTCTATGGTTGTAAGCTTTTGGGCCTATTTATTTCATTAAGTGGACTTCTTGTATTAGCTATAGAAGTGTAGTTTAGGATGTTTTGAGCTTGAATATGTTCAACCCATATCTTTTAGTTGATGTAGGCCTTAGTAGGTTTCGGGTTTCATTGAGAGGTTTTAAAAAGACTTAGTAGCCGCATTTGCTAGACAAGTTGTATGTGAATGAAGTTTTTGTTTTTCATAGAAAACTTTTTCAGTTTTCTCTACTTGTTCATGATTGAACTAAGAACTTATGAAAGGCAAACCCCTTTGTGGTATTCTTCCCGAATCTTGGCTTTCTTGGGTAGGTTTCAATTTGATTGTGGGTTTAAAGGAGTTCAATCTCACGGGTTCACAACATTTGGTATTAGAACTCAGTTCCAAATCAGGTCTGATTTGTCATTTTTAATTCTTGCATTTGATTTTTCCTTCTTCATTCTTGTTAATTTTGTGTGTTTGAATTCAGATCTGTGATTTTCACAATTGATTATTCGTGTACTTGATTCAAGAATTCAAATCTACGAATTCTTTAACTGATTTTACAAACCTTTACTTTAATTTTTAGATTTGAATCAGTGCTTTAATTTTCAGATTAGTCTCTTTGCTTTAATTTCAAGATTTGAATCATTGCTTTAATTTCCAAATTTTGCCTTAATTTCCAGATTTGAATTCAAATTTCGTTATCGTTTGTCCTTTGTCTATTTTCGTTTCTTGTTTTTGACATCAAATCAATTTTGTTTTTTGTTTTTTTTTTGGAAATTGTTTCTTGTGACTGAATCTGTATTAAAAAATAAAAATAAAAAAAAAAAAAAAAAAAAAAGGAGAAGAAAGAAATTTCGGAAATAGCTATTTTCGAAATTGAAGTGATTTAGTGTTGATTGATCTTTCTTTATCTTCAAAGGGATCAAATGTATAATCTATTATCTTGTTCCCTAATTGCCCTTTCCTCGTACAAATTCTTTTAGATCTATGTCATTTTATTCCTTTCTTGTTTCTGGAATCTATTGCTAGTTAGAATAATACAAAAGAGTGAAAATACGAGTGTAGTGACAATATTTGAGTGTAAACACACGTAAGGAGTGTGTGAGGTTTTACCACTATCATTTTTTGTTTTGCAGTGCATTGAAAATGTCTCATAAGAGTGACTCAACACCTAAGGAGGAGGCGGATAATTCATTCTTTGTATTGCGGGCCATGCAACAACAGTTTGGATAGTTGAATTTGGTGTTGGAGGAGGTGAAGGATAGGATGGATCAGCAAGTGGTAGTAATTAGAAATCTGCAAGGTGGGTGAGATAGGAGGAGACGTGCGCCCAGCGTTGAAAATGAGTTTCAGAACGAAGGAGATGATGATGATGAGGAAGACATAGCATTTGAAGTTGGAATGGGTGGAGTTGACAGACTTAGAGGAGGTTGGCGTGGAAGAGGACATGGGAGAAATCCAAGGGGTCGAGATGGGGTAGATAGGAACCTTGGGAGCATCAAAATGAAAATACCATCTTTCCAATGTATGACTGACCTTGAAGCCTATTCGGAGTGGGAGAAGAAAATAGAGTTGATTTTTGATTGTCAGAATTATTCAGAGGAGAAGAAGGTGAAGTTGGCAGTAATTGAGTTCACTGATTCTGCAATTATTTGGTGGGATCAATTAGTGACCAATAGGTGGAGGAATCATGGGAGACCTATAGAAACATGGGGTGAGTTGAAAGCTCTCATGAGGCGGAGATTTGTAATTAGCCACAACTATAGAGACCTCTACCAAAAATTACAAAACCTTACACAAGGGTCTAGGAGTGTAGAGGATTACCATAAGGAGATGGAGGTGGCTATGATTCGTGCTAATGTAGAGGAGGATCAGGAGGCCACAATTGCCAGATTTTTAAGTGGTTTGAATAGGGACATAGCCGATGTAGTTGAGTTGCAACATTATGTGGAGGTATAAGACATGGTGCACATGGCTATGAAGGTGGAGAGGCAGTTAAAGAGAAATGGAGCAGTAGGGTATACTTCAGTTTCTAGCACTCCTTGGAAACAAAAGTGGGATAGAAATGATCAAGCTGTAATAAAAGGGAAGGCCAAACCACCTAAGGGAAAAGATGAGGGAACTAGCAAGAATAAACCCAATGTAGATTTCCAACCTTCAAGGAATAGAGATATTAAATGTTTTAAATGTTTGAGTTCAGGGCACATCGCGTCTCAATGTACAAACAAGCGGGTGATGGTTATGCGAGACAATGGGGAGGTGATGACTAATAGAAGATGATAGTGATGAGATGCCCGAGTTGGTCGATGATAGTGATGATGATGGAGTGGAATACCCAGCAGAAGGTGAGTCTCTTGTTGCCAGGCGTGCTCTCAATACGCAAATTAAGATAGACGATATGGAGCAGCAAATAGAGAACATATTACATACTAAATGTTATGTAAACAACAAGGTGTGTAGTATGATTATAGACGGGGGAAGTTGCACCAATGTAGCTAGTACCACCCTACTTGAAAAGTTGAGCTTACCTTTACTGAAGCATCCTAGACCTTATTAGTTGCAATGGTTGAACGAATGTGGGGAGGTCAAGGTCAATAAGCATGTTTTGGTGGCTTTTACCATTGGGAGGTATAGTGATGAAGTGCTTTATGATGTAGTTCATATGCATGCTAGCCATTTTTTGTTGGGGAGGCCATGGTAGTATGATAGGAGGGTGATTCATGACGGGTTTTGGAACGGATACAACTTTGTAAAGGGATAGAAAAACAATCAAGCTTGCTCCTTTAACCCCAAAAACAGGTCTATGAGGACCAACTGAAGCTGAAAAGTGAGATTGAGCAAAAAAGAAAGGGTGAAGTCGAAAAACAAGAAAGAAAAAGAGAGTGAAAAAGAAAATAGAGAGTTGCCTGAGAATAAAGAAAAAAGAGTAGAGCCATGAGAGAAAAAAGAAAGAGAACATGCAGAGAGAAAAGGAAAGGCAAAGATGAGTTTTTAAGCAAAGAGGAGTGAGGTGAAGAGGGCCTTCTTAGCAGACCAGCCTATGATTTTCTTGTTTACAAAGAGAATCTTATTTTAATCTTGATGAAACTAACCAATTTCTTCCTAGTTTGGCTGTTTCTTTGTTACAGGAGTTTGAGGATGTATTTTTGGAGGAGATGCCGAGTGGGTTGCCACCCATTAGAGACATTGAGCATCAAATTGATTTCATACCCGGAGCCGTTATTCCAAACCGACTAGCCTATAGGAGTAATCTGGAAGAGACCAAGGAACTTCGAAGGCAAGTTGAAGATTTGTTAAGCAAGGGTACGTGGGAGAGAGCATGAGCCCATGTGCAGTACTAGTGCTACTAGTGCCAAGGAAGGATGGGACTTGGAGGATGTGCGTTGATTGCAAAGCGGTCAACAATATTACAGTAAAGTACCGTTATCCCATTCCTAGATTAGATGATATGCTTGACGAATTGCATGGCTCATGTATTTTCTGTAAAAATAGATTTTAAAAGTGGATACCGTCAAATTAGAATGAAAGAGGGAGATGAATGGAAAACTGCTTTTAAGACTAAATATGGACTTTATGAATGGTTGCTGATGCCATTTGGACTTACAAAATGTGCCTAGTTACTTTTCATGAGATTAATGAACCATGTATTACGTGCGTTCATAACCAAATTTGTAGTCGTGTACTTTGATGATATCTTAGTGTACAACACGAACTTAGATGAACATATTGAGTATTTGAGATGTGTGTTAGATGTGTTGAGATTTGAAAAGTTGTATGCTAATTTTAAAAAATGTACCTTTTGCATGGAAAAAGTTGTTTTTCTTGGTTATGTTGTTAGTACAAAAGGTATTGAGGTAGATGAAGAAAAAGTTAAATCAAGGAGTGGTCAATGCCTAAAGGCATCACTGAGGTAAGAAGCTTTCATGGTTTAGCTAGCTTTTATAGGTGTTTTGTTAAGGATTTTAGCACCATAACTACACCACTCACTGAAATAATTAAAAAGAATGTTGGATTTCATTGGGGGAGTGATCAAGTGAATGCATTTGCTACTATTAAAGAAATGTTATGTTCTACACTTGTGTTAGCATTACCTGACTTTAACAAAACTTTTGAGATTGAATGTGATGCCTAAGGAATAAGAATTGGAGCCGTTTTATGTAGGATAGGCGGCCCATAGCCTTCTTCAGTGAAAAACTAAGTGGGGCGGCCCTGAATTACCTCACTTATGCTTTTGTTTGCGCTCTAGAGACGTGGCAGCACTACCTTTGGCCTAAGGAATTTGTGATCCACACATCGGTGTGAGGAACATAAGCGACATGCTAGATGGATTGAATGCATTAAGACCTTTTCCCTATAGTCATCTGTTACAAGCAATGTAAGGAGAACATTGTTACTGATGCTTTATCACAGAGGTTTGTACTTCTTACTTCTCTGAGTGCTAAAATACTTGGGGTTTGAATATGTGAAAGACGTGTATGCCAATGACACTGATTTTTCTGATGTTTATATAGCATGTGATAAAGCGGTTTGGTAAGTTTTACAAGTATGATGGTTATTTGTTTAAAGAAAGCAAATTGTGTGTGCCAAATTGTTCAATGCGTAAATTATTGGTGTGTGAGGCCAATAGTGGGGGATTGATTGGATATTTTGGTGTGAGGAAAACTCTTACGCACTGTCATTCAAAAGAAATTGAAAACTTGGGAGGATTGCTTACCATTTATAGAGTTTGCATATAATCTACTTATTCTCCCTTTCAAATTGTTTATGGTTTTAATCCACTTACTCCTTTAGATTTGATGCCTTTACCTATTGATGAAAGGAGTAGTTTGGATGGACACAGGAAGCCCAATTGGTGAAGTCAATTCATTAGAGGGTATGGCTTCAAATTGCACAGAAGAATGAAAAGTTTGCTTCCCAAGCCAATAAAGGGCGAAGACGTGTCATCTTTGAACCAGGAGATTGGGTTTGGGTTCACATGCGCAAAGAAAGATTCCCAGCTCATAGAAGGACTAAATTGCATCCTCGAGGTGATGGACCCTTCCAAATCCTTGAGAAAATTAACGATAATGCTTATAAAGTGGATTTTCCCAGTGAGTATAATGTCTCTGCAACTTTCAATGTTTCTGATCTTTCTCCCTATGATGTAGGTGATGATTCGAGGTCGAATCCTTTTGAGGAGAGAGGGAATGATGGGTACCATGGTAGACCGAATCTTAAAGATCTCTTGCAAGTTCCAGATGGGCCAATCACAAGGTCAAAAGCGAAGAAGATCAAGGAATCAGTGCAAGGATTGGTGCAATCCACTTGGGCCGAGTTTGCAAATTTATAGAGCAAAACCCCAACATTCAAGATGGGCTTGAAAGAAGAAGAACCAGCTTTAATCCATGCGATACAAGCGTCAAATGGGGGCGGCATAGCCTAGTGATTTTAGTGCAGACTCTTTATTTCATTAAGTATAGGCGTGTGGGCCTATTTTTATGTTTCTATTGTTGTAGGCTTTTGGGCCTATTTATTTCATTAAGTGGACTTCTTTTATTAGCTATAGAAGTGTAGTTTAGGATGTTTTGGGCTTGAAGATGTCCAGCCCATGTCTTTTAATTGATGTAGGCCTTAGTAGATTTAGGGTTTCATGGAAAGGTTTTAAAAAGACTTGTAGCCGCATTTGCTAGACAAGTTGTATGTGAATGAAGTTTTTGTTCTTCATAGAAAACATTTTAGTTTTCTCTACTTATTCTTGATTGAACTAAGAACTTATCAAAGGCAAACCCCTTTGTGGCGTTCTCACCGAATCTAGTTTCTTGAAACAAGATTTCAATGGGTCTAGATCTTCTAGACTTGATTCAATTTGATTGTGGGTTCAAGAGAGTTCGATCCCACGGGTTCACATCACCGCTTGAAGTGGATCGCAACAACGAAATTTTGCTCAAGCACGAGTATACTCTCTTGTTCTTAACGATACTGATTATGAGGAATTCGCTGATATGGAGATAGATACCGTATAAGGTTAGTACTTGTATGCACCGTAATCGATAAATTGGACCCATAAATAGATCATGGTACTATATAACAATTTTGAACCGTGATAAAATATTATTTTCTTACACCATTTTTGAAAAGATAAGAACAACCGCTTATTATAGTCGAGGCCTTCGCTTACGAATTAGATTCTTCCCTAAAATGGTAGATGGAATTTCAATAATAATGATAAAATAAAAAGACCTCTGATGAGATAATAGATAGAAAGAAAATATACATTATTTATCAGGAATAGAATAACCTATGGTCAATAATTAGACACTACGCTTAAAACTTGTGTCACTAAGAGCTTAGAAATTAAGTTTTATTTTGCGTAACATAGTTAGTTTTTGTGTTGGCTGCATTCTTTTTGACAAAATCACTATTATATAAAGTTGCTGCTTTAACAGGGATGCCGTATATTTCAGAATCTTCACAGTAATTAGAGTTTATGTCTCTAATACGAGAAGAGCCTCATTATGACAAGTTGCAGTGTCACAAGCTTTAAGAATGCTATTTCAAGTGTTCAAGGAAGATTCTATGCAGATTCCAACTCAGAAGTTGGATCCCATGTTTTTATCCAGACAACCCAGTAAAGTGGCGTGACACTCATTAGTCAGCAACATCAGTCCGGATGACGTGGCAATACCGTCCGGACGCCTATCAAGTGTCTAGAAGTTTCAAACAATTTAAGGCTGCATTCGGCCGGACGCTCTTTAGAGTTCAAGAAGAATACAGCATTCAAGTGCTTCCGTCCAGACGACTTGGCACATCCGTCCGGACGCCTTTCAATGTTCGACAAGTAAACGAATTTCGTTCGCAAACACAGATATAGGAACACAACTGCAACCGTCCATACATCAGGTCTACACCGTCTGGACGTTATCCTTGATAAAGCAAGACGTGGAGAAAAATTGCAACTGTCCGGATGTCAGGGCAACACCATCTAAACGCCAGTCCTTATTATGGTAATTGCGTGTAGCAGAAGTGACAACCGTCTGGACGCTAGGGCAACACCGTCAGGATGTGGCCTTATTTAGGAAAGAATATTAGTGCTTTTGGAAAGCCGGTTGCACAGTTATCCGTCTGGATATTCACAACTTGCGTCCAGACGCCACCTAGAAGAAATCATATCAGACTCGATTTAGGTCTTTTGTAGCCTATAAATAGAAGCATCTAGGCATGTATTATGTACAGAATTCAGTATTGAATTCTCTATAACTTAGAGAGGGTGATTAGGAAGATTTGAAGATCTACTAGCTAGCTAGCTGTTGCCATTGTGTGATTTAATCAGCTTTAAAGTCTATCTTAAGGAGGAGCCCTAAGGTAAAGGATTTCATTGAAGACCTGGTTAGGAGGCATTCGGGTATAGCTACACGTCAGAATTCAAGGTACGACCATTGCATCAGGGATATGTGAGGGCTACTGCTTTGTAACTAGCTTTGTCTTCTGAATAGTGAAAATCTTGGGTTTGACTGCCCCTGAGTGATTTTTCGCTTAAATGAGTTTCCATTTCGTCAACAAAATATTTGTTTCCTTTAAATTCCGAATTTAATATTTTGTTGCACACTATTCACACACACACGGTTAATTAGAAGTCATATTTTCTTTTTAATAGTCTACGAATTTCGATGACAAAAATAGTCTTAAAATAAAATTTAAGACCTAATAATAAGGCAAAAGAATAAAAATGGATATTTATGAAAATAAATATTCATTAATTAAGGACGCGTTTATAGTTTCAATTTAATAAAAGTTAAAACTGACTTTAAACTTTGGAACAACGGAAATAGGGTCAAAGGAACTCTATTTTAGTTGATTCAAAAATCAGGAAACTCTATTTGAAGTCTTCAAGCTACTTGAAATTTCATAATTTTGAGAATTCATTCAAGGTGAGAAAACACCTGTGAAACATACTGCCCTTAATTAGGACGAAAATTAACATATAGCATTATTAATTAATGGGTCTCTGATTTTGATAAAAAATCATCATTTCCATTGATGATGTAGGAAGCTAATTTGAACCTAATTTATTTGTATATAGCTCTTAAATTTTTCAATAAAAATTCTAATCAGCAAAATAAATTTTAGTATGGCTTTTGGGTTAATACAAACCCATAATCAGTTTACGCCCCACTTAGCCTCTTCACTTACAAAACCCAAGCCCAACATCTCATTTACTCGACCCAGCATCAGCCCCCCATTCACGCGCAAGCTTTCTCTTCTCCCCCTTTTACGTTCACGCGCAGATGCCGCCGTCCACATACCTTCTCTCTACGATTGTCTCTCAGCTCTTGATCAATTCAATGTTGTAATATGTGTTACAAACATTATTTCCTTTTTAGCCATCTTTAAATGTTTTACTATTTACTAAAATATATTCATGAGTTTTTATGGCAAAGGAAAAAACTGATTTGTTAAAATATATTTATGAGTTTTTATTTTGTGACCGTTGGTGTTAAAATTTGTTTTTATGACTTTTGTTCTTTAAACGTTATGATTATAACGTTCATGGATTTTGGTTTTAAGGTTTTTATTCTTCACACGGTCATAACCGTTTGGTCAATTTTTTTCATTCATAACCGTTTTTATTCACGTGTATATATATAACTTACAACTGTTCTTGTATTAGCTTTTTTTCCTAGACTTGTTGTCTAGTTTTAGTTTTTTAATTATTTTTTATTTTACTTTCCAAAGTGTATATATATATATATACACACACACACACACACACACAGTTAGCTTATAAAAGAGTCAAGAACACTGTATTGAGTGTTGCAAAATACTTGGTTCAAGGCATGAGGCCATATATTATATTATTAGTTTTTTCTATAAAGAAAAATATTTTTCGAAGTCCCCCATCCACTTTGATCAAAGGGTTGTTCTATTTGATCTTCATTTTTTAAAGTGTGTCCTTAAAGAAGATAGATGCTATAGTCTAATCCTGAGAGGTTGCGTGTCAAGAGATCCAATCACGCTGAGTTATATACTCCGGGAGACACGAATCAACCATTGAGGACAACGCTCTTGCGTGATTCTATAGCATTGTGAGATCTTTCCTTGCTTAAATTTTAATCTCTAGTACTGTATTTATTTTATTATTATGATTTTGGATTAATATGATCTAGTATCAACGAGAATATTTTCAACCAATTATTTATTTAATTGTTAATTTTTCGATTGGTATTATTTTATTTCGATAAGAATTTTGTGAACCATCAAAAATTATTTCCAACAATCTTAAAGGTTGATTTCTGTTGATGGTTGCACAAATATTTTTGATTAGGACGATAATAATAGTATTTGAACTTATGAGAAGTCAAATACTATTAAAGTTTGCAGTATGCAATTCACATACAAGAAAGCTGAAATCAATTATTGGTTAAAAAGATAAAGACTTTGTTGTAGAAAAAATATCTGATAATTGATTCGTTTGTCATACGAAAAGTTTAATTTCATGTGTAGGTATTGGAATTGAAAATATTTTGACTAAAAGAATTTTCGATTATTTGAACTCAAATTTGTGTTATTTAATTTATTTGTCAAATAATCTTTTTTTTGTTAGGTCACGAATCTTGCAATAAAAGTTGAGTCTTTTATAGATTGTTTAGAATTTAGCAATTTCTATTGTGTCGGAGAATATTCATGTCGATTAATAATAACAAAAGTGAATGATTACTCATGTTGTAACTTGTAAGGGAAAAAAATAGACATTGTTAATTGTGTGCAAAGAATACCACTTTGTTGAAGATTATTGCAGGTAAGCACATGGTAGGAGGAAGACAAGAGTGCATGCTGAATTTATCGGTTTTTATGACACTCAATTGATGTGTGGTGACTTAGCCTATTTTGGAGGATCTTGGAGTAAAATTGTTGACTCCGCTATGAGTTTTTAAATTCTTATTCATATGCCTTGATTTTTTATTTTTTTTATTTATTTATTTTTTTTTTTTAAGATATGATATACAATTCACTTATTAAAATGAAAAAAAAAAAAATCAAGTGATGAAGGTGCTCCTTGATTGAACTAAAGCTGATGAAAAATTGTAATTACATGAAAATTGTATATGATAAGCGCCATATGTTGATTGATCTATTTGATAAAAATAAATAGCATCTAGCATTTATGTTAGCTATGGAATGCTAGATTAGCATGAATACTTTAAGAGTATTTGCTAATTTTTCATCTATATCATTTAGCCTTTAATTTTCCTAACATGCTGATTACGAATAAAATATATATGATTATTGATGTTCATATTAGATCTTATTTAACATTGGAAAAATTTATCATATCGTAAGATTAATAACAAGGGCTTATTTAAAACAGAGAGCTAGTATTATATGGTTGAGACCCAAGTACTAGTTAACTATTATATTGTTGAGTTTGATACTCTGCATATTTACTGGGGCTTTAGTTGAAAAGATTTTATTTTACCATCTTGACATAAACTCTCAATTGAGGAAAAAGAAATAAGAGAAAATGGCAGATCATATTTTGAGAAAGATGGGCTCATGGAAGTAATTTCTTAAAGCATTTGTGTGCTATTAATAAAAATTTATTTTCTTATTCTTACTTGGTTTATTTATTAATATTTGGTATGGTAGATTTATACATGTAAATCTTGGTTACATCAAGCAAATGAAAAAGATTATGAATGCTATAATTGTTAGTTTTTGGACTATCCACCAATGTGTGGGGAAAGCCATTTTTCGGCTTGTTACATTCATAATAAAGTGCTTCATAAGAAAATTGGTAAAACCTTTTATGAACTTTGGAAATATATTAAGCCTAGCTTGGCATACCTTAAAGTATGGGGGTGTTTGGTAAAGATTATGTTACCTAAGCTTAAAAATGAGGAAACTTGGTTCTAGAATTTGTGATTGTGGTTTTATTGGTTATGCTTGTAATAGTTCATACCATAGATTTCTTGTTTTCAAGATTGATGTTTTAGATTACAATATTATTATTGAATCTGAAAATGTTATTTTATTTGAGCATGTGTTTCATTTGAAAAATAAGAAAAAATCATAGCATGGATCTTTGTTGCTTCTAATAAATTCGTTGATGATGTGCAAGAATTAAGAAGAAGCAAGCGAGCTAGAAAAGAAAGGAATTTCGGTAATGATTTTATTGCTTATATTGTTGATGATGATCCAACATGTTATAGTGAAGCAATTAAATCTATCTGATGCATTTATTTTGGTTAGAGGCTATAAATAATGAATTAGAATCGATTATGTCTAACCATATTTTGAACTCATTGAGTTATCTCCAACGACCAAACCAATTGGTTGTAAATAGGTGTTTAAGAAGAAGCTTAAACTGAATGGTATAATAAATAAGTACAAGGTACACTTGGTGGCTAAAGGCAACAAACAAAGGCAAAATGTTGATTTGATACTTATTGTCCGGTTACTAGAATTGCGTCTATCAGAATGTTATTTGCCATTGCTCTATTTATCAATTTTTTGTACATCAAATAGATGTCAAAATTTATTTTCTAGAGATTTATATGGAGCAGCTCGAGGGACTTGTAATCCCCAGTGAAGAACACTAAGTGTTTAAATTGATGATATCCTTGTTGGATTAAAGCAAGCTCCTAAACAATGACATGAAAATTTTGACAAGGTGATGTTGTTTAACTCATATTTAATTAATGGTGTAGGTAAATGCATAGCAAGTTTTATAATGATGAATGTGTCATTAAATGTTTATATATATTGGTGACTTGCTTATTTTTTAACTAACGTTGATATTGTGCATGAAGCTAAAAGATTTCTTGCATCTAATTTTGATATGAAATAAATGGGTAGAACTTATGTCATATTGGGCATTAAAGTTCTTACTTATTATAATGATTGCATTATTTTATCTCAGACATATTATGTTGAAAAGATGCTTAAAAGATTTGAGCACTTTGATTATCCGTCTATGTCTACTCTTTATGATTCAAAAATACATTTAATAAAGAAACACGGTGATGGTGTATTGCAAGAAAAAACATGCACAATTCATTAGTAGCTTGATATTTTGACAAACTGTACACGCCCTGATATTGCATATGTTGTTGGCATGTTGAGTAGATATACTCATAATCTTGGTGTTGAACATTGGGATGCTATCTCTAAATTTTTGAGATAGCTAAAGGGCACAATTAATTTTGATTTGTCATATTGTGGTTATTCTCCTTTATTGAAAGGATATTGTGATGCTAACTGAATTTATGATTTAGATGAGCTAAAGCTTACATGTGCCTATGTGTTTACTTTGGCTAGATGGGACATTTCTTGGAATTGGAGGTCCTAAAAATAGACTTGCATATTAAGGTTTACTATGAATTTAGAATTAGTTGCCTTGGAGAAGGCAGGGACTGAAGATGAATGGCTAAGGAGCTTATTAATTAATTGATTTGCCTTTATATACTAGTTGCCTTTATATACTTATTAATTAATTGATTGACAAGCTGCCATAGCTTGAGCAAGGAGAAAAATTTATAATGGGAAAATGGCTAATATTGTGAGGCAGCTTATTGAGACCGGTATAATTTCCATGGAATGTGTGAGGTCAAAAAGGAATTTTACAAATCCTTAGACCAAGCCACTAGCAAGAAGGCTTGTGAGTGAAACATCGAGGGGGATAGGACTGATACCCAAATTATGACACTGTGATTGATACCCAACCTCTGTGATTGGAGATCCCATGAAAGAGGTTTAATGGGAAACGAAGTCATAAGTGATCATAGCGAGGTACTATCATTCTATGTTTATCCACTATTTTGTTGAGAAGATAGTGATGAGTCCATCCGTATGGTGTAAGACAATACAAGATGCAGAATGGTTAAGGTTGAGTTTAAAACTCTTAATGGATTCATAGTCCCTACATGTTGGGATGGGGTGTACTCTGCACACACTCTTGATGGATACCACCTATATGAATGTGGAGGTGGTGCCGCCTCCTATGAGACTAGGGTAGGTCTCTAGAGCGCTCATGAAACCCAGGGGCGCATGGCCTGTATAAGGCGCCAACCCGCTATAGAACAACCCAATTTTTTTTGGAGAAAGTTACGTGGGTGATAAGTTTGGTCAACTTGTGAATTTGGTCAAAAGAGTTTAACTCTACTACGATTCATTAAATTCCTACTTATTTATCCTAGGTGTGGTTAAAACCTTCAGGTACCACATCGATGCATGCTTTCAATCTCCTCTTATTCTTGTGTTTGTAATATGTGGGGGATTGTTGTAATATGTGTTACAAACATTATTTCCTTTTTAGCCATCTTTAAGTGTTTTACCATTTACTAAAATATATTCATGAGTTTTTTTTTTTTTTTTTTTGAAAGGGTCTTGTATTCTCATTAAACAGAATAAGCTCAGAATTTACAATCCCCAACAGACAAGGGGGATAGGACCCACAAGACCCAACCCATATCTTATTCAACTGCTGGGAACAAGCCAGTTTAGCAAGGTGATGAGCCGCCTTATTAATTTTCCAGGACTGAAAACTAGCAAGCACCGAGTGCATATCAGCAATAATACTCCCATACGAACAAAACCCCCCCGTCCTCACACTGGAGAACCCAAACTACCTCTTGGGCATCCCCTTCCAGGAAAATTTGGTCAATCCCCATCCTACGACCAAATTCTGCTCCCAGCCTTGCTCCAAAAGCTTCCGCTGCTGGCGGTTGAAGAAGATACCTCTGGGCATAACACATAGAACACCTTTTACTCGCCCTAGATTATCGCGTGCAATAAGACCAATCCCCAGCACATTCTGTTTCACATCCAAAGAAGCATCCCAATTAACTTTGGTCCAGCCATCTGGCGGAGTGGACCACAATGGAGAGTTTTGACTTATTGGCCGATTGGATGGGGGATCAACTACCCTGCGAGCGAGCCGGTAATCATCTAATGAGTCAGCTGCACATTTCAACAAACAGCTTGGGTCTCCCATAACCCCTTCAAACACGAATTTATTCCGCCGATGCCAAATCTGTTGGGCCACCACTGCAGCGAAAGCGAGATCATCAAGTTCCAGACGCTCACTAATAGACTCCAGGATGGACAGGAAATCTGCCGCACCCTGGGTACGCTTTCCCAACCCCCTTGGACCCTCCGCCTAGACAACCTGTGTAGCAGCACAACTCTATAATACATGCCCCACCTGTTCCTCCATATGCCCACACATTGGGCATAACGGATCCTCTACAACCTTCCTCTGGAAAAGTTTATGTTTGGTAGGTAGAATGTTTTGACAGGCTCGCCATAGGAATAACTGCGTACTTTGGGGGATGTCAAGGGTCCATAGAAGCTTCCAAGCCGGGCTACTCATTGCGGGATTGGAACAGCTAGCAAAACCTCTAGAACGCCTTCCATATGGTATGGACTCCGCACACTAAACTGGCCGTTAGGAGAACCTGACCAGATCATATGGTCCTCAGCCGAACGGGGTGCTATAGGAATCCGACAAATATTCTCAACAATCTACGGGGGAAAAAGTTGCTTCAACAAAGGTATGTTCGAATTTCTATCTCTATCAATCAGCTTCTACACTTTACTTTCAGCCAATGTTGGAATAATAGGAACTATTAGTTGATGAGAACTAGTATTAGGTATCCAATTGTCGCCCCAAATCTTCACCGAAGCCCCATCCCCAATACGCCACATTAGGCCTTCCTTAAGTAATGGTCGAGCATTCCAAATACTTCTCCACATGGAAGAAGGTCGTCTCCCAAGGTTGAGGATAAAAATGTGCTATCAGGGAAGTATTTCTCTTTAAGAACCCTGGCAGCTAAGGAATTCGGGTTCATAACCAGTCGTTGACCTTCTTTAGCCAGAAGGGCAACATTAAAACTATCAAGTTCCCTAAAACAATCAAGATTCCCTGGATATTCATGAGTTTTTATGGCAAAGGAAAAAACTGATTTATTAAAATATATTTATGAGTTTTTATTTTTTGACCGTTGGTGTTAAAATGTGTTTTTATGACTTTTGTTCTTTAAACGTTATGATCATAACGTTCATGGGTTTTGGTTTTAAGGTTTTTATTCTTCAAACGGTCATAACCGTTTGGTCAATTTTTTCATTTATGATATATACACTATCATTCACGTGTATATATATAACTTTCAACTGTTCTTGTATCAGTTTTTTTTCTTGGACTTGTTGTCTAGTTTTAGTTTTTTAATTATTTTTTATTTTGCTTTCCAAAGTGTATATATATATAAGGTAGCTTATAAAAGAGTCAAGAACACTGTATTGAGTGTTGCAAAATACTTCAAGGCATGAGGCCTCCACTTTGATTAAAGGGTTGTTCTATTTGATCTTTGTTCTTGAAAGTGTGTTATTAAAGAAGATAGAAGCTATAGTCTAATCCTAGGAGGTTGCGTGTCAAGAGATCCAATCACACTGAGTTATATACTCCGGGACACACGAATCAACCTTTAAGGACAACGCTCTTGATGGATTCTATAACATTGTGAGATCTTTCCTTACTTTAATTTTAAGAGTTAAATACCTTTTTAATCCCTTAGTTTTTTGGGAACTTTATTTTTTAGTCCCTGAGTTTCAATTTGTATTATAGATGATACCGAACTTTTTGGAAATGACCGAATTAGTACCTCGGTTAACTTCTTCGTCCAAAAGCTAACAACCCTAACACTTAGCACCATTAGAAAGTCGACACATGTCCAGTCAGACACGTCAGCATTCACTTAATTTCCAAATCACCCAAACACCTCCACATCACACACTCACGTCATTTGTTTATTTTGGGGGAAAAATATTTTCTGCAATTGAAACTTAAAACTGAAACTCAAATATTTCAAACAAAAAATTGAAATCATCTCAACGTTGATCAGAAAAGAAATCAAAAAGAAATTGAGCAAAAAGAAGAGGACGGAAGAAGCGAAGAACCCTAATCCCTAAAGTCCCTCCCATCGAATCCATAGAACCAGCCGACTCCCTCCCGAATTCTCTCCCGTTGACTCCACAGAACCGGCCGACTCCCTCCCGAACTCTCTCTCGTCGACTCCACAGAACCGGCCAACTCCCTCCTGAACTCTCTCCATTCGACTCCACAAAACAGGCCGGCCGTTGCTCCGTAAATTGTGGTTTTTTCGCCGATTTTACACCTAACCTTTGCCGGTCGTAGAAGAATGGAGATTTCGCTCATCAAATCGGCACATTCCGAGGTATTTTGCCCATTTTTTATTTTTAGAGGACTTGTTAGAAGTTTGGGCGGTATACAGTGATTGTCGATTGATTCTTTGTTTTGGTTTTTGGAAAAAAAGCTTGTCGATTGTTGGGAAAAGTGATGAGGTTATAAAAATTGAAACTTTCGGTTGTTATGGCTGGAAAAAAGTTGGGTAGGGCTTGACAATCATCACGTGTTTTTTTCTTTTGTTGGGTAAAGAAAACCAAAAACCAGTTTCGTTGGGTTGTTGTCCAGCTAATTGCATTTTGGAATGTATTACTTTATTGCATGTCTTTGTCTTTATCTGTTTACTGTGTTTGTGGTTGCACATGGTGGCCAAGAGGGTCTCAACTGAGCAAAAGGGAACAACAAAGTACAAAAAGCATTATTATTGGATTAGTTTCACCCTGCAACTAAGTGTCAAGGCATGATAAAGGATCTAATCCATAATATGTTCACCAACTGTGCACATCAAAGCGTGCTCAACTTGGTAAAAACTAGAGATACACACATTAATAGAACATTAAACCGGGAAAGATTACACAACCTGCAATAATTACATTATTGGATTGTTGCCTTGGTGGAGGATTTGATAGGGATTCAAGGGAGCCAAAAAAAAAAAAAAAATCCAGAATAGGATCAGAGCACTATGAACATGGTTCATGTGGGTTGAAATTGTAAGGGTAGTTGGTTGGAGCAGGTGTCCTACCACTAGGTAAAGCATGTTGTGCAGAAAAATTACTATAATCTACAAAATAAAAATCCATGCTTCACTCGCACCCTATAGCATGCAAACATACCACAAAAGAAACGAACCAAGTAATTTTTTTTTTCTTACAAAATGAAAATGCAAGTGGGGACAGAATTCTCCAGGAGGCAAGGTTCGTTCCCAGAAAAGTGAGGGGGGTCACACCGAACACACTTAAATCATAAGACTTTCCTAGCCAGAACTTGCCTAGACACTTGGATAGCGTCGTAGGACCACACTAGCAATTTTTTTTTTTCTTTTTTGCTAAAAGAAAATGCAAGTGGGGTAGACAGAATTCTCCAAGAGCCCCCAGGTTCGTTCCCAGGAAAGTGAGGGGGGTCACACCAGACACACTTAAATCCCAAAACTTTCCTAGCCAGAACTTGCCTAGACACTTAGATAGTGCCGTAGACCACACTCGCAATTTTATTTTATTTTATTTTATTTTTTATATTACAAGTTAAAATAAACAAAAATCAAAAAAAAAATTATAAATTAAAAATAAAATTAACACAGAAGCACAAACAAATACACCAAAAATTAAACACTCACAAAATGCACCAAATATATATATATATTTGGCAAAGTTTCAGCTACTGATCTGCCGCAAGTGGTGCCCTTTGCGTTGGTGTGCTCAAGCCCAATTCTGTGGATTATCTCACTAAAGCTGCAAAACAATGACAGAAACTCCCCTTTTTTTTACTTTTTTTTTTTTTTCTTTTTTTTTTTTTTGGTTAGACAATAAAACAAAAACAAATAAAAATAAAAAGAAACAAAAATTCGACGAAAAATAAAACAAAAATCTACATAACTAGTAGAAAAATAAAATCAATTCAAACAAAAATCAATTTTCACAAACAAACAATTCCCCGGCAACGGCGCCAAAAACTTGATGTGCAAATTTTAATACTCGCAAGCGCATAAATTGTTTGCAATATAGTGTATGTGCAAGTGCGAGATCGTATACACAGGGAATTGTGTTGCAAAAAAATTAATTTTTCTTTAAACTAATTCTATTTTAACCTAGTTCCAAATTTTGGGGTTTTGTAAAAAATAAAAATAAAATAAAATAAAATAACACCAAAGAAAATGTACTAAGGTTTTAGAATCCACACCCACCAAATCACAACAACATATTCTCATGTTCGTTAATACATATCCGAAGTTCTCACCGTACAAATCTTATGAATATTCTACTATGCTTCAAAAATTCATTAAATCATTCACCTAATCCGTTCTTTGCATAAATCACAAAAGATATCCGATTTAAACCGAATCATCAAATGTATCCGTAGAACGAAACACAATGTATATCCAATGTTTTAATAAAAGAAAAATTCAAGCAATCAATTAAATGAGACTTATCTCAAATCATCACATGTATCCGGAAATCACAATAGATATCCAAGAAATCATCTCAATAATTGAAAAGAAGTAAAACATTGAAAATATTAAACCAAAATAAAATCGGATAGTGTAAACTCTCATGAAAATATTGTTGCTCTTCAAAGGTGGGGTTTCATCCTCAACCTTAGTTAAAAAAAAAATTAGCTGCTCATTACTAAGAAGAAAATACTAAATTTTATTAAGAACATAAAAATAAAAAAACTTACAAAGAATAGAAGCCAAAGAACCCAGTTGTTGCTATGTACAATTTTTGGATGTAAGTGGTGCATAGCATGGGGTATTTATAGCAAAAAATTAGATTAAACCAAATTTTTACAAAATGGCACCTCTACCCCTCAAAACCCTAATAGGAGAAAAGAACGCTATGATTTAGGGTCATATTTTCAAAATGGCAGCTCTGCCCCTCAAAAACTCTAATAAAGAAAAGAATGCTAGGGTTTGGAGTGTCTGCAGCTGTCAGGAACAAGGAAATTCGCGTTCTTCTATTTCACAATAATTTGTATCATCTTCAATTAGCTTTCCAACACCGCTAATTTCACTTTAATCTGATACTTTAACTGAAAGTTATGATCAAAATACTATGACTTGTGCAGAACCTGAAATTTAATCCAATCCGATTTTGACTTCCAAACTCTGCATTTTTCACTTTAAAACTACCGTTTTCTCTCCATGATCTGCAAAATACAAAAAATACAAAAACTAACCAAAAACATTAAAAAAAAACAAAGCTAAAGGTTTAACAAATGTGAATTAAGGGGTCCAAACATACAATATTTGACACTCATCACCTCACTTTTTGGAAATGACCGAATTAGTACCTGCGTTAACTTCTTCGTCCAAAATCTAACAGCCCGCCTCGTCACTGACACTTAGCACCACTAGAAAGTCGACACATGTCCAGTCAGACACGTCAGCATTCACTTAATTTCCAAATCACCCAAACACCTCCACATCACACACTCACGTCATTTGTTTATTTTGGGGGGAAAATATTTTCTGCATTTGAAACTTAAAACTGAAACTCAAATATTTCAAACAAAAAATTGAAATCATCTCAACGTTCATTTGAAAAAGAAATTAAAAAGAAATTGATCAAAAAGAAGAGGACAGAAGAAGTGAAAAACCCTAATCCCTTAAGTCCCTCCCATCGAATCCACAGAACCGGCCGACTCCCTCCCGAATTCTCTCCTGTTGACTCCACAGAACCGGCCGACTCCCTCTTGAACTCTCTCCCTTCGACTCCACAGAGCTGGCCGACTCCCTCCTGAACTCTCTCCCTTCGACTCCACAAAACAGGCCGGCCAATAATCCGTAACTTGTGGTCTTTTCGCCGATTTTACACCTAACCTCTGTCGGACGTAGAAGAATGGAGATTTCGCTTATCAAATCGGCACATTCCGAGGTATTTTGCCCATTTTTGTTTTTTACAGGACTTGTTAGAAGTTTGGGTTGTACATTGTGATTGTTGGCTGAATCTTTGTTTTGGTTTTTGGAACAAATGCTTGTCAGTTGTTGGGTAAAGTGATGAGGTTATAAAAACTGAAACTTTCAGTTGTTGCGGCTGGAAAAAAGTTGGGTAGGGCTTGACAATCAGCACCTGTTTTTGTCTTTTGTTGGGTAAAGAAAACCAACAACCAGTTTCGCTGGGTTGTTGTCCAGCACATTGCATTTTGGAATGTATTACTTTATTGCATGTCTTTGTCTTTATCTGTTTACTGTGTTTGTGGTTGCACATGGTGGCCAAGAGGGTCTCAACTGAGCAAAAGGGAAACAAAGTACAAAAAGCATTATTATTGGATTAGTTTCACCCTGCAACTAAGTGTCAATGCATGATAAAGGATCTAATCAATAATATGTTCACCAACTGTGCACATCAAAGCATGCTCAACTTGGTAAAAACTAGAGGTACTCACACATTAATAGAACATTAAACCGGGAAAGTTTACACAACCTACAATAATTACATTATTGGATTGTTGCCTTGGTGGAGGACTTGATAGGGAATCAAGGGAGCCAAAAAAAAAAAAAAACAAAAAATCTAGAACAGGATCAGAGCACTATGAACATGGTTCATGTGGGTTGAAACTGTAAGGGTAGTTGGTTGGAGCAGGTGTCCTACCACTTGGTAAAGCATGTTGTGCAGAAAAATTACTATAATCAACAAAATAAAAATCCACGCTTCACTCGCACCCTATAGCATGCAAACATCCCACAAAAGAAACGAACCAAGTAATTTTTTTATTTTATTTTCTTACAAAATGAAAATGCAAGTGGGGACAGAATTCTCCAGGAGCCCAGGTTCATTCCCAGGAAAGTGAGGGGGGTCACACCGGACACACTTAAATCCCAAGACTTTCCTAGCCAGAACTTACCTAGACACTTGGATAGCGCCATAGGACCACACTAGCAATCTTTTTCTTTTTTTTTTTTTGCTAGAAGAAAAAGCAAGTGGGGTAGACAGAATTCTCCAAGAGCCCCCAAGTTCGTTCCTAGGAAAGTGAGGGGGGCCACACCAGACACACTTAAATCCCAAGACTTTCTAAGCCAGAACTTGCCTAGACACTTAGATACTACCGTAGACCACACTCGCAATTTTTTTTTTTATTACAAGTTAAAATAACCAAAAATCAAAAGAAAAACTAAAAATTAAAAATAAAATTAACACAAAAGTACAAACAAATACACCAAAAATTAAAAACTCACAAAATGGACGAATATATATATATATATATATATAAACAAGAAGTGGTGACAGTGGTGTGGATGGAGTGGTGGTGAGCATATGAAAACATAGTAATATGCATAATAATTTCAATATCAAAATCTGAATACAAAATAAGAGAGTATTCAACAATGATCATGAAATTAAACTCAAAGTAATGCTTAGATTCAAAATAACTTAAATGTAAAAAACTTACAAATGAACTCAGGCCAGAATGAAACTGGCGATTACAAGCTTATACTCAGAAACACTAGAAATATACATTTACAAGTGTTTGGGTTATGAGAGGTTCAGGGTAGAAAGGCTCTCTTTACTTAAAATAAGCTCTGCCTTGAACTTCAGACTTCTGCTCCTTAAATAGGCTTCAGGAGGACTCAGGGGCTGGAATCACGGGATGCCAGCGTGCTTAGGCTTGTCAGGCGTGCACCGAAAGCAGATTCTTTCTGCTTTTACCTTAGGTAACTCGCACCGAAAGCAGGGTAAAACTTATGATGAACAGTGAAAAAGTCACTATTCATGAATAGTATCATGTCGGGTGGCTGACCGATTACTGTTCACTTATTTGTCTTTTTGTGCCGTTGAGGCAACTTAAGAGTCCAAGCCCAAATCAGTGAAATCATAGGGATCTTGGGCATCTTGGAATGCATCAAAGTTGTAATGATGCTGAACAAAAGATTCTGCAGTAGAGGCTTCTTCGTCTTCATCATCACCTTCTTCAGCTTCCATGAGCTGTTGCATGAGCTTAAAAGCTTGCTTAAACTTAGAGGATTTCTTACCCTTTGTAGAGGTAGAGGAATCTGGCTTAGGAGAAGTAGGCTCAATTTGAGTCTCTGAAACATGAGTTACAGAGTCTTGAATAATTGGAGGTCTTTCAGGGAACTCCTTCATAAGGCGGGAATGGACCAGGGAGAAATTAAACTTATCCCACCACTTAACTGAGAACTGACGGGCAACGCAGTTCTGGGTGATAAACACATATTGCCACTTAAGGATCCACGAAACTTTGAAATGAGCAAAGAAGTGGATTGTCATAGGCAATTCTTCTTCCTGAGGAGACAACTTCTTGACGGTAGAGAAATACCGTATGGCATCTTTGACATCTTCAGGGAGGATCAGGTGAACTGGTCCATGAACTTGCCACCATCTGTGAAACTAGACAGGGATAGGACCCTTAAAATTCCTGTCAAAATTTATGAACCAGGAATGGGAAAAGTCTTCATTTTGATACAAAAGAACTTTGTACCAAGCCTCAATGTAATCATGGTAACTGTATCCAACTTTTCTGTTGGAAAGACTTCTGGAGACAAAAGGAGGTGCTCCCCAATCCTTCTGTGCAACAAACTTCATAATAAACAGAGAATGAAAGGCAACTCGCCTAGGGATTCTCTGGCATGGGATAGGTCTTACTTGGATGGACTTAGTTACAAGGAGTATATCCAAATAAAACTCAATGGATTTTTCTGGGTGGATGGCCGGGAAATGCCAACGGGGAGGATAGTAAATTTTGGCAATTTCATTAGGAGATTTTATGTGACTAAAATCAGGCTCAACCAAGAACAGGTTGTGGGGAGGTTCTTTGAAATGGTAGGGAGAAGACTTAGGGTGTCTAATGAAGGGCTTTTGAGGGGGAAGACCATCAAAAGGGCCATCAAAAGGGCTAGGAGGAGGGCTTATTAAGGCAGACTGGAAAGACGGCCTTGGACTTATGGTACTACCTAAGGTAGTATAACGATTCACCATTTGAGTAGGTGAATTTCTTAGGATGAGATCTTGGGAACTTAGTTGGCTTGGGGTGACAAGGTTGAAAGGCTTAGCATTAGAACTTAGAATGGGCTTAGAGGCCGAGGCCTTTTCTTTCTTCTTATCAGCCATTTTTTCCCTGCAAAAATTCACGGGTTAAGAAATCAGGGATAGAATTCTGACTTCCCTTAATATACTCAATGTCAAAATCAAATATGCTTAAGATTGCTTGCCATCTAGCAAAAATATGTTTAGATGCAATGTTTTGAACATCCTTTTCTAAAACATGTTTTGCACTCATGCAATCAACTCGGATTAAAAACTTTTGATTCAAGAGATCATCTTGAAACTTAGAAATGCATAATACTATAGATAAAATCTCTTTCTTAATAGTACTATAATTCTTTTGGGCTGGATTCCAAACACCTGAATGGAAACGAACAATTTGTTCAGGTAGGTTGGAATGAATTTGCTGCTTAAGAATACCACCTTACCCAATGTCGGAGGCATCAGTCTCAACAATTTTAAAGGACTCATTTGTGGGAATGCCAAGACAAGGTAATGTCTGGACATAGGACTTAATATCTTTGACAACTGAAGTATGTTCAGTAGTCCATGGAGGAGGATTCTTTTGAAGTCTATCAAACAATGGCTTGCATTTTTTGTGAAGGTTTTGATAGAAGTCAGCAACATAATTGAGGGATCCCAAAAACCGCTGAAGTTGGGTTTTTTCAAGGATTTCATCAGGAAACTTATCAGCAAATTGGATTACTCTGCTAATTGGGCTTATTTTCGATTGATGGATGTTGTATCCAAGGAATCGAATGTTGGTTTGGAACAACTTGATTTTGGTAGCAGAAACAACCAATCCATTTGATTTGATAACTTCTAGAAACGAGTTCAAATGTTTCCAGTGTTCTTCAACAGACTTAGAGAAGATGAGGACATCATCTATATAAACAATGGAATATTTACTTAGGGGACCAAGAATATCATTCATAATATTCTGGAATTCACTAGGGGCATTCTTAAGACCAAAGGGCATTACGTTCCATTCGTACTGTCCAAAGGGTGTGACAAAGGCTGTCTTATACTTATCCTTCTCATGAATTTGGATCTGCCAGAATCCACTTTTCATGTCAAACTTAGAGAAGATCACAGAACCACTTAACCTATTGATTAGGTCTCTCTTATTTGGAATTGGATATCTTATCCATTCCAGGACTTTGTTGAGGGGCTTATAGTTAATGACTAACCTAGGGGCTCCTCTCTCAAGCTCAGCATTCTTCTGGACATAAAAAGCTGAACACGACCAAGGTGACTTACTCTTACGAATTATGCCTTTATGAAGTAGATCTTCTATTTCTCTCCGGCAGAATTCAGTAACTTCTTGACTCATCTGGATGGGTCTTGCCTTAGTGGTGATGCTTCCTTCATCAAAATCTTTGATATAAGGAAGGCTTACAGTGTGCTTCTTCCTATGCCAAAAGGTAGTAGGGACATCAGAACACACTTCACTTTTGATCCTATCTTCAAAGAGTTGGATTCTTTGTTGAAGGGTCTTTTGACTCAGTTGTTCCTCAATTCTTTTAACCTTAATCTCTTCCTGTAAGAACCCTATCTGTTGGGTCTTAGACTTGATTAGGTTAACAGACTTAGAAATTGAATTGCTTTTGAAGGCATTCAATTGACTCAATTCTGGTTTGGCCAGAAACTTAAACTTAACCTTTTCATCCATGGGATAGGTAATTAAACCATCCTGGTCTGTCGTAAAAGGATACAACAGAGTGATGAAAGGTAAACCTAATATGACTTCATCAGTCATATTCTTAACCAAGACAAATGATGTTTTGAAACAAACATTGTCTTGACATACATGGGCTTTGCTTATCTCAAAAGTAATTTGCATCTTGCTGCCATTAGCAGAATGCAAATTCTCTTTCGACTTACTGTAATACTTCGTAGGAACAAGTCCTTCTTGTATACAGGTCAGATCTGCACCTGTATCAATTAATACAACTACAGATAACTCAAAATCATGAATCTTAATCCTAACCTTGGAATACCATTTCCTGATATGGATTTGGTTGATTAGACTTATACAACTCTCTTCAAATGGAGGAGTGTCTTCAGGCTTAGGCTCAGGTTCGGCTTCGCTATTAGAAGAACTACTAGCGGCTGACTTAAGCTTGTGCTCAATTTTCAAGAGATTAACATCCTGTTTTAACTCTTGATTTTCTTCCTTAAGTGTTTTAATCTCAGACTTAATTTGATTAACTTCAAGTTGCAAATCTTTTATTGTGATTTGTTCCTTTGGTTTATCAAATCTTTTAAGCGTGTTGCTTAAACTTATATCAAGGCTTTTAGACTTATTAACTTTTCTTTTTGTTAGAAGTTTTCTTAACTTTTCTAAATATTGCCTTTTTAACTCAGGATTCTCAATTTTACTTATAAGATCAAGAAGCAACTCTTCTTGTTCTTCTTCTTTGGTCATAACACCAATTGTTTTACAACAAGTGTCGTTACAACCGAAACTTATGTTTGGACCTGACTCAGACTCATTGCTACTGCAAGAGCGGTAGCTGTTATCACTTGAACTAGTACTTAGTCACTGGGCTCATAGTCACTGGGCTCAGTGTCTTTTATCTCTAACATTCTTATTAAGTTTTCCTTATCTTCGTTAGAGACTTTTAGAGACTTAATGGTTTCCTTAGCTTTGCAATCTTTTGCAAAGTGACCGGACTTACCACACTTATAACAACCATCTTTGTTGTTCTTAGATTTCTTAAATCTTTTCTTAGGTTTTCTCTTATCTCTCTTATAGAAATCATTCGGCTCAAAGCTTCTTTTCTTGAATCTTTTAAACCGTTTCTTATGCTTTCTATCTTCCTCATGCTTACGAGACTTCTTATGTTTCTTAGATGGTGCTACCAAAGGTAGACCATATTGCTGATAGAAATTTCCCATCTCGTACTTAGCCTTCTTCTTATCCTTATTGGCTTGGTTCGATATTTTCATATCGATACACATCTTAAGACCTTCTTTTTGGATAGCACTTATGATATTCCCGTAAGTGAGATTATCATACTCTATCACATTGTTCTCATTGACTAAGACTTCTTTGATCTTATGGGCGAAGAGGTGAGGCAGAACGTTTATGAACTTCTCTTTTCCAAAACGGTTGGTTGCTATCATCTCTTAGCATGACTCTAGAAAGGAAAACATCCTTATACCATCTAAAGTCACTCAGGGTTGGACATCTCAGGTTACTCAGTTGGTCATGGACCCTAGACGCAAGATGACTTGGTGTGCCAATAAAATGTTCTACAATGGTATAGAATAGAGTGTTGACAGCATCAGAATCTCCTAATCCAATTTTCTCATTGAATATGGGGATTCCTTCCTCATTGGTTTTGACAGCACTTCTAATGCTATCTCTAGACTCATCGGTGAGATGCTTTTCCCACCAAGCTTGAAGAGTTCCTGTGAAACCCTTAACCAAGAGGTCAACAACCTCTGGTTGGCTTAAATCATGGTTCATAACATAACTGCTAGAGACCATGGTCATATGGGTTAACTTATCAAGAATTTGCTGCTCTGCTAAACCATCGATGTTTCACTCGTATAGTTTATCAGCAGAAACTGCAAATTGACTTTGGAAGTTTCTTTCCTCAAACTGGATATCCGGAGGGGTAGGTTTGGGATACCAATTCTTAGTGAGACTTGTAGGAGAGAACTTCGGCTTATGAATCCTATTCAGTTCTAAGGCTGAAAAGGCTTTCTCAACTTTTCTGACGTTTTCATCAGATTCAGACTCCGAAGAGGATTCTGTTTCAGATGAATTCTCAGAAGACTCAGGGATCTTAGTAACAGACAGAGTTTTGGAACTACTGGGCTGTTCTTGTTTGGGTTTAACCAAATCCTTAAGCATATCCTCTATTTTATCAATAAAGGGCTTTTCCTTATTAACCTTTAGACTAGTTCCTGATTTAAGATCTGGAAACTTGACTATTGGTTTCTCTTGCTTAAAAGGCTTATGTTTCTCTTTTGGGAGAGGCTTATTATCGAGCTTGTCCTCAATCTTATCCAACTGGTTTCCTATGGAGTTTAGGTACTGGTTGGTGTAATTGGCTTGCTCAATAACTTTCTTAACATCTGAATTCTCAGATGCAACCTTAAAGGGTGAGGCTTTAACCGTAGTGGTTCTATGTTGGAACACTATGGTTTCTTGTGGAGGGTGACTTGAAGAAACAACTGTGTTATCTTCTTTTACCCACTTTTCCTTAGAGATGGTTTGGACCTGGCTTTCTACAGGGTAAAACTCATCAACAAAATCGAAATAAGAGATATGCATCTCTATTTCACTTATGTGTTTCTTAAAGTGACTTAAGATTCCTTTCTTCTGCTCAAGATTGAATCTTTCCTTATAGGCTTTTCTTCTTTCGAGATTTGCCTCTGACATAAAATCCTTGTTGAGCAAATCGAAATCTATCTCAAAAGGTTTTCTCATGGTACATAGTTGGGGGTCTACAGCCGTTTCAACTATCAAATCAGATTCCGTAGGAGAGGCATTACCTTCCTGGGATTCTTCATCTTCTAGCTGTGTGTCAGCTGTATAGCATGGATGACTCACTTGGGAGGTCGTCTGGACTCCCTTTAACTTAAGCTTTCTTAGTTCTTTTTCCAATTCTAGATCTCGTCGCTTTAGTTCTTCCGTAGAGGTAGAACCAGCAAACGAATGCCTAGCTGGAGTCTTATCCTTAGGTTGCCTAGAAGATCTAGACCTTAGCACTTCAGATCTAGATGCACTAGATCTTGCAACTTCTTCTATGAGAAGATTTGGCTTAGGGGTCGACTGAGATCCTCGGTCGAAACTTATCTTAACAGTACCATCCAAGTACTGTTGGATATAATCTAGGTCTCCTAGATTATGACTTATGAGATCGGGCTTAAAACTTTCATTGGTCAAACTCCATTCTTTGGGTAACTCAATGTCAGTCCAATGGATAGTTCGAGGAACGTGAATATTCGCGTTACTCTGGCTACTTTGGATTAACATGGTTTGACCATTTGGGCTTCTCTTAATTGCACCAAAATTTATGTTGGTTCCAGTGCACTTATAGTAGATCCTGTAAATCAAGGCTAGAGGCTGAACACCTTCTAGAATCTTATATCCTTGGGTTCTAATACTCAGGGTTAAAACCTTAAGGATGTGAGGATCACTTAGACTTACGGTGAAATCAGGGAAACAGTCAAAATAGACTGGTCCATCATGCATGGTTGCTTCAATGACTCCGAGGAGACTATCCTGCCAGTCAGTGAAACGGGCATCTCTTAATCCTAACATAACAGAGGCTTTAAGACCTCTCCTTGTTAGGGGCTTAATGCCGACCTGAACTAATCCTATATGGATAAAGTTGTGGCCTTCTCTTCTATGTCGCTTAATGGCTTCTGGGCTAAAAAGCTGGCATAACTCATGTTCCTTATTGAGAGCATAGACTTGCTCTACGGTCTTGACATGCTGTTCAGTCTTGAACGCAAGTGCAGACCACTTCTTCCTGTAGATTTCTCTACTGGGGACCTTAGGTATATTCCAATCATTGACATCAATGAAGGAATCCTCATCGTGGTATTCAACGTGTTCTTCGTTGACTACCTCTGGAATCTCAGGGATCCGAGTGGATCTAGAGTTTACTGATGAGTTAGATCTGAACAATCTATTCATCGCTGCAAGTTTAGGGTTACCTGGCTTAGACTTCTACTGTTCCGGTCTCTCTACCGCGAGACATCTCTCTACCACACTTCATCTCTGTTCTCCAACTAGGTCTCCTAGGTCATACACCTGTGTCCTATCCGTGTGTCCTCCCGACTTACCTGGCCCTTCTCTCGGCTCTCAACTGCGCTGACGGCACGTTGACGACAGTGTCCTTTTCCTATTCACCCTAGAATCTTAACAGAGAGTGGTGTAACAGACAAACTTGAAACAATATAAGAACAAGCTCAATAACCAGCCACTTGGGCGGATGCTCAGATTATAACAGGAATCAACTCAACAACACTTATGGCTTTGATACCAAAAGGGGGGCGGAAGCAGGGAGTGGGGGCTTAATAGTAAGAAGTGGTGACAGTGGTGTGGATGGAGTGGTGGTGAGCATATGAAAACATAGTAATATGCATAATAATTTCAATATCAAAATCTGAATACAAAATAAGAGAGTATTCAACAATGATCATGAAATTAAACTCAAAGTAATGCTTAGATTCAAAATAACTTAAATGTAAAAAACTTACAAATGAACTCAGGCCAGAATGAAACTGGCGATTACAAGCTTATACTCAGAAACACTAGAAATATACATTTACAAGTGTTTGGCTTATGAGAGGTTCAGGGTAGAAATATATATATATATATATATATATTTTGGCAAAGTTTCAGCTACTGATCTACCGCAAGTGGTGCCCTTTGCGTTGGTGTCCTCAAGCCCAATTCTGTGGATTATCTCACTAAAGCTGGAAAACAATGATAGAAACTCCCTTTTCTTTTCTTTTTTCTTTTTTTTTTTTTTTTTTTTTTTTGGTTAGACAATAAAGCAAAAACAAAGAAAAATAAAAATAAACAAAAATTGGACGAAAAATAAAACAAAAATCTACCTAAACTAGTAGAAAAATGAAATCAATTCAAACAAAAATCAATTTTCACAAACAAACAATTCCCCGGCAACGGCGCCAAAAACTTGATTTGCAAATTTTAATACTCGCAAGCGCACGAATCGTTTGCAATTTAGTGTATGTGCAAGTGCGAGATCGTATCCACAAATAATTGTTTTTTCATAAAATTAATTTTTCTTTAAACTAATTCTATTTTAACCTAGTTCCAAAATTTTGGGGTTTTGTAAAAAATAAAAATAAAATAAAATAACACAAAAGAAAATGTACTAAGGTTTTAGAATCCACACCCACCAAATCACAACAACATATTCTCATGTTCGTTAATACATATCCGAAGTTCTCGCCGTACAAATCTTATGTATATTCTACTATACTTCAAAAATTCATTAAATAATTCACTGAATCCGTTCTTTTCATAAAACACAAAAGATATCTGATTTAAATCGAATCATCAAATGTATCCGTAGAACGAAACACAATGAATATCTAATGTTTTAATAAATGAAAAATTAAAGCAATCAATTAAATGAGACTTATCTCAAATCATCACATGTATCCGGAAATCACAATAGATATCCAAGAAATCATCTCAATAATAGAAAATAAGTAAAACAACGAAAATATTAAACCAAATAAAATTGGATAGTGTAAACTCTCATGAAAATATTGTTGCTCTTCAAAGGTGGCGTTTCATCCTCAACCTTAGTTAAAAAAAAAAAAAAAAGAATTAGCTACTCATTACTAAGAAGAAAATACTAAATTTTATTAAGACCATAAAAATAAAAAAACTTACAAAGAATAGAAGCCAAAGAACCCAGCTGTTGCTATGAACAATTTTTGGATGTAAGTGGTGCATAGCATGGGGTATATATAGCAAAAAATTAGGTTAAACCAAATTTTTACAAAATGGCACCTCTCATCACCTCTTTGGAAATGACCGAATTAGTACCTCGGTTAACTTCTTCTTCCAAAATCTAACAGCCCGCCACGTCACTGACACTTAGCACTACTAGAAAGTCGACAATTGTCCAATCGGACACGTCAGCATTCACTTTATTTCCAAATCACCCAAACACCTCCACATCACACACTCACGTCATTTGTTTATTTTGGGGGGAAAATATTTTCTGCAATTGAAACTTAAAACTGAAACTCAAATATTTCAAACAAAAAATTGAAATCATCTCAACGTTCATCTGAAAAAGAAATTAAAAAGAAATTGAGCAAAAAGAAGAGGACAGAAGAAGTGAAGAACCCTAATCACTAAAGTCTCTCCCATCGAATCCACAGAACCGGCTGACTCCCTCCCGAATTCTCTCCTATTGACACCACAAAACCGGCCGACTCCCTCCCGAACTCTCTCTCGTCGACTCCACAGAGCTGGCTGACTCCCTCATGAACTCTCTCCCTTCGACTCCACAAAACAGGCCGGCCAATAATCCGTAACTTGTGGTCTTTTCGCCGATTTTACAACTAACCTCTGCTGGACGTAGAAGAATGGAGATTTCGCTCATCAAATCGGCACATTCCGAGGTATTTTGCCCATTTTTGTTTTTTACAGGACTTGTTAGAAGTTTGGGTTGTACATTGTGATTGTTGGCTGAATCTTTGTTTTGGTTTTTGGAACAAATGATTGTCAGTTGTTGGGTAAAGTGATGAGGTTATAAAAACTGAAACTTTCGGTTGTTGCGGCTGGAAAAAAGTTGGGTAGGGCTTGACAATCAGCACCTGTTTTTGTCTTTTGTTGGGTAAAGAAAACCAACAACCAGTTTCGCTGGGTTGTTGTCCAGCACATTGCATTTTGGAATGTATTACTTTATTGCATGTCTTTGTCTTTATCTGTTTACTGTGTTTGTGGTTGCACATGGTGGCCAAGAGGGTCTCAACTGAGCAAAAGGGAACAACAAAGTACAAAAAGCATTATTATTGGATTAGTTTCACCCTGCAACTAAGTGTCAATGCATGATAAAGGATCTAATCAATAATATGTTCACCAACTGTGCACATCAAAGCATGCTCAACTTGGTAAAAAATAGAGGTACTCACACATTAATAGAACATTAAACCGGGAAAGTTTACACAACCTGCAATAATTACATTATTGGATTGTTGCCTTGGTGGAGGATTTGATAGGGAATCAAGGGAGCCAAAAAAAAAAAAAAAAATCCAGAACAGGATCAGAGCACTATGAACATGGTTCATGGGGGTTGAAACTGTAAGGGTAGTTGGTTGGAGCAGGTGTCCTACCACTTGGTAAAGCATGTTGTGCAGAAAAATTACTATAATCAACAAAATAAAAATCCACGCTTCACTCGCACCCTATAGCATGCAAACATCCCACAAAAGAAACGAACCAAGTAATTTTTTTATTTTATTTTCTTACAAAATGAAAATGCAAGTGGGGACAGAATTCTCCAGGAGCCTAGGTTCATTCCCAGGAAAGTGAGGGGGGTCACACCGGACACACTTAAATCCCAAGACTTTCCTAGCCAGAACTTACCTAGACACTTGGATAGCGCCGCAGGACCACACTAGCAATCTTTTTCTTTTCTTTTTTTGCTAGAAGAAAAAGCAAGTGGGGTAGACAGAATTCTCCAAGAGCCCCCAAGTTCGTTCCCAGGAAAGTGAGGGGGGCCACACCAGACACACTTAAATCCCAAGACTTTCTCAGCCACAACTTGCCTAGACACTTAGATACTACCGTAGACCACACTCGCAATTTTTTTTTTTTATTACAAGTTAAAATAACCAAAAATTAAAAAAAAAAACTAAAAATTAAAAATAAAATTAACACAGAAGTACAAACAAATACACCAAAAATTAAAAACTCACAAAATGGACGAAAATATATATATATATATATATATATATATATATATATATATTTCAGCTACTGATCTACCGCAAGTGGTGCCCTTTGCGTTGGTGTCCTCAAGCCCAATTCTGTGGATTATCTCACTAAAGCTGGAAAACAATGATAGAAACTCCCTTTTCTTTTCTTTTTTATTTTTTTATTTTTTATTTTTTGGTTAGACAATAAAGCAAAAACAAAGAAAAATAAAAATAAACAAAAATTGGACGAAAAATAAAACAAAAATCTACCTAAACTAGTAGAAAAATGAAATCAATTCAAACAAAAATCAATTTTCACAAACAAACAATTCCCCGGCAATGGCGCCAAAAACTTGATGTTTAAATTTTAATACTCGCAAGCGCACGAATCGTTTGCAATATAGTGTATGTGCAAGTGCGAGATCGTATCTACAGATAATTGTTTTTTCATAAAATTAATTTTTCTTTAAACTAATTCTATTTTAACCTAGTTCCAAAATTTTGGGGTTTTGTAAAAAATAAAAATAAAATAAAATAACACAAAAGAAAATGTACTAAGGTTTTAGAATCCACACTCACCAAATCACAACAACATATTCTCATGTTCGTTAATACATATCCGAAGTTCTCACCGTACAAATCTTATGTATATTCTACTATGCTTCAAAAATTCATTAAATAATATACTGAATCCGTTCTTTTCATAAAACACAAAAGATATCTGATTTAAATCGAATCATCAAATGTATCCGTAGAACGAAACACAATGAATATCCAATGTTTTAATAAATGAAAAATTAAAGCAATCAATTAAATGAGACTTATCTCAAATCATCACATGTATCCGGAAATCACAATAGATATCCAAGAAATCATCTCAATAATTGAAAAGAAGTAAAACAACGAAAATATTAAACCAAATAAAATCGGATAGTGTAAACTCTCATGAAAATATTGTTGCTCTTCAAAGGTGGCGTTTCATCCTCAACCATAGTTAAAAAAAAAAAAAAAAAAAAAAAAAAAAAAAAAAAAAAAAAAAAAATTAGCTACTCATTACTAAGAAGAAAATACTAAATTTTATTAAGACCATAAAAATAAAAAAACTTACAAAAAATAGAAGCCAAAGAACCCAGCTGTTGCTATGAACAATTTTTGGATGTAAGTGGTGCATAGCATGGGGTATATATAGCAAAAAATTAGGTTAAATCAAATTTTTACAAAATGGCACCTCTCATCACCTCTTTGGAAATGACCGAATTAGTACCTCGGATAACTTCTTCTTCCAAAATCTAACAGCCCGACACGTCACTGACACTTAGCACCACTAGAAAGTCGACAATTGTCCAGTCGGACACGTCAGCATTCACTTGATTTCCAAATCACCCAAACACCTCCACATCACACACTCACGTCATTTGTTTATTTTGGGGGGAAAATATTTTCTGCAATTGAAACTTAAAACTGAAACTCAAATATTTCAAACAAAAAATTGAAATCATCTCAACGTTCATCTGAAAAAGAAATTAAAAAGAAATTGAGCAAAAAGAAGAGGACAGAAGAAGTGAAGAACCCTAATCACTAAAGTCTCTCCCATCGAATCCACAGAACCGGCCGACTCCCTCCCGAATTCTCTCCTATTGACACCACAAAACTGGCCGACTCCCTCCCGAACTCTCTCTCGTCGACTCCACAGAGCTGGCCGACTCCCTCCTGAACTCTCTCCCTTCGACTCCACAAAACAGGCCGGCCAATAATCCGTAACTTGTGGTCTTTTCGCCGATTTTACACCTAACCTCTGCCGGACGTAGAAGAATGGAGATTTCGCTCATCAAATCGGCACATTCCGAGGTATTTTGCCCATTTTTGTTTTTTATAGGACTTGTTAGAAGTTTGGGTTGTATATTGTGATTGTTGGTTGAATCTTTGTTTTGGTTTTCGGAACAAATGCTTTTCAGTTGTTGGGCAAAGTGATGAGGTTGTAAAAACTGAAACTTTCGGTTGTTGCGGCTGGAAAAAAGTTGGGTAGGGCTTGACAATCAGTACCTGTTTTTGTCTTTTGTTGGGTAAAGAAAACCAACAACCAGTTTCGTTGGGTTGTTGTCCAGCACATTGCATTTTGGAATGTATTACTTTATTGCATGTCTTTGTCTTTATCTGTTTATTGTGTTTGTGGTAGCACATAGTGGCCAAGAGGGTCTCAACTGAGCAAAAGGGAACAACAAAGTATAAAAAGCATTTTTATTGGATTAGTTTCACCCTGCAACTAAGTTTTAATGCATGATAAAGGATCTAATCAATAATATGTTCACCAACTGTGCACATCAAAGCATGCTCAACTTGGTAAAAACTAGAGGTACACACACATTAATAGAACATTAAACCGTGAACGTTTACATAACCTGCAATAATTACATTATTGGATTGTTGCCTTGGTGGAGGATTTGATAGGGATTCAAGGGAGTCAAAAAAAAAAAAAAAAAAAAAATCCAGAACAGGATCAGAGCTCTGTGAACATGGTTCATGTGGGTTGAAACTGTAAGGGTAGTTTGTTGGAGCAGGTGTCCTACCACTTGGTAAAGCTTGTTGTGCAGAAAAATTACTATAATCAACAAAATAAAAATCCACGCTTCACTCGCACCCTATAGCGTACAAACATCCACAAAAGAAACGAACCAAGTAATTTTTTTTTTTTCCTACAAAATGAAAATGCAAGTGGGGACAGAATTCTCCAGGAGCCCAGGTTCATTCCCAGGAAAGTGATGGGGGTCACACCGGACACACTTAAATTCCAAGACTTTCCTAGCCAGAACTTGCCTAGACCCTTGGATAGCGCCGTGGGACCACACTAGCAATCTTTTTTTTTTTTTTTTTTGCTAGAAGAAAATGCAAGTGGGGTAGACAGAATTCTCCAAGAGCCCCCAAGTTCGTTCCCAGGAAAGTGAGGGGGGTCACACCGGGCACACTTAAATCCCAAGACTTTCTAAGCCATAACTTGCCTAGACACTTAGATACTGCGGTAGACCACACTCGCAATTTTTTTTTTTTTATTACAAGTTAAAATAACCAAAAATTAAAAAAAAATTAAAAATTAAAAATAAAATTAACACAGAAGTACAAACAAATACACTAAAAATTAAAAACTCACAAAATGGACGAAATATATATATATATATATATTTTGGCAAAGTTTCAGCTACTGATCTACCGCAAGTGGTGCCCTTTGCGTTGGTGTCCTCAAGCCCAATTCTGTGAATTATCTCACTAAAGCTGGAAAACAATGATAGAAACTCCCTTTTCTTTTCTTATTTCTTTTTTTTTTTTCTTTTTTTTTTTTTGGTTAGACAATAAAGCAAAAACAAAGAAAAATAAAAATAAACAAAAATTGGACGAAAAATAAAACAAAAATCTACCTAAACTAGTAGAAAAATGAAATCAATTCAAAAAAAAATCAATTTTCACAAACAAACAATTCCCCGGCAACGGCGCCAAAAACTTGATGTACAAATTTTAATACTCGCAAGCGCATGAATCGTTTGCAATATAGTGTATGTGCAAGTGCGAGATCGTATCCACAGAGAATTGTTTTGCAAAAAATTAATTTTTCTTTAAACTAATTCTATTTTAACCTAGTTCCAAAATTTTGGGGTTTTGTAAAAAAGAAAAATAAAATAAAATAACACAAAAGAAAATGTACTAAGGTTTTAGAATCCACACCCACCAAATCACAACAACATATTCTCATGTTCGTTAATACATATCCGAAGTTCTCACCGTACAAATCTTATGTATATTCTACTATGCTTCAAAAATTCATTAAATAATTCACTGAATCCGTTCTTTTCATAAAACACAAAAGATATCTGATTTAAACCGAATCATCAAATGTATCCGTAGAACGAAACACAATGAATATCCAATGTTTTAATAAAAGAAAAATTAAAGCAATCAATTAAATGAGACTTATCTCAAATCATCACATGTATCCGGAAATCACAATAGATATCCAAGAAATCATCTCAATAATTGAAAAGAAGTAAAACAACGAAAATATTAAACCAAATAAAATCGGATAGTGTAAACTCTCATGAAAATATTGTTGCTCTTCAAAGGTGGGGTTTCATCCTCAACCTTAGTTAAAAAAAAAAAAAAAAATTAGTTACTCATTACTAAGAAGAAAATACTAAATTTTATTAAGACCATAAAAATAAAAAATCTTACAAAGAATAGAAGCCAAAGAACCCAGCTGTTGTTATGAACAATTTTTGGATGTAAGTGGTGCATAGCATGGGGTATTTATAGCAAAAAATTAGGTTAATCCAAATTTTTACAAAATGGCACCTCTACCCCTCAAAACCCAAATAGGAGAAAAGAACGCTTGGGTTTAGGGTTGTATTTTCAAAATGGCGCCTCTACCCCTCAAAAACTCTAATAAAAGAAAAGAATGCTAGGGTTTGGAGTGTCTGCAGCCATCAGGAACAAGGAAATTCGAGTTCTTCTATTTCACAATAATTTGTAGCATTTTGAATTAGCTTTCGAACACCGCTAATTTCACTTTAATCTGATACTTTAAGTGAAAGTTATTATCAAAATACTATGACTTGTGCAGAACCTGAAATTTAATCCAATCCGATTTTGACTTCCAAAATTTGCATTTTTCACTTTAAAACTGCCGTTTTCTCTCCATGATCTGCAAAATACAAAAAATACAAAAACTAACCAAAAACATTAAAAAATAACAAAGCTAAAGGTTTAACAAATGTGAATTAAGGGGTCCAAATATACAATATTTGACACTCATCACCTCTTTGGAAATGACCGAATTAGTACCTCGGTTAACTTCTTCTTCGAAAAACTAACAACCCGCCACGTCACTGACACTTAGCACCACTAGAAAGTCGACACTTGTCCAGTCGGACACGTCAGCATTCACTTTATTTCCAAATCACCCAAACACCTCCACATCACACACTCACGTCATTTGTTTATTTTGGGGTGAAAATATTTTCTGCAATTGAAACTTAAAACTGAAACTCAAATATTTCAAACAAAAAATTGAAATCATCTCAACGTTCATCTGAAAAAGAAATCAAAAAGAAATTGAGCAAAAAGAATAGGACGGAAGAAGTGAAGAACCCTAATCCCTAAACTCCCTCCCATCGAATCCATAGAACTGGTCAACTCCCTCCCGAATTCTCTCCCATTGACTCCACAGAACCGGCCGACTCCCTCCCGAACTCTCTCTCGTCGACTCCACAGAACTGGCCGACTCCCTCATGAACTCTCTCTCTTCGACTCCACAAAACAGGCCAGCCGATGCTCCGTAACTTGTGGTTTTTTCGCCGATTTTACACCTAACTTCTGCCGGACGTAGAAGAATGGAGATTTCGCTCATCAAATCAGCACATTCCGAGGTATTTTGCCCTTTTTTTTTTTACAGGACTTGTTAGAAGTTTGGGCTGTATATTGTGATTGTCGGTTGAATCTTTGTTTTGGTTTTTGGAACAAATGCTTGTCTGTTGTTGGGCAAAGTGATGAGGTTATAAAAACTGAAACTTTCGATTGTTGTGGCTGGAAAAAAGTTGGGTAGGGCTTGACAATCATCACGTGTTTTTGTCTTTTGTTGGGTAAAGAAAACCAACAACCAATTTCGTTGGGTTGTTGTCCAGCACATTGCATTTTGGAATGTATTACTTTAGTGCATGTCTTTGTCTTTATCTGTTTACTGTGTTTGTGGTTGCACATGGTGGCCAAGAGGGTCTCAACTGAGCAAAAGGGAACGACAAAGTACAAAAAGCATTATTATTGGATTAGTTTCACCCTTCAACTAAGTGTCAAGGCATGATAAAGGATCTAATCCATAATATGTTCACCAACTGTGCTCATCAAAGCATGCTCAACTTGGTAAAAACTAGAGATACACACACATTAATAGAACATTAAACCGGGAAAGATTACACAACCTTCAATAATTACATTATTGGATTGTTGCCTTAGTGGAGGATTTGATAGGGATTCAGGGGACCAAAAAAAAACCAAAATCCAGAACAGGGATAGACTGGACTTTTGTCAAGTTGTGTTCTGATTTAAGATTCAAATTACTATTGGCTTTAGAAATAAGGGAAGATTTTTTTTTTTGAAAACTTTTGTGATTTATTTGTTTGTAGTCTATATTTTACACATGGCTAGTTAGTTTGAAGTCTGAAAGCTTCTTGGAATTTAGTGATACCTAGTTGAAGTGTAAAATGAACTTTTCCATGGTGAACTGTTTTGAAATTATGTTGAAAAAAATTAACTTGTGAATGAATTTGTAGTTAGGGAGTATTTTGTTATAGTTTATGTGACTTTACATGATTTGTACCATATTCTTTAGGTCCTCTGCAGAGTTGGCATGTCATGTCTTACTAAGTGTCGAGATTAATTCTTGACACTTATGGTTTGTCATTCAGTTTTGGATAATAAGAATGTTCATAACTAGTTTTTCCTAAACATACTTGTTTTTTACATTTTACATACTTTCTTTCCCATCTCTTTGGTAGTTAATTTTATAGTTTTTATTGCTAGAGTGTGACGATTCTTTTTTGTTTAATTCACAGGGTGCAGAATATGTCAGATCCAACATTTGAGCTATACTTGTTTACCATCATGGGTCACTATTTGGACATATACATCTCAGTTCAACTTTGGAGATTTTACCAACATTTTGGAGTGCTACCTAGAATATGAATACAACAATATACCCAAAATGTATTACAAGTTTGATGATGAGACCAACGAGCAAATACACGGTCTTACCAAAGATGGTGATTTCGTTACTTTGGAAAAGGGGCTGTTGAATAGTGGTAGGAAGAAGCTGCATGTTTTTGTGGATCATGAAGAACCTGTTCCTATTGAAGTGGTAAATCCTGTTTTGCTTTTGATCCAGTCTCCTGCAGAAGTTGGGATAAACTATGTGGAGGAGAATTTGTCACAGGACCCACCCTAGGAGCCAGCAGTGCAACAAACTCCCCAAGAGCCAACAGTGCAACAGCCACCATAGCAGCCACCCCAACAGCCAGCAGTGAAGCAGCCACCCCAGCAACCAAGGAAATAGCCACCCGGGCGGCCAAGGAAACAGAGGGATGAGGAGGAGGAGGAGGAGGACATTGAGTTGAGTGATTTTGAGTAGTTGACAGAAGGTGAGGAGGAGGACATGTTTGTAGAGAAGGAAAAGGATGTCCTATGCGAACCCAAGGATGATATAAATACCTGGTTTCAGATTTGGCATAGAGATTCCAAAGTGGGCATTGGAGTCGATGCAGCAAATGACCCAAACACGGATTCATATGACAGTGAGTACTTCGACAATTCTAGACAGTGGTGAAGAAGACAATGAAGGGTCAACTGTAAAGTGCAAGAAAAGATATTCCGGAGCAATCAGATACAGTTTGAGGTCGATAGTGCCCATGAGGCTCGGCGGGTGGTGGATCTTGAACGAAGAACGTGTGGCTGTGGGAGGTGGCAACTTAATGATATTCCTTGTCCACAGGCAGTTTGTGCGATATACCTCAATAAAGGAAAACCCGAGACTTATGTCAGCCATTGGTACATGATGGATACATACAGAAAGCCCTATGCCTCCGGGATTAATCCTATGCCTGGCCCGGATGAGTGGCTTGCTGATGAGGGTGTGGAACTTATAGAACCACCGCAGCCAAGGAAACAGCGCAGGAGGCCCAAAAAATAGAGGAAAAGGGCACCCAATGAGCAGCCAGACGAGAGCATTAAAGTGAGTCGCAAGGGCTATGAGCGGTGTGGAAATTGTGGTGAAAAGGGGCACAATGCTAGGAGTTGCTGGAAACCCGACAACCCGAATAGGAAGAAGTATTCCAAACAGCCTACGAAACTGAATGTAGATATTTCTGGTTGAATGACTATATTTCTGTAACTAATGTGTTTGTTAAATATGCGGCAGGGAAGCACATCCGATGTAGGGTCATTAGATGCAGGCCCATCAAGGGCAGGGCCATCAGGTGCTGGCACACCAGATGCAGGCGCAGGCCCATCTACTCCTGTAGGTCCATCAGGTGCAGGCACACCAGATGCGGGAGCAAGCCCTTCTGCCCCTGCAGGTACATCAGGTGCAGGCCCATCTACCCCATCAGGCCTATCACGGCAACCGGCAAGGACACCTCGAGGACGAAGAATACCTTAAGGAACAAGCATACGTCGAAGACCAAGAGAAAGGAGAAAATATCTTCCATATACAATTGGCAACCAAAGGTTAGCCACTTACTACTTTCTTTCTTTTTTTGTTACCCTAAGTGGGCTGGTTAATAGTTATTTAAATACATGTTGATGGACCTATCTCTGGGTTGGGTTGCAGCAAGGTGGATCACAACCAATTGAAATAGATTGATGTACAAGACAAAGACAAGACACATTTTGTGTTGATGAGTGTATCCGGGTTATTGATGTACATACTTGTTGTGTTGATGTGCACATGTGCAAATTTTGGTTGATGCACATTTTGTTAATGTATTTTGTGTTGCTGGGTGTGTACTGGTTATTGATGTACATATTTGTACATGTTTTATTATTGGATGTATAGGCAGGTCACACCCAAAATACAGGCAGGTCATACCTAAAATACAAACAAGGGGTACTACTTATGATACGAATAACAAAACTCATTTGTGATACATATTAAAAACTGAGGTACCACATGTGATACAATTTAGGAAATAATGGAACAAACTGAGGTAATCGAAAATCAGTGAATGAAGGGGCAAAGGTTGACAAGAGTTGACAAATTTGTGCATGAGGGGATATTTTTTGACATACCATCTTAAAACCCATACTAAGATACTATATGTGATATATAGCAAAACTGAGGTACTAACTATGATATAAATTAAAAACCTTGGTACCAGCTGTGATACCATTTAGAAATTAATGGAATGAATTGGGGTAACCAAAAACCAGAAGATGAAGACGCCAAGGTTGACAAATTTGTGCATGAAGGGATATTTTTTGACATAATATATTAAAAACATATTAAGGTACCCTATATGGTACTAGATGTGACTAAGGTACCCCATATGATATAAATTCAAACATTAGGTACCATAGATACTGTTTACAAAACAATGGAATAAATTGGGACATGAATGAAGTGACCAAAATTTGAGCACGAATGTACATTTGTTGACAAATTTGTGCATGAATGGATATTTCTTAACATAACATATTAAAAACATATTCAGGTATCCTTATAAGATACTATATGTGATATATATATATAAAACAATGGAATAAATTGCGACATGAATGAAGTGACCAAAATTTGAGCACGAATGTACATTTGCTGACAAATTTGTGCATGAGGGGATATTTTTAACATAACATATTTAAAACATATTAAGGTACCCTTATAAGGTACTATATGTGATACATATGTAAAAACTGAGGTGTTCCATGTAATATAAATTAAAACATGAGATACCATCTATGATACTGTTTACAAAACAATGGAATAAATTGGGACACGAATGAAGTGACCAAAATTTGAGCACAAATGTACATTTGTTGACAAATTTGTGCATGAAGGGATATTTTTTGACATAACATATTAAAGTACTATATGTGATACATATGTAAAACTTAGGTACCCCCCACGTGATATAAATGCAAACATGAGGTACCATATGTGATTAAGTTTAAAAAACAATGGAATAAATTGGGACATAAATGAAGTAACCAAATTTGAGCACGAATGTACATTTAGGAAAATATGGGACACTAAACATATTGAGGTACCATTTTGTGATACGTATCAAAACCTTAAGTGCCTATTGTGATAATTTGACAAAAGTTAGGTATCAAATGTGATACACGGGAATCCATTCAAACCAGCAGCTCCATCCATACAACTTACATACTTTTCATACATATACAAAATACATATCCAAAATACATAATTTACAATTCATATCTCAAACTACATTTCATTTTGTAAGTGCAAGACAAGCAATCAACGGAATGATAAACCATTACAAGAACAAAGCATACATCAAAAATTTCTCTTGCCCTATAGTTGTCATTTTCCTTCTCTAGACACCTGATGATTTCCATTTGTTTATCATTCCCCTTCTGTGATTGTCTTTCCATGCAATTGACACTTTCATTCTCCAGATCTTTAATCATTGCTACCAAAGTACCATTTGCATCCTCCACTTCGTTAAGCATCTTGATAATCTCATTTAAGACCTCCACACTCCTTGCACAAGTTGGTCTGTCCAGCCATTTGAAAACTTTGCATGCAGCTTTTGTCTGGATGTTGAAGTATAGCATTCAGTCAGCAAAAACTCACTCAAACTATCTATAATTATAACAAAATGCTTACTCTTGAGTTGTAAGTGGCGCAACCCCAAAATCTTCTTCCAGGGTTTTCCGTAGTCCACAAGGTCTTCAATGGTGCGGGTAAATCGCAGAAACAGAAATAGGATATGTCAACACGGCCCACTGAGGACGATCCGGATGATGACTTCAAGGAACGAACAACACAAAACACATAACAAACAAAAAATTGTCTAAATCTTCAAAGGAAGCATTTTTTTTTAACACCAAAAAAAGTTAAGAAAAAATTAAAAAATTACATAAGAACCGACCTTCTTTACACCACGAGAAACTTCCTTCCCTTTGGAATCTCGTGTATAACAAGAAGCCATCACTTTGCCACCCACAACAACCAAAAGTTTCGGTTTTTATAAACTCATCACTTTGCCCAACAACCAACAGGCATTTTGATGGAGATCAAGGCACTGCTTCAAAGGATCTCTTTCAAGTACCAATTGGGCCGGTTACGAGAGCACGAGCAAAGAATTTCAAGGATGTACTCAACGTACTCATCCAAGAGTTATTGGCTCAAACAAATTCGTGGAGGCCCATTGAGCATGATCCATGTGGGCAACAAAGTATCGTCACCTTCATTCAAGTTCTAGAAGGATCCGGTCAAGGCTAAGAATTGGCAAGAAATATTTTGGGTCTATTCTAGAAGGATCGGATTGCATGGCTATTCTAGGTGCCACTTTCTTTCCTTTTATGTTGTCTTTTGTTTCCTTCTATATGACTCTAGGCATCCAGCTCTTCTTTCCTATTCCAGCTCCTTTTTTTAGGCAAGTAGGGATTTATTTTAGCTTTGATTAGGAGGGTGGTCGTCCAGCCTTTATTGCCTTATATGTCTTGTGTGTTTTAGGAAGGTAAGGATTTCTTTCCTTACCCATTTTCGGCTTTAATTAGGTTTTCTATGTTAGGGTTTTTTTTTTTTTTTTTTTTTTTTTTTTTTTTTTTCAGCCCTTTAAATAGGTGCATAAGCAATGGAAAAGGCAGACATTGATTATTCATAAAACTTGTGAGGTTTATTCTCTTTGGTTCTTTGAAGAACTACTCGAACTTATCGGGATTTCCCGTGGCGTTCATCTCGACTTATCAAACGGAGTTTCCACCACCATTTGTGGCGACTTCCTTATACCGAGGTTCTTGTTTGTCATAAACAACGGGTCGAGGTCTTCCATTCGAATCTGTCCATAGAACGATCTTGGGTTCCCTTTCGTTGTTGGGTCTCGTTATTCTTAACGGGGTTCACATCACATTTGTTCCAAAAACCAAAACAAAGATTCAACCGACAATCACAATACACAATCCATATATATATATATATATATATAGCACAAAACAAACTTCTAACAAGTCCTCTAAAAAAACAAAAATGGGCAAAATACTTCAGAATGTGCTGATTTGATGAGCGAAATCCCCTTTCTTCTATGTCTGGCCGAGGTTAGGTGTGAAATTGACGAAAACACCGTAAGTTACGGAGCATCGGCAGGCCGGTTCTGTGGAGTCAACGGAAGAGAGTTCGGGAGGGAGTTGGCCGGTTCTGTGGAGTCGAGGGGAGGGAGTTTAAGGATTAGGGCTCTTCTCTTCGGCAATTTCTTTTTTTATTTCTTTTTCAAATGAACAATGAGATGATTTCAATTTTTTTGTTTGAAATATATGAGTTTCAGTTTTAAGTTTCTTAAACTGCAAAAGATATTTTCCCCCCAAAATAAACAAATGATGTGGGTGTGTGATGTGGAGGTGTTTGGGTGATTTGGAAATTAAGTGAATGCTAACGTGTCTGACTGAAAAAGTGTCGACTTTCTAGTGGTGCTAGGTGTCAATGACGTGGCGGGCCGTTAGTTTTTGGACGGAGAAGTTAACCGAGATACTAATTAGGTCTTTTCTAAAAACTGAGGTACCATCTGTGATGCAAATTGAAACTCAGAGATTAAAAAATAAAATTTTCAAAATTCAAGAACCAGAGGAGTATTTAACCCTAATTTTAATCTCTTGTACTGTATTTATTTTATTATTATGATTTTGGATTAATATGGTCTAATATCAACAAAAATATTTTCAACCAATTATTTATTTAATTGTTAATTTTTCGGTTGGTGTTATTTTATTTCGATAAGAATTTTGTGCACCATCCAAGCTTCTATTAAAGGAAGGCAGCCCATCGGTTCATCGCACACCTTTATCTTCTTCTTCCTCTGTTTCCCTCAATTTCCAGAAGCAGAAAAGCTTTCTATTTCCAACAACCCAAACTTCCCCTCTATATCTCTCTCAGTTCTATGCTAGTAAGAAGGAAAAAGGATCCTTTCCATCTTTTCCCCCTCTCTGTACTGCCCCTCCCTTCTTTGCTGTAGAAAAATCACCCTCTCATCCCTTTCAACTCTTTGTACCTCACAGCCAAAGCAAACAGGAATGGGTCTTGTGTTTTAAAACTAACAACAAAAGTAAACAACTCAGCCCTCTCTCTAATTCTCTGTTTTTCTTCTCTATATTTGTGTGAAGAGAAGAGATAAGAAGAAGGGAAAAAAAATGAGAAGAGAGGAGAAGAATACTCTGGAAGGTCTCTCCATTTTCTCTCGGTCAAACTAAAAGATAAAAGAGAAAGAGTTCTCGGTCAACTAAAAAGAAAAAAAGAAAATGCTAAGAAAGAAAAGGGCATATAAGGAAATAGAAAAGACGAAGAAAAGAAAAGAATAAAAGTGTGTGTGTGTGTGTGTGTGTCGTGCATCAGGTAGAAGGGAAAAAGGAATAGATGAAAAAAGGATGTAATAGGGATAAGAACAAAGAAAAAAAAGGAAGGAGACAAAGAAGTCTCAGAACTTCATTTAAATCATCTCTACGGTCAACTATCTTGAAAAGAAAAGAAGCAAAAGATAAGACAAACAAAAGGGTATAAAAAGAGAATATATAAAAAGAAAAGAGAAAGAATAAAGGAAAATGATTTAATATCTCAAAATACCATTTTGAAATATTTAGTAAGTTTCCAACTTTAGGCTTTGATTTATTTATGTAATTTTTAAGTCATTAACTTTGTTTTAATATTTTGTGATTTGGTAGTGTTTATTATTTTAAGTATCTAACGTTTTTGCCTTTTAACAGTGTATTTCAAGTGGCATATTTAGATAATAAATCACGCCTTTGTGCTACCTGAGTAAAACTTAAATGTTTTACAAAAGCACCGTTACGCCGCCCAAAATTCTAAAAAGTATTTTTAGACAATATTTATATAGTAAGTTATTAAATTTATTTGATATAAAAATAAGCCATATGTAGCTTAAATCAATTTTGGTAACTCACTGTTTCAGTTAGAATAACTGAAACAATGCCTACTTTGTTATTATAAAATTTCAGTTATTTTTTGTTGCAAAACTCTGTTGTAAAATCAATGAGTTTTAACTATTATACCTATTTTTATTAAAAAAAGGTATTTTGAGATCTATTTGGATAAATAGATATTTAAAGGCCTTAATAAATATCGTGTCAAAGTCCGCATTAGCAATAAAATGTAATTGGATTAATATGCCGGGATAATGTTTAAGCAAAAATAAAGATTATATTAAGGTTTAAAGGTTAGAAATGAGAATAATGTTAAAATGTATTGTTAGTGAATTATATTAATTCACTATTGTTTGTATTAAATTATTGCAGTGAATATTTATTTGTGATCACTTTCCGAGGCGGGAAATAACTGTGAGTATTCTTACTCACTGAGGATGATACGTGGTTGCTTTCTTTAGCGTAGTGATTTCTGTTTTATGTAATTGTATACGAGTTGTTTGGCATTTGACATAAGTTGCGTGTAACATGTTTTATTTGGATTATTTCGTATTGTGGTGAATAATTAGTATGTTGGATTAATAATAAAGCTGGTGGGCACAAGGCCCCCAACGGGAGCACAAGGTTCGTAGATAAATAATAACCAAGCGCAAGGCTTTTGTAAGAATGAATGCAAAAAGAAAATGTATGAGACTGTGCTTATAAACTGCCATAGCATTATGGATATATGACAGTCATCATTTAATTGTATAGTGTACTTTTAAATAGAGCAGTATTTCTTATGTTATTGAGAGCTGTTGACTCATTTGATAACACCACAATCACATACAAGTTTGTCCTGGATGGATGGAAGGATGGAACCATTTGCTGATATTTATGTTAATTATGTTGGATAAAACAATGGTTTTTATTATTAAGTGACAGCATGTGGCACATATGTTTTGTTTTGAGTGTATTTATTATATTAGAACACATGGTTCGTATTTTAATATAATGAGGTAATTCAGTCAACTCTGATGATGTTGTAAAAGGTGGGGCGTTATAAATACGGAGCTTTATATGGGCGCAACTGCAGATCGCCATTATATTGTGATGAAGTTTGTGAAAGACGGCTTCTTGGCCCAAAAATGGTGCAAGACACGATATCACACGATCGTGGTGATATGAGCAGTACCTGTAGCCAAAGCATCAATATGTACACGGTCGTGATGGTAGCCATGTCCGCATAAGTGGAAGTGTCAATCTGCCAAACATCATTGGATTTTAAAAAGAAACATATACGAGCTTTCCAATAGCCATAATTCGAGCCATCAAAGGCAGGAACAGAATTAAGAGTTTGAGACATATTAAAGAAGTCAAAAAGATCACATTCAAGAAATTAATCTAAATAGAGTGTACCAAGCTCTGATATCAATTGAAAAATAAATGACTTCTAATTAACCGTGTGTGTGTGCAACATGTAACAAAATAATGTAAATGCAGAATTTAAATAACACAATTATTTTATTAACGAAGTGGAAACTCAATTAAGAGAAAAACCACACTAGGGTAACCAAACCAAAGAAATGCACTATCAGAAGACAAAGCTAGTACATAGACAGTATGTTGTGAACTCGTGGGATTGAACTCCCATGAACCCACAATCAAATTGAAACCTACCCAATAAAGTCAAGAAGTTCTAGACCCGTTGAAATCTTGTTTCGAGAACCTAGATTCGGTGAGAATGCGAAAAAGGGTTTACCTTCGATAAGTTTTTAGTTCAATCAAGAACAAGTAGAAAGTTTTCTACGAAGAACAAAAACTTCATTCACATTCAACTTTTTTACAAAGTGTGGCTACAAGTCTTTTTAAACACCTCCAAGAAACCTTAGGGCTTACTAAGGCATTCATAATTAAAAGACATGGGCTGAACATCTTCAGGCCCAAAACAACCTAAACTAAAAGCCTATAACTAATAAAAGAAGTCCACTTAATGTATTAAAAAGGCCCAAATGCCTACAACCATAGAAACATAAAAATAGGCCCACAAGCCTATACTTAATTGAAAAACGAAATTGACTTCTAAAAATAAAGTGTGTGCATAAGTGTCAACAAAAATTAAAGCACAGCGGAAAGTAAATGACACACAGATTTTTGTTAACGAAGTGGAAACTCAGTTAAGAGAAAAACCACTCCGGGGTAGCCAAACCCAGGAATTCCACTATTCAGAAGACATAGCTAGATACAAGACAGTAACACTCACATATACCCGATGCAGTGGTCATATCTTGATCTCTGACGTGTAACCCAACACGAATGCTTCCCAACCAGGTTCTCCTACCTGAAGGGGTCTTCAATGGAACTCCTTACCTTAGAGCCGACCTCTAAGATAGACTTCAGTTGTAGCACAGCAACATCACACTTGAAAAGGGCTTCAAAGGAAATATCACGTCTCTGAGCAGTTGTGGAATTCAATACCGAATTCTTGCAGTTCTCAATGCTGAGGGGCCTCTATTAGGCTGGGGGCTCAAATGAACGTTAGGCAAAATATACCTGGGCGCCGTCCGGACGGTGGACATGGGCCATCTGGACGGACAACTGTGAGACAAGATTTTTCAAAAATTTCACGGGGAAATCTTTCCTGTTTAAGAGCTTCGTCCGGACGGGATGGCACATCATCCAGACGGTCGCACGTCCGCTGCAAGTAATTTCCTTATAAGGCTTTCGAGCGTCCGGACCATGAGGGATGAACGTCCGGACGGCAATTCTTCAACACCCAATTTCCATATCTGCAATGCGCGCGTCCGGACCACGAGGAGCAGTCGTTCGGACGGTTGAAGTCGAATCGGCAATTTCCTTCTTTGATGAACGTGTGTCCAGACCACAGCTGTCAAACATCCGGATGGTGATATTTGAATTGCGATTCTTGCCTTAAGGAGACGCGCGTCTGGACGGGATACCACATCGTCCGGACGGTTGAAACTTGGAAAGAAATCTGAAACTGATCGAGTACTAAGAGGCGTCCAGACGTGTTGCTGAAATGTCCAGACGGATGCAAGCTGGATAGAACCTTCTCGATACAGTATAGCGTCCGGACGGAATGATCACGTCGTCTGGACGAAAGATGCTGATTTGTCTTGGCGGTCCGGATAGTATGGCACGTCGTCCGGACGGATAGAACAGTGACAGATGGTCGTTCGGACGGGATGGCTCAATCGTCCGGACGGCTGACAGGGAACTAAAAATCTTCTGACTCTGAAGCATTTCTAAATAGTAGAATCCATGTGGAGCATCATTACACACAAGTGATTTTGTCCAAACACAGAATGAGGCCAAAATACTAACATTAATGAAATAAAGTGTCCACTAAACCACATGGATTAAAGTTGGTTCTTTTTTTTTCAAGCCCAACTTGAATGTTGGGGTCTTGCTTGATAAATTTGCAAACTCGGCCCAAGTGGATTGCACCAATCCTTGCATTGCTTCCTTGATCTTCTTAGCTTTGGAACTTGTGATTGGCCCATCTGGAACTTGCAAGGGATCTTTAAGATTCGGCCACCGTTTCCATCACAGTAACACTCACATACCCGATGCAGCGATCGTATCTAGCACTCTAACACGTAACCCAACGTGAATGCCTCTCAACTAAGTCTCCTACTTGAAGGGACTTCTATGGATTCCTTTACCTTAGGACTCCTCCCTAAGATAGACTTCAATAAACGAGCATAGTAATAGCACAATGGCAATGGCAATGGCTTGAGAGCTAACGGATCAACACAATATCTCCTAAAATATACTCTCTAAGCTCTAAAGAATTCAATACCGAATTCTGTAAATAATACATGCCTAGGGGCCTCTATTTATAGGCTACAGAAGACCTAAATTGACTCTGATTCAATTTTCTCTAGGAGGCATCCGGACGCATGCTGAGGCCATCCAGATGAACAACTTTGCAACCGACTTTCCAAAAAGCACTGAAAATCTTTCCTGAATAAGGCCGCATCAGGACGGTGTTACCCTAGTGTCCGGACGATTACACTTTTGCTGCCCACAATTTTCATAATAAGGACCAGTGTTAACGGTTGCAATTCCTCTCCACGTCCTGCCTTATCAAGGATAGCGTTCGGACGGTGTAGACCTGACATCTGGACAGTTGCAGCTGTCTTCCCCCATATCTGTCTTCAAATAAAATCCTTTTACTTGTCGAACACTGACTAGCGTCCGGACGATATTGCCACGTCGTCTGGATGGATGCACTTGAACGCTAGATTCTTCTCGAACTCTAAAGCGCGTCCGGACGAATTGCTGAGTCGTCTAGATGGATGCAAGCTTGAATAGTAGACACTGATGGGCGTTCGGACACATGTATGGACCGTTTGGACGGAAGCTTAGGATCCGATTTTTCTGACTTGGAATATGCACAAAATCTTCTTTGAATTTCTTGAAACACATTTCTGAAAGAAAGAATTTGAAATAATCGGCATCCCTGATAAAATGGCAACACTACATAAAAGTGCTTTTGTCAAATAGAATGCAACCAATTACAAACTAACACCCCTCTCTTCAAAACAATTCAACATCGAATCTTCTTGGATCTTGCTCTAGTAATAGGCCCAACTGTAATGCCCAGTAATTTCAAGCTCTTAAGAAATCATTGATATTTTTGAGGAGGCAATATCCACATGTTTTTATAAGCAAACCTAAAGTTGTTTTGAAAAAATTAATATATCAAAACATAAAAACCCTTAAAAACCTAAAAGTAACATTTAAGCTTTAAACTTTGATTAAACCGAAAACAGGTCAAACATACTCAGATTTAGATAATTCAGATAATTCAAAAACCATTGTGCTTACAAAAGAAAGATCTATCATGTGGCAAAAGTTAGTAAAAAGTCCACCAGTTGACTTTTTGACCCAAGCCTAAATAACCCAACTGTCGATATTAAACGAAAAACTGTCAAGAAAAATATCTCCATGCTTCTAGAAACATTTATGTATAAAAAACAAGAGTAATGATGAAAGGATAGGATATCTCAAGAGTAATCATGACAAGAAAGAAAAATCAATAAAGCAAGTGTGAACACAAAAGTGGATAAAAGATATTTTGGCTTTATAGATAGAAACTTTGACTTGATTGAAACTAAGTCAAAACGAACATGAAATGGGACGAACCAAAAAGATAAAATGTTTTTCATGAAGTCCTCTATATACCCTCAAAATTTCACGTTAATCGGAGTAGGTTTGACCATCGAAATAATTCTCGGAGTAGGCTGCCCTCTAGTTGGTCGAAAATTCTAAAATCCAAATTTGCAAGACATTATCCAATAAGCTAATTATTTTATTACATTTTGGACCTAAATACCCCTGCTTTCCTCCTATAAATAAGCATGCAAGGCCCTTTGTTTTTCCACACAAATCCTAGACAACTTTCAAGAAAGCTTTTGCTTTGGTTTTCTCTCCCTTTTTCTCTCCTACCACACAACCACTTTGGTGTTCTTGAAGTTATTTTTCTCTCCAAATCAAATTGGTGAGTAAATCTTGACACCTCTTCCTTACTATTTGATTTCATTTGTATTTATTACTACGGAGTTGGTTTAACAACCCCCGTATTTATTTACTTGTTTATTTATTGCGTTACTACGGAGTTGGTTTAACAACACCCGTATTTATTTATTTGTTTATTTATTTCGTTACTACGGAGTTGGTTTAAAAACCCCCGTATTTATTTACTTGTTTATTTATTTCGTTACTACGGAGTTGGTTTAACAACCCCCGTATTTATTTACTTGTTTATTTATTGCGTTACTACGGAGTTGGTTTAACAACCCCCGTATTTATTTACTTGTTTATTTATTGTGTTACTACGGAGTTGGTTTAACAACCCCTGTATTTATTTACTTGTTTATTTATTACGTTACTACGGAGTTGGTTTAACAACCCCCGTATTTATTTACCTGTTTATTTATTGCGTTACTACGGAGTTGGTTTAACAACCCCCGTATTCATTTACTTTAAAATGCAATCCTACAAAGTGGTTGTGCCGCTAATTTCCCTATCCCTTTACATAAAAATATTATCCTGTTAGGATTCATGTTTAAGTGTTATATTACCAAGAGCATTAAGCTGCGTTTCAGTGCTTAAACATGAAACGTTGTAATATTTTCTCAATGAATCGTTGTAGGATTCATGTTGAAGTAATTACCTTTTAATTGATAACTAAAAACGATGAGTAACATGATGTAAAAATATACACATTTTTAATATTGGAAAAAGGACTGATGTATATATCATCTTCTTTGTATATATTTGTTATAGAAAATGAGCTAAGAAACTACACCAAGGAGAGTAAGTATGGATGTACTTACTGAGGAATGATTCTATGTTTCATTAGGACTGTGTGGTGTGTGTTTATTGCATGTGGTTGTTCATGCATTGCATGTTGTGTCCAATTAATAACGGCTGATGAGATAGCCATCAACAAGCTGAAGTAGTAGCAAGTGGAAGGAAGGCTAGTCAGTGGATCCAAGGGGTTCATAGTGACCCAGGGGTGTCCGAAGTCCTAATATATAACTAATGCTAGGACCGGTAGGATTCCAGTGCAAACAGGTTAGACTTTAAGTGTGAGGCAAAGGACATGAACGGGTTTGGATACCTAAGAATGAGAGGTCTGAAGTAAGATGATCATAAAACACAAACTAAATGGTTACTACGATGCATATTCAACAACTCTTGCATTTATATTATTTATGAACTGTTATTAATCTGATGGTAACTTAGATATGAAAATGGATGACTCATTTGTTTGTCTATGTAAATATGATGACGTCATATTTGCATAGTTACTGATGCAGATTTGGAGAATGAAGGCATGGACCCATATGCAAGTTTTGATGGTTTTTGAAACCATCAACGAACTATCATGTGCTAACTTAGAAATTACTAGTTGCGCTTATATGTGTTTTGTTTTATGGCATGTAAATATTTATAAAAATGTCATGTTCGACATGTTTTATGTTATATGCTTATGTGCCGCCTGTGGCACAAATTTTGATGCACCTAGTGTGCATATGGCATGTAAAGATAAACCTAAGTAACTTTTAATAAATATATTGAGGTATTTCAGTCAGCTCTAATGTGTTATGCTATCAATTCCTAAGTCTTTAGAAGAAGAAAAAAAAATATTCCATTGCGAGAGTTTATATCTGATGTAGTAATGTCACGTGGAAACCGGAGGTTTCTGCTTACGAATTTGCAGGCTCAAATTCAGGGCGCTACACCAACTGAACATGCAATGGATCCTCTAATGGTGCATGTTGATTCTCATCATTCCCCCTCTCTTCAAAACGATTCGACCATGAATCGTCACCTTTTTCTCCTCGGAGTAGTTGTGGCACTCAAAAATCAACTCCACCATTTTCTTTTCGTCTTTTTTTTTTTCTTTTTTCTTTTTCCTTTTCCTTTCTGATGTGTCTTTTCTTCTTCTTTTTTTTTTTTTTTTTTTCAACTTTTTGCATGAAACAAAACAAGAATGAGGAATAATGAATACAAACGGAACAAGATAGGATGATAACAAGAAACAAAAGATGAAAGGATAGTAAACCTGATTTTAGAACCTTGGCTTTGATACCAAATGATGCGAACCTCAACCGACACGCTTTGAGATCCAACAAACAACTTTGGAATATTTTCCCAAGAAAGCTAAAATTCAAATTTTTGATAGAAAACCTCGAACCAATGTTGATAAATGAATCACGAACCGAAAGTATAAAGAACAAACCCCAACCCAATGATTATAATTGAATTACGAACCGAAGGTTTTTGAACGTCACAAGGAAACTAAAGAACAAATAGAAGAAAACAAACCTTACATTTTCAATTTAATGATACTTCATTACAATGAGTGAAAGCTATTTATAACTTTTACAGCCCTACACGCCCACTATAAGGAAAAGAAACTAATGTATTTCGAAAATAAGTGAAAAACGAAATTGACTTCTAAAAGTAAAGTGTGTGCATAAGTGTCAACAAAAATTAAAGCACAGCGGAAAGTAAATGACACAGAGATTTTTGTTGACGAAGTGGAAACTCAGTTAAGAGAAAAACCACTCCGGGGCAGCCAAACCCAGGAATTCTACTATTCAGAAGACATAGCTAGATACAAGACAGTAACACTCACATGTACCGATGCAGTGGTCGTACCTTGATCTCTGACGTGTAACCCAACACGAACGCTTCCCAACCAGGTTCACCTACCTGAAGGGGTCTTCAATGGAACTCCTTACCTTAGAGCCGACCTCTGAGATAGACTTTGGTTTACAGCACAACACACTTGTAAAACAGCTTCAGAGGGATTGATGACTTCTCTGAGCTCTAATGGAATTCACACCCTTGGCAAGGGTTTAGAGGAAATATCACGTCTCTAAGCTGTAGAGAATTCACAACCAAATTCGATACTGAAAGCAAGCCTCAAGCCTCTTATTTATAGGCTTTGGAAATCCAAAATCGACTAAAAAACGGAGTCTAAAACACGAGCGTCCGGACGGGAACCAGGGCCGTCCGGACGGGTCAAGTTTTTCTTGTCCGGAAAGTAATTCTGGAATTTTCTGCAGGGCCGTCCAGATGGGAAAATCTTTCCATCCGGACGGATACTGTCCAAACACTTCTAGGGTCCGTCCGGACATTAAAATTACAGCATTTTTTCTAAGCTTTCCAATGAAGGTAATTTTGTCTCAATCCGATATTTGAGTAAAAAGTTATGACCAAAATACCCGAGGGTGTCCGGACGGCTTGACCGAGCGTCTAGACAATCACCTGCAACCGCCTCTCCAAATTAGCGCTGAAAGCTTCCATAACAAGGCCGCGTCCGGACGGTGTTACCCTAGCGTCCGGATGGTTGCACTTCGGCTGCACAAAATTACCATAATAAGGCTTGGAGCGTCCGAACCTTGAAGGCTAACGTCCGGACGGTTGAACTGGTGCACGTAATTTCCATATATGAAGCTTGATCGTCCGGACCATGAAGGCTGACGTCCGGACGGTTGAACTTGGTATGCACGTTCTTGCCTTATAGAGGACATCGTCCGGACGGGATCACACATCGTCCGGACGGTAGCAGCCGTCTTCCCATAACTGTGTCTTGAGGCAGAAACCCTAATGCTTGTCAAACCCTGAATGGCGTCCGGACGGTATAACCACATCGTCCAGACGGATGCGCTGGAACACTGGGATCTTCTCGAACTCTAAAGAGCGTCCGGACGATTTGCCATTACGTCCGAACGGATGCAACCTTGAATTGTTCGAAGCTTCTAAAAACTGATTGGCGTCCAGACGGAAAGATCTCGTCTTCCGGACGGAATACCACATCGTCCGGACGGCTGATAGGGAACCGAAATAAATCCTTGAAAACTTCACAGAATCTTCTCGAAGAACATAGCTAAAGAGTAGACTCTGGATAAAGCAGCATCCCTGTGAAAGCAGCAACATTACATAGAAGTGATTTTGTCCAACAAAATGTAGCCAACACAAAAACTAACAAACTCCCCCTTTGGCCATTCTGGGACAAAAATCAATTGACCAGTTAAAAATACAATCCCAGTCCAAATCAACAATTACTCCCCCTTTTTGTCACAAAGGGACAAAGGGTAAAACAGAGTAATGAGAAAAACCACACAACAATTACTCCCCCTTAATGTCTTAGAAGGACAAGGGTAAACGGAGTAATATTATCCACAAACAAAAGCGTTCTAAAATCCAGAACAATAGGAAAGTAGAGAACGTCTGTAAATGGCCCAAAAGAGAGGAACATAAATCCTCCAAGTATCAAATCCCAAGACCTTTGGAAATTGAACATCCGACTTCAACAATAGTCAGTTTTCCAAAGGATGCATCTGTCAATCACTGTGCTGGAAGCCGCTGGATGTCGTATCCCTGAAAAACCAATCAGAAATATCTCCAAAAATACCATTAGATCCTATTAGTTCCAAACATAATGTGGTATTTAACACGGCTGTCAAATGGATGCCAAAGAGAAATATAAGCAATGCAGCTACTCATAAGGCATAAATATATCATGATCAGCCCAACACACAGACAAAAAAGGATTATTCATGCACAATATCTCAAGAAAATATCCTAACAAATATTCCAATTTCTAAAAGCACAACGACTTAAAAGAATAACGGAAGACACAAAGAAGATCATGGGATGAGAAGAGATGTGCAACAAATGCCAAAATCTCGGGAGAAATCCACGAGAAAAACACACAAGATGCCATGATAAATCAATAAAAATGCAAAGATGTGTGTATGGCAGAGAAAGAGAAGCAAGTCTTAAACCTATAGAGATCCTGACCGGATGAGCAATTGCTAGGTCAGCATATGGTAAGACTGCTCTCGTTTTGGACGTAAGAATAAGTCCGTCCAAACACAACACACTGAAAATTTTGAAACTTGAGGAAAATTTGCAGACAAATAATTTTTCCAAAGGCAGTTTCAGAAACACGCATGTATAATCAACTGATAACACAATCAGAGAGCATCTCAAAACTAAGCAGAGATAAAAAAAAAGAGTTTAGATTTCAATAAGCACAAATAACTTTTCCTGCTCACAGAAAATTCAAATAGGCAACTCAACTCAAGCAATGCGTGCGTGTGTGGAGACTCTTTTCCCACAAGGTATGACTTTCCAAGACATGACAAAGAGCAACTAGATTTTCTAGACACAATAGAAAATCAGAGATAGATAAGCCAAAAGTCAAAACTTATAATTTACTAGGTCCTAGCCACCCTCATCTGATACACTCCCCCAAAGAAACAGCACATATTCTGTTTTACTTGTACCATGTAGGACAAGATAAATTTTTACTTGCTCATAGAGGGCAAGGTAAATTTAAGCACATAAGCAGTGATTAAACAAATTTAAAGCACATAACTTTTTATGAATTACTGCTCGAATCTTATGGTACTGCAAACTGAAGGGAGTGCCAGAATTTATAGATGCTAGGTTCAACTAGCCTGTGGTCAATTTGGCCATCTAATCAAGGACTTCTACTCATATCCAAAATCTCCCAAAGCAACGAGTCAGAGAAGGAAAGAAGTACCTTAGGAGAGCCCGGGAAGTGCACTTTTTCCATTGCATGAGGAAAGAAGCTATCCTACTTTTGCATAAACAGGAAAAACACTTGGCTAATATAGTCAAAACTCTCGAATAAATCTAAGCATAGTAAATTAATGCTCACAGAGGAGAGATATCAGGTAAGGATACATACAGTACCTAATAAGCCAAGAGAAACAAAATTCTGCAAATTCTCCCCAATTTTTTTTTTTTTTTTTTTTTTTGAAAATCGATAAACAGGAAAACAACAAACACATGCTCAGAAAAAGGAAATGACATCTAATCCCAGCATGTAAGGTAAAACCAAACCTATCCACATGGAAAGAGGTTTAGAAATACCAAGACAGAGAAGCAGCCGCCCGACGTGCTTTAACTGTCATCCCCAAAAATATCTGCAGAAGCTTCTCAAGATAACAAGAGAAAATATGGGGATAAAATAAACAGTTCCTCAAACAGAATGCAAGGCATGAATAAAATATGACAAGATAGACAATGCAATGCAAACATACCTGACATGCACAAGGATTAAGGAACAACAATCCTAGGCATGAGAGACTTCACCTTTACTAGGTAAGTCCACTCCCCCTCAAGGGGTGAATGGTCACATCCTTCCTGACCCATACCCGCTTCACCCGAGGCGGTAGCTTGCAAGTTTTGCCCATGTTGTCCATTCTCCGTAGCATACCTTGTATTAGGTTCAGCAATCCTTCATGGGCATGGCTTCCATTGGGCTTATACGGCTTTCTCTTTTAGCACCTTGATTTGCCACTCTGATTAGTAGGAACAAACTTCTACTGATGCCATAGAGCCTAAAGAGCCATCGGAGGTGTAGCTCTTATTGGCAGCTTCCTCTAAACCTTCAACTTCTGGAGTTGTGGACATTTGGGTCGGATGTGACCGGTGATGCCGCAGTGATGACAGGTGGGCAAGCTTCTTTTGTTTGAATGCTTCTTGATATTCTCTGCAAAATTATGGTTAGCATTCTTATACATAACAGTGCCCTTACCTTCTATATGTCTCCTATGCGGAGGAACATATTTTGATGAGGAAGAATCTCCAACTTTACATTTTGCTCATAGCATCCTACTTGATCCAAGGCCTGTGGGATTTCAACAAACAACAATTTGGCCTAATATGACCAATCTTCCCACAATTATGACAAGTAGGGACAAACTTACCATGAGCTTGTGTACCTGTGTCTTTGGATTTTGGCATCACACAATCATTCAAGCAAGAATTATCCAAACAAGCAGTGTCTACTATCACAGGCTCAATAATAAAGGAATCTAATTCAGAATCAAAAACATGTGAAGTAGAAGCATTCAAATCATCAACAACTAAATTAGGCTTGTTGGAAATATCTGAATGAATACACATCATGCTTTTCAAATTATCACTAGAGAAAACAAAATCTTTTAATTTAATCTCTAGTGAATCAATAATGTTAAACAGTATGGTATTCTCAGATCTCAAAGAGTCAATTAAGGCATGTGATTCAGACAATTGAACAATCAAAGACTCTTTTTCTTGCTTCACCTTTTTAAGCTCTTTATGTGAAATTTTAGAATGATGATCATTCTTCAATTTATTAAAAACCTTCAAGAGCTTAATATCAGAATCCTCATTTGATAACTGAGAAGAATTCATGATAAAAGGTGTAATAAAAAATAGAAGTCACAAAGAGATAAGGATCACACTCAGGAATTAAATCCTAAATAGAGTGTGCCGGCTCTGATACCAATTGAAAAACGAAATTGACTTCTAAAAGTAAAGTGTGTGCATAAGTGTCAACAAAAATTAAAGCATAGCGGAAAGTAAATGACACAGAGATTTTTGTTGACGAAGTGGAAACTCAGTTAAGAGAAAAACCACTCCGGGGTAGCCAAACCCAGGAATTCCACTATTTAGAAGACATAGCTAGATACAAGACAGTAACACTCACATGTATCGATGTAGTGGTCGTACCTCGATCTCTGACGTGTAACCCAACACGAACACTTCCCAACCAGATTCACTTACCTGAAGGGGTCTTCAATGGAACTCCTTACCTTAGAGCGTCACCTCTGAGATAAACTTCAGTTTACAGCACAACACACTTTTAAAACGGCTTCAGAGGGATTGATGACTTCTCTGAGCTCTAATGGAATTCACACCCTTGGCAAGGCTTTAGAGGAAATATCACGTCTCTAAGCTGTAGAGAATTCACCACCGAATTCTATATTGAAAGCATGCCTCAAGCCTCTTATTTATAGGCTTTGGAAATCCAAATTCAACTCAAAAACGGAGTCTAAAACACTCGCGTCCAGATGGGAACCAGGGCCGTCTGGACGGGTCAAGTTTTTCTTGTCCGAAAAGTAATTCGAGAATTTTCTGCGGGGCAGTCCGGACGGGCAAATCTTTCCGTCTGGACGGATGCCGTCCAGAAGCTTCTAGGGTCCGTCCGGACACTCAAATTACAGCATTTTTTCTAATCTTTCCAATGAAGCCGATTTCGTCCCAATCCGATATTTGAGTAAAACGTTATGACCAAAATACCTGAGGGTGTTCGGACGGCTTGACCGAGCGTCCGGGCGGTCACCTACAACCACCTCTCCAAGATAGCGCTGAAAGCTTCCATAACAAGGCCGCGTCCGGACGATGTTACCCTAGCGTTCGAACGGTTGCACTTCGGCTGCACAAAATTACCATAATAAGGCTTGGAGCGTCCGGACCTTGAAGGGTAACGTCTGAACGGTTGAACTGGTGCACGCAATTTTCATATATGAAGCTTGATCGTCCGGACGGTTGAACTTGGTATGCAAGTTCTTTCCTTATAGAGGACATCGTCCGGACGATAGCAGCCGTCTTCCCATAACTGTGTCTTGAGGCAAAAACCCTAATGCTTGTCAAACCCTGAATGGCGTTCGGACGGTATAACCACGTCGTCCGAACGGATGCGCTGGAACACTGGGATCTTCTCGAACACTGAAGAGCGTCCGGATGATTTGCCATTACGTCCGGACTGATGCAACCTTGAATTGTTCGAAGCTTCTAGAAACTGATGGGCGTCCAGACGGAAAGATCTCGTCGTCCGGACGGAATACCACATCGTCCGGACGGCTGACAGGGAACCGAAATAAATCCTTGAAAACTTCACAGAATCTTCTCGAAGAACATAGCTTAAGAGTAGACTCTGGATAAAGCAGAATCCCTGTGAAAGCAGCAACATTACATAGAAGTGATTTTGTCCAACATAATGTAGCCAACACAAAAACAAACAATAAGAAAATAGATTAAAAGAAAGAACTGAAAACAGAAGAGCCTAAAATTTAGTACTAATAATAGGCAAGTCAATCAGCCAATTAATTGGTATAGAATTGGCAAGTCAATCAGCCAATTAATTGGTATGAAATAGGCAAGTCAATCAGCCATTAATTGATCTAAAATTAGAAAGTAATGAGCCACCTTTTAATTTCATGCCCAAACAAGCCATAATCAGCAATTAATCCCCGCCATTTCTAAGGAAATTACAGCCATTAATGCAGGCCCAATCAAGTAAGCTCAGCCCCACAATAGCTTGGATTAAATTTGTTACGCCTTCATCTTCCTCTTGGCCAAGCTTGGAATTCCCCATTTTAAAATCACCAAAAATCTCTTGAATCAACCCATTAAGTGCTTCTTTGATCTTCTTGGATCTTGCTCTAGTAATAAACCCAACTCTCTAACATGGAATGGATTCTTTAAGGGTGCATGTTGATTCTCATCATTCCCCCTCTTCAAAACAATTCGACCTCAAATCTTTTTGGATCTTGCTCTACTAATAGGCCCAACTGGAACATGCAATGGATCCTTTAATGATGCATGTTAATTCTCATAAATCAGGTTCAAGAAAACCTGGTTTAGATTTTATCGGCTTTATTGATATATTGCTTGTGTTGAATTGATTCAACTGCTCCGATGATTTTTGTTTGATCGTTCTTTAAAACATGTTTTTTAAACATGTAAGGATATCTTATTTGGATTTGCTTATTACTTATTCTATACCAAACTATGTTGCTATAATTTTACAGCAATAGCTGTTGTAATTACGAATTTTTAAGGATGCTTTAGACAAGTCATAAAATTGTTTTGGAGTTGTTTACTGCATGTAAAAATCGTGATCGACACAATGGTTTGAACGGATTTAAGTTTTGATGAGAATCGAAAAAGATATGATCTGTTTTTATTCATCGACAGATATAGAACTTTTTGAATTCCAGCAGCAGCTGCTGTAATTTTTTATTTTTGAGGATGTTGTAGACAAGTCCTAAAATTGTTTTGGGATTGTTTTCTGGATGGAAAAATCGTGATCAACACAATGGTTCAAATGGATTCAAGTTTCGATGAGAATGGAAAGAGATATGATCCATTCTTCGTTGTTAATGAATCTGGAATTTTTTGAATTATTCAAATGCATTCAAGTTTCGATGAGAATTAAAAGAGATATGATCCGTTCTTTGTTCGTTAATGAATCTGTAATTTTCTGAATTCTAAGAACAACTATTTGATTTCAAATTTGTAAGTATGAGTGGTGATTGGTTAAAAATTGTAGTGATAATTGACGTCACATGTAAAAAAATTTGTTAACAATTGAAAAAGTCGAAACGGTGTTTTGAAGTTTTTTCTCAACACGTTTCATGATGTTTTCTAATGCGAACTCAGTTTGGAATTTTGAATTCCTCTTACATGTTAAGAACTTGCATATTTTCTTGTTGATGTATAATCAATATAATCAAGGAAAGAAATTTCTTCGATTATGGAATATGTTATATAAAGTATATAACATGTTATTGATAAAAAAAAAATAAGGTTTCAAGTTGCTTGGATGTGTTTTTTAGAAATTCTTGGAATTAGGTTTCAAGTTCTTGAGATAAAAACATATGGAATGAAATCAATCTTGTCTAGATTTATGGGTGAATGGTATTAATTTTGTCAATAATTTGAAAAGAGTTTCATATTATTGAAACATGATCTACTTTCATAAATGTTTTTTTAGATGCATAGTTATTTAATCACCATGTATGGATTGACATGAGTTTTACTCGTAATCAAGCAAAGGACTCAATCCGTGGGTCTTATCCATAACTATAACATCGCTTGTTTGTGATGCCTGGCCGCTACTCTTAGAGTGCAATACCTAAGGGGCAGCAAGCCATTGAATTATTTAGGGTTTTCCCAAATCCTAATATTAATCCATAAATCCTAAAAGAGTGGATAAAAAATCATTAATCTAATAATTTTGGGATCTAATTTTCCTAAAGTTATTTCAGGTTATGATAATTTCCTAAAGAAGAAGTTGTGATTTTTCACAAGACTTAAAACATGAAGACTCCAACTTAGTTGGAATGAGATGTTTTAAGATTCATAATTTAGGAATGTTATGAACAAGGATTTGAATGATGTAACCTGATTTTATTAGGGTTACCATGTCAACTTTGGATGAGAAGTTTATGATTGACAATATTTTCCTTTATGGGAGTGTGAGATAAAACTCTAAGAACCTAAGAGATGACAAAGTTCCTTATGGAAGAATGGTTCCTAATTCGATTAGGTCAACCATGTAATAAAAATTAGGGCTTCTATTTTCAAAAATAAATTGGATTAAAGATTCTATTAAATTAGAATGACTATTACCTAATAAGATAAGGAACCTAACATAGTTAGTATCGCTTATAAGATTGGGAAGGTAATCCAATTAGAAAAGCAAGTTGCAAATGTAATATGATTACAATTGTTTTAAAGAAAGCCCATAAGTTTAAAATATCAAGTGGGAGAAAGAATAAATAATGTTGATTCTTACAGTCTCCATCATAGGTCTATATGTAATGATGAAGTAAGGGCACCTCGCCTTGGCCATGGGCCCTACTCCCTTCAGAGGGTGTCTTTACTTCGTGGATTATAAGGTTAGATTTTCTTTAGAGGTAGAGTAGATGTGGTTACGTATTAAGAACGACCTCGCTTCCATAGAGTTATTTAACAATCACATCAAATCTACTAGGTGGGAAACAAATTTAAGATAGTAATCTCCCTTTGGAGCTATGTTATCTTAAAGTTAGAGACTAAAGGTGAGCGACAAGATGTAAATCTATGGATGTTGATAATGAGTGAGTTGTCTCGTCTAATCTGGTACTTAAAGACATCTCGCCATAGCCGTGAGCCCTGCTCCCTTCGAAGGATGTTCTTTCAATTACAGGATTCGGTTGTCATTGCATTTTGAATATTATATACTTTGCATTGAGTTTTCATATTATATTTATTTGCTAAATTGATATATGTCCTGATATTGTTCTTTATTTTACAACATTTGATCAACTAAGTTGCTTGTTAGTCCTGTTATTATAATTTTTGAATCCACCTATAAGGATTAGAAACAAGATTATAATAACTCTATGAGACTAGAAGGGCACAATATTGTGCAAACTCATCATGTCTATCTTGCATTAAAGGCACTGATGGTGAATTAAATAAATACAATCAGTGGTTGTATATTAATTAATGTAATAAAAGATTTGATCTTGACATCATTAGCACCTTAGCTTTATATAAAGTTGTAAAACTTTAAGGGTAATCCAAATATGTTTGAATATCTGGAAGTAAAGTTTGGGGAATAATATATTATTCTCGAACAGGACACAGATATCTAGATGGTTGAAGTTGTTTCAATACACAATGTGATTGTCAAATTGAAACAATTGGGTTTATTACATGTTGAGGTTAATGATCAATCTAAGATTGACGAAATCCTCAGATCCGTGATACACTCTTTTAAGGAATTCAGATGTAAACATAAAAGCGAAGTGGTTTGATCTTCATCTAGATTGGTGAGTGTAGCAACGGATAGCATGATGAAACCTAAGTCTGGTATGATTGTTGGTGAAGCTTTTTTCTCAGAACCGAAAGGTAAGGAAGAGAAGGAGACCAAAGAAAATGACAAAGTTGTTGTCATAGGTGTCAATAAAGCTAGGAGCAAGTTCAAAGGGATATGAGTTTATTGTAAGGATGATGGACAATGGATGAGAAATTATCCTAAGTATCTGGCACACATTTGTTTTCTATTGTTGATGCCGTGAGGCTTTATACCCACTGGTCTTACACTTGCTCTGCCAAGATATCTTTCGATCTTGGTCGTACGTTCAACGTTAATGATTTCGTTCTATGCTCATGTTATCATACACATATGCATCGTATAACTTTGTACGCTTCCCCATGCCTTTTCAAATACATCATGAAAACATAGTTCTTAATTCATTTAAAATCATCTAAAGACATAACTTAACATAATTGAAGGTATTGAAATCAATCACAAGTATATATAATCTCAAAATATCATTGACTCGGGTTTAAGCAAATATAGCATTCTCAGTGAGTTGACTACTCACGTAGGCTGCTTAACAATTGGGTATGAAGAAATCTTCTTAGTAAGCCATGCAATGTATCATTGTACAATACATTGTCATGACAATCCATACTAAAACATAGTGTTTTCTAACTTTAAATTCGCACTTAGCTCTTTAATGTAGCAACTGGTGTCCAAAACTCCAATTGCATTAAGTTGCTTTTCTATAAATTGAATAATATTGAATATATTGGACATACATATATTATTTCTTTACATGTACATATATGTTTGAGTATTTCATATGATATACATGTAAGCACCTTAAGTTACATTGTATTTGACTAAGGTGTGAGTAATGAGATCACACAGAAGATCATAGTCATAGGATAGGTCCTTATAATTTATAAAAGATAGTTTGTAGTCATAAATGGAACTGGGAAATCCGTCTAGATTACAACTTGTCAACCTTAACAATTTGTCTTGATTAGGAGAAGCAGGTAGGGCTTCGGGTTGATATGTTGGAGTAAGTGCAAGGTAGTGTCATGCACCGAACGGTGACCACGTGAGTCATCATTCTTTCAACACTGTGATTAAGAATGATGTACGTGCACGACAACTTATACTAGTTACTGTAAATCCTGAGAATATTGCGAACTCAGATGTGATCTGTAGGTTACTTTGATGTACAAGAATACGATCGAATCACGAGTCAAAACTTCTGTGCATTGGGTGATCGCATGCAGCATTGTGGGAACACCTTGTTCAAGAAGGTGTCTCGGTGGAATTTACTGAAACTTAATTTGTGCAAGTGAGATGAAAAACTCACAACGTGCAAAAATGATATATCAAGGAGTATCAAGGAAAATAGGTAGTGAACTAAGTAACAGTGTGTTGACTTTGGTTCGACCACAAAATGATTCCATGGAGGGGTAATATGTAGTAAATAAGTATGTTACGGGGATTGATTCATTAATTTGAAAATACATATTAGATTGTAGTCACATTTGTTTAATGGAATCAATTGTGATTAAATAGGGCAAAGTAAAATACTCATAAACCTATTTAAACCTAATTGTATTTTCCCCTTCATGTCCCTCTTTGAGTTGATGTAAATTGACTAGATACTATTAGCCTCGGTTATATATTTATTTATGTTAGATTGTTTTATTTAATAAAACACAGGTCAGAGGAATAAGATTTCTAAGTGGATCATTATTTAGAGATAATTGGGCTTAGTAATTTAATTTCTAAGGACTTAAGACATTTAATTGCTATGCAATTTGGAATTAATTTCTATGGGCATAAGAAGTTAAGAGTTATGGGCTTTTGGAAGTAATTCTAAAGCAATAAGTTGAGATAAATAAGCATTGGGCTTTAGGGATAAAACCAAGCCTATACTGGAAAAATATGTAATAAAGGGATTAAGTAAAAACCTATTCCAAGATACATGGGGAGATATTATGTCCCCATGGGAGGTGCACCCTAGATGATAGGAGGAAGAGTTCAAATCCCCCTATGACTCCTATCCTTTTTCTTCTACAGCTTTGACTTATCTCTTAACCCTATCATATGTGTAAATCCAAGTCTATAAATAGAGGGCTATAGTGAAGTATTATTTGCTAATTTACTACTTCAAGTTGTGAGTTCATACTCACGGTCATATTTAGTCATCAAAGAGAAGATTTAGAGGTTGAGTCAAGAGTACGAAGAACAAGTTCTTCATCATTCAACATGAAAGCTTCAAAGTCAACTGGCCCATATGGCCAAGGAGTGGCAGTTTATTATTAAACATGTCCAAGTAAGTACTATAAACATGTTTGTTTAAATTATCTGCCCTTGTTTATCTTGAAGAAAATTTCTGGGATCGGTTAATTGATTATCGCATGATCCCCAACATTGAATTGTTCAAAAATTAAGACCATGGAAAACCCATAATTTTCTAGGGCTCCATTTGACAACCCATTAACTAATAACAATAACCCATAAGATTATCTTAGGGTTAGAAAAATCTAGGGTTTTGGGTCTTACCTTGATTTCTCACCAAAAGTGAAACCGCATAGAGATTGTGTAGAACACTTCAAAATATACAATACCTAAAAGAAATTTAGAGATTAAACTCAAACTCTCAAAAATCTAAAGGATCTAGAATTTTCGGATTTACTTCGAAATGATCGGTGAAAATGTAGATCTTGTAACAAGGACCACGTTTCCGTGTCGAATTTGGGTTTAGAAGCTTCGATCTACCACAATCAAGGGCTTTTGGGTCAAAACCTTTAAAAAAAAAATGGGAGAGAAAATGCGTGAGAAATGAGCTCAATGGTGTTTTAAAAAGTGACATGTCCAGACACGAAAATTATCCATCCGGGCACGCGTGAAGGCTACGACTTACTGAAAGTCCTATCTGCAAACGGTCCGGACTTGGCAGCAGACATGATTCTTCTGTCGAACCCATTCGAAGACCAAATGGGTCCATCTGGACAAGAATCAAGAATTGAACTTTCTGACTAACCCATTCGGACACAAAATTGTCCGTCCGGACACTCAATTTAGAAACCCAATTCTAAATGTTTTATTAGTGTTTTTCTTTCTTATTTTACCAAATTAATCACTTAATTACTCTAATTCACGTTTTTAACACGTAATTAACATCTTGAACGTTACACAATGTGTGTCCTATTTATGATTTTTGAGCATTTAACACTTTTTGATTAACAAATCTAACCCTAACAAGTTAGAGGTGTTAGAGTATCCCCATAAATTATGTAGAACAAAATACAAACAGCCCTTGCTTTCCGAAGTAGCCCATAAATCTAATTGCTTTCCTATGCTGTAAGAAAAGTTGATTCGAGTAAGGAAATGAAGAAAAAGTTGGTCACGTAGTGTTCATGACGTAATATGCATTTCTCTACAAAATTCATGGATTTTTTTAAGTTAAAGCTATGGCGTGGGCCTCTATCATTTATTTGTTCGCAACCCTCTAGCCGTACGGTTCCGCCTACAATATTGGAGGGTTTTGCTCTCAACGAAAGTACTATTTTTTAAAATAAAAAATTTCAAAATGTGAAAAAAATTAAGAACGTTTTTGTCGACACCTCTCTCTCTCTCTCTCTCTCTCTCTCTCTATCTAGATATATATATATATATATATTCAAAGGAGAAAGTTATGGGAATAAGATAGAAATCAGTGGCTTTTGCCTAAAACCAATAAGATAAGTGCTTTCATTAACCATCGTGCCAGCCGAGAAAGCACCATTAATGGTTAGGGTTGTACAACACGTGTCAAGGAAGTGCACTTGTTTCCTACTTTCTGTAAAACTTTAAATTCGATGCACGCCCCTCTTTGAAGAAATTAGAAAAACGTCATGCATTTTAGTGGTCCTTTTGCTTCCTTGTATACATAACCAACAAACTGACAACTAAGCAATACACCTTGACCAATTTCCGCTATAAGAGTAATCACACACAGCTTTCTTAACTAATTTTTACTTGGTCTACAATTAATTTCCCACCCCCACTTTCATTTCAGTCCGACTTCCACTAGAGGTTGTGGTCCTCCTGGCAGAAACCTCACAAATGCTCAAGTTAATTATTGATTGCGTTTGCCCATAAGTCATGGCAGATTGTGTAAGGAGTGCTGGTAGGAAGGGTTTTATACAAACTATTGTGGTTGATTATAATTAAATAAGAGGATAAATGTATTTTTGTTCGTTGTAGTTTCAGGTTTTGACAAATAATTTGTTAAAACAGTTTCCGGTTTGGTGACACGAGCTGTTAAAAATAATGTTGATCTCCTTATGCAAAATAATAGAGTAAAAAGAGTGCTTGTTGGGGTGCCAGCTACTCCCACTCCGATGCTTAAATCAATTTCTTTGGTATAATAATAGTAATCTTTTGTAATCATAATTTCAGTTAGAGAATATCTGGAGGTTGGTTTGTATTTATACTGAAGAATTGAGATGGTCAACCCCTTAAAATGATTCGGAACATAAGTCTTCTAATAATTCGGAACATGTACACACATGGCCGAGTGTCTCGGATTTTCGCGACTTCTCGTCCTTTGATAAAAGTGGGTGGAGCCCAGCATTGGATTCGGTCAACAGGCCTTCTTTTTGATTAGAAGTTGGCCTTAGTTGGACTTTCAGGCCCATTTATCTTTTGATTGGGGCAGATTGAATTCCAAGCTTGTGGAACCAGCTTCATTCAAGCCGGGAGAATCGTTTGGGCCGGCTAGGCCCAAACTTCTATAATGGGTCCGTTTAGGATTTGAGAATGATAATTCCTCAACAATTACCCCCTAGTTCTCTTGTTTGAATCTTGACTAAGAAGGGAATTAAGTAATTAAATTTATTGAGGTTGGGATTCCAAACCGGAAAGGACAACTCTTGGGATGTTAGATTCGAGGCGACGCTTTGATTCTTAGGCTATTGGATTTGAGGCATCGCTTAAATGATCTTATTCCACATTTCAACACGCGTGATTTCTAAAGCATTGGTGGACGTCGCTACGGTTGTTGGGTAGATGTGACGCGTGGGCATATTAATTGCCCCGTGAATTGGTGCCGCATTAATGGTTCATCTTCTATATATATACCTTTGTTTCTATGGGGTATTTCAAATATTTCGCAATTCCTCTCCTCTTTTTTGAAATGATGCCCTCTTGAGTGTACCAGAATTGGACTTAGCACAGCTTGGAGCTGCCTGTCTTCGGCTCTTTCCTTGCGCAAAAGAGGTTGGGCATACAACTGGCGTTTGGGATTCCTGCCTCGGTGGTTTCGTCAAAACAAACTAGTAGGAAGTCGAAAGAGACGAGAAACATAAAGAGATAAGCAGAATCTGTTCGGACTCCTACCCCCCGGAAGGTGAAGTAGCTTTTAGGTCTTTAATTCTGGTAGTTTTGTTGGCTTCTTTCTGTTGACAAAATCACTATTATGTAATGTTGTTGTTTTAACAGAGATGCTGTATATTTCAGAATCTTTACAGTGAGTTTATGTCTCTATTACGAAAAAAGCCTTATTATGACAAGTTTCAGTGTCACAAGCTTCAAGAATTCTATTTCAGAGATCTAGGAAGATTATGGGCAGATTCCAACTCATAAAAGTTGGATCCTTTGTTTCCGTCCGGACGGCCCAGTCATGCTTTCGGAATCCCATTAGTGTCGAGAAGCTTCTGAATAGCTTCAGAGTGCATTCGTCCGGATGTCATGGCAACACGTTCAGACTCTCTTAAGAGTTCGAGAAGTATTTGGATTTCCTTTTCAAACACGTATGGGAAGATACCCTGCACCCATCCTGATGGGCCTCATGGTAGACCGAATCTTAAAGATCCCTTAAAAGTTCCAGATGGGCCAATCACAAGGTCAAGAGAGAAAAAGATCAAGGAAGCAATGCAAGGATTGGTACAATTCACTTGGGCCGAGTTTGCAAATTTATCGAGCAAAACCCCAACATTCAACATGGGCTTGAAAGAAGAAAAACCAACTTTTATCCATATGATACAAGCGACAGATGGGGGCGGCATAGCCTAGTGGTTTAGTACAGACTCTTTATTTCATTAAGTATAGGCGTGTGGGCCTATTTTTATGTTTCTATGGTTGTAGGTTTTTGGGTCTATTTATTTCATTAAGTGGACTTCTTTTATTAGCTATAGAAGTGTAGTTTATGATGTTTTGGGCTTGAAGATGTTCAACCTATGTCTTTTAATTGATGTAGGCCTTAGTAGGTTTAGGGTTTCATGGAGAGGTTTTAAAAAGCCTTGTAGCCGCATTTGCTAGACAAGTTGAATGTGAATGAAGTTTTTGTTCTTCATAGAAAACTTTTTCATTTTTCTCTACTTGTTCTTGATTGAACTAAAAACTTATCCCCTTTGTGGCGTTCTCACCGAAACTAGGTTCTTGAAACAAGATTTCAACAGGTCTAGATCTTCTTGACTTGATTCTTGGCTTTTTTGGGTAGGTTTCAATTTGATTGTAGGTTCAAGGGAGTTCGATCCCATGGGTTCACATCACGTCCGGATGGCAGGGCAACACCATCCGGACGCCCTCCTTAATAATGAAATTACGTGCAGACTAATTGCAACTGTCCGGAGACTTGGGGAACACCGTCCGGACGAGTCCTTAATAAGGAAAGCGTGAAGCATGGTATGGAAGGCGGTTGCAGTTATCCATCCGGACGCACTTAGCTTCCGTCCAAACGCGGCCTAGAGAAGTACGTAAAAATTACAAATTCAGTACTGAATTCTTCTGTACTTAGAGAGGGTGTTTAGATAGAAATTGTGAAGATCTGCTAGCTTTCTAAGGGTTGTCCAGTGTGTGACTCGCTTGTGTTGAAGTCTAGCTTATGGAAGAGCCTTAAGCTAAAGGAATCCATTGAAGACCCCTTCAAGTAGGTAAGTTGTTTTCGAGGCGTTCACGTTAGGTTACGTGTCAGAGTGCAAGATATAATCGTTGTATAAGGGTATGTGAGTGTTACTATCTTGTTACTAGCTTTGTCTTTTGAATAGTAGAATTCTTGGGTTTGGCTGCTTGGACTAGTTTTTCACTTAATTGAGTTTCCACTTCGTTAACAAAATATTTGTCTTCTTTAAATTCTGCATTTTAATATTTTGTTACCCATTGATCACACACACACGGTAAATTAGAAGTCTCTTTATTTTTTTAATTGGTATTAGAACGGGTACACTTGTGTTTGGATTAATTTCCTGAGTGTGATCCATATTTTTGTTAACTTCTTTTATCATGAATTCTTCTAAGTTATCTGAAGAGAATTCTGATAATGAGCTTCTTTGAGAATTTTCTTAAATTGAGTAAAATTTATAAAAATTCCAATAAAGAGTTCAAAAAGGTTAAGTTTAGGTTTTCCTTCAGACACGTATATAGGAAGACAGCTGCATCCGTCCGGACGTCAAGTTAACACCGCCCAGACGCTATCTAATGGGTACCATGGTAGACCGAATCTTAAAGATCCCTTGCAAGTTCCAGATGGGCCAATCACAAGGTCAAGAGCGAAGAAGATCAAGGAAGCAATGCAAGGATTGGTGCAATCCACTTGGGCCGAGTTTGCAAATTGATTGACCAAGACCTCAACATTCTAGATGGGCTTAAAAGAAGATGAACCAGTTTTAATCCATGTGATCCAAGCTACAGAAGGATAAGATTATTGATAAGGATAAGATAAGATTTGAGTAAGAGGTGGAGATGGAGATGAAATAGAATACCAACTCATTAGTATTAGATTAGGATTAGAATTTATTTGAATTTGAATATTATAATTCTAGACATTATCACTTTAGATTTTATCCATTTGTATTTCTATTTAAAGACCCTTTAGGTCCTTGATGAGAACAGAATTTGAAAATGAATAAAGTTTTCTTCATAGAGAATTTTTAGTTTTCTCTACTTGTTCTTTATTTCACTAAGAACTTATCAAAGGCGTTTCCTTTGTGGCATTCTCACCAATCTAGGTTCTTGAAACAAGATTTCAACGGGTCTAGATCTTCTTGACTTGATTCTTGACTTTCTTGGGTAGGTTTCAATTTGATTGTGGGTTCAAGGGAGTTCGATCCCACGGGTTCACATCACTGTCCTTATTATGGAAGTTACGTGCTGTAGAGTTGCAACGGTTCGGACTCTAGGGCAACACCGTTCGGACACGGCCTTATTTTGGAAATTCATAGAAGTCTATCTTAAGGAAACCATAGAAGACCCCTTCAAGTAGGAGACTTGGTTGGTAGGCGTTCATGTTGAGTTACGTGTCAGAGTGCAAGATACGATCGCTGCAACGGGTATGTGAGTGTTGTTGTCTTTTTGTACTAGCTTTGTTTTTTGAATAGTGAATTTCCTGAGTTTGGCTGCCACGGAGTGGTTTTTCTCTTAATTGAGTTTCCACTTCGTTAACAAAATATCTGTCTCATTTAATTCAGTACTTTTGATATTTTGTTACACGTTGCACACACACATCGTTAAATTAGAAGTCAATTGATTTTTCAATTGGTATCAGAGCATGTACACTCGTGTTTGGATTAATTTCGTAAGTTTGATCCATATTTTTGTTGACTTCTTTTGTCATGAATTCTTCTATGTTATCGAAAGAGAATTCTAATAATGAGCTTCTTGAGGATTTTCAAAAGTTGAGTAAAATTTATAAAAATTTCAATAAAGAGCTCAAAAAGGTTATCAAGAAAAAGATTCTTTAATCATTAAACTGTCTGAATCACATGCTTTGATTGTCTTTTTAAAATCTGAGAATACCATGCTATTTAACACTTTTGATACACTTGAGAATAAATTAAAAGAATCTGAAGATCTCTTGGAAAAAAAATTCTCTAGTGATAATTTAAAAAGCACGCTTTGTATTCATACAAATATTTCTTACAAGCCTGACTTGATTATTGATGATTTGAGTGCTTCTACTTCTGATGTTGAACAAAAACAGAGGTACAAACAACTACACAAAATCACACTCAAAATGTAGGATAAACGTTCACCTCCCAAAGGGATACAGAATATCACCACCCAAAGGATTACAACAAGAGATACAGAACTTTAGACACTCACCACTCTAATAAGGATCACACCAAAGAGATACAGAGATACAAGGAGAACACTCCTCTCACAAGCCAATGGTTGGTGTTTAAAACAAAACTCTATCTACCTTACACTTGCACACACAAGTATTATATAAGCTTAGAACAATACTCTAAGCATAGGTGATACCGGACAAAAACGGAGATGGAAACAACTACACAAAATCACACTCAAAATTAAAGATAAACGTTCACCACCCAAGAGATAACACCAAAGGGATACAGAATATCACCACTCAAAGGATTATAACAAAGGATATAGAACTTTAGAAACTCACCACTCTAAGAATCACACCAAAGAGATACAGAGATATAAGGAGAACACTCCTCTCACAACCCGAAGGCTGATGAGAACAACCCTTTAAGCTTAGGATAAGCATGTAATGAAGTCAAACAAGTAATAATGACAGAAAACAATCATCAAATAGGGGCAGAAGACAAGGGGACAAACAACCACCTTAATGCATATTCCTTAGAAGCCCTGGCCACTCAACTTCAAATGGTCATAACTCTTGGCACGCAAATCCAATTGGAATAAATCCATTTTTGTTGGAAAGATAAGATTCTAAACTTAAAATTAGACCTAGGCATGTCTTGGAAATGGTGGATAATTGGACGGACACAAGGCTTTTTAGAACTCTCTAGACTGCATCAGGATTTCTTCAATTTGGGCCTTTACATTTTGTTAAGCTTGTAGACTTAATTGGGCTGAAGCATGGGCCTTTGTTAAATTATCCTTGTTATGTGTATTCCCATGTTAATAGGATAAGCATCTAATGAAGTTAAACAAGTAATAATGACAGAAAACAATCATCAATTAGGGGCAAAAAACAAGGCGACAAACAACCATATTAATGCATATTCCCTAGAAGCCCTGACCACTCAACTTCAAACAGTCATAACTTTTTGCACGCAACTCCAATTGGAATAAAACCTTTTTTATTGGAAAGATAAATTCTGAACTTAAAATTAGACCTAGGTATGTCTTGGAAATGATGGATAATTGGTCTGACACAAGGCTTTTTAGAACTCTCTAGACTGCATCAGGATTTCTTCAATTTGGGCCTTTACATTCTTCTATTGAGCCTGTAGACAGTGAGAAGCCTAAGTCCAAGGAATCAGGAACAGAATGTAAATTTGTTCCTACTTGTCATAATTGTGGGAAGATTAGTCATATTGACCAAATTGTTATTCGTTGAAATCCACAGGCCTTGGAATAAGCAGGTTGCTCCTAAAAAGGGAAATCTTACGAAACCTTCTTCAGATAAATATGTCCCGCTCCATAGGAAACATTTATCTCAAAAAGGTAAGAACTTAGTTTTGTGTAAGAATGCTAACCTTAAAATTGCAAAGCCTGTGAAGAAGCATTTTAGCAAACGAAGTCAGCCTACCTGCCATCACTGTGGTGTCACAGGACACATTAGGTCACACTGTGATAAGATCCAGCATCAAAATCCTCGGGTCAAGAAGCAAGAGCCAAAGACAGGTGAGTCTAGCTCTAAACCTGCCAAGCTTCATCATGCATCTCGGCAAAAGTGGCAATACCCTAAAAGGGGTTCTCCCTCATGCCGTCACAGTGGCAAGAATGGTCACACTAAGGCCAAATACTTCAGAGAGAAGCCTCACAAGCCCATGGAAATTCAGATTTATGAAGGGCTTGTCTACATGATGAAGAATGTCCTAGTCAGTTTGGACAAATTGGACATGGCTTACAACCCTACCTCTCTGGTAAAAAAGTATGGGTAAGGAAGGATGACACCATTCACCCCTTGAGGGGGAGTAGACTCGCCTAGTAAAAGTGCAGTCTCACCATGCCTAGGATTTTGGTTCCTAAATCCTAGTGCATGTCAAGTACGTTTGCATTGCATAATTTATGATGTCATAACTTATTCATGTCTTACATTCTATTTGAGGAACCATTTATTCTATCCCCAAACTTCTGTAGATATTTTTTTTTAGGGATGACAAATAAAGCACGTCGGGTGGCTGCTTTTCTGTCTTGGTAATTCCAAACCTCTCTCCCTGAGGTCAGGTTTGCTCTTACCTTACATGCTAGGGCTAAATGTTATTTCTTCTCCATAAGCATGTTTTTTTGTCTATTTTTTTTTTCAACATTAAAAAATAAAATAAAATAAAATGGGGAAGATGCAGAATATTATTATTATTATTATTATTATTTTCTTTTGATGGCTTTTCATATATCGTATGTATTTTTTCTTAATATCTCAATTCATTGTGAATTGATTGAATAAGCATATATGATTGAGAATTTATGCATGATATCTGCTAAGTTTTCCTGTTGCATCTTAAACTCCTCACTCCCTTTCATTTTTCTTTACTTACTGTTCATTGTCTCTTTCTTCTTTCCGATTTCCCTAAGTCTCCAGAACTTTGCTTCTCTGGTGAGCTTCTCTTTTTCATAAACTTTGTTCTTCACTTTTTTAACAATGGCTTCTGGTTTCGATTCTGATGGTGGAAACGCTGGCTTCTGGAGATGATTCTGCATGAAATCTGGTTGCCCACCATAGTCCCGGTGGCGGATGAGTTGCGTATTCGCGGAAGCTATAACATTTGGGATTCTGTGATATTGCATTTCCAAGATCCAGAAACTCAAAGCCTTGATGGCCGGACTCCAGTTTCCCTTTCATGCCATCGCGCGGGAACTAGTTTCATACTTGGGAGTAACTCCTTCCCAGATCATGCTGAACGGATGGAGATACCTGTTCGCCTCCTTTATTTTGTGGTGGACATAGATTGGTCAGAGGATGATTACCCCGGAGTTCCTCAACATTTATTGAGCTTAGTTTAAGCGTGATGGGACGGTGGAGCTTTCTGTGTGGAAGAAACCGATCTTCGTGATTCTGGCTTCACCTTACTCTAACAACAAAGCTATGGAGGCAGCAAACTTTCCGAGTCTTCGGCCAATGGGAAGCGGCTGAGTTTGAGCTTCTTGCTGCAGCTGAAAAGGTGACTCGAGATTAGGCTCTTCTGCAAGCAAATTTGGCCTAGGTTTTGAGGTTGGACGATCCTCGGAGAAGGAATGTTGAGGCTATGCTGGATTTTTTTCGGGAAGAGTCAAATTCCGAGAAGATGTATTTTGACAACATCGTCACCAATGCCAACATGCAGCTCATCCTAGGGTACAACATACCCAAGGAATCAGTTCTCTTTGTAAAGGGGAAGGAAAAAGTTGAGAGAGGGACCTTAGAAGTCCCCTTTGAGGAAGGGGAAGGAAAAAGTTCAGGGAGGCCTAGAGAAGGAAGGCTCACAGGTGGCAGGCAAGTTGCTAAGTGATGCCATCCAAAATGGAGGAACTGGACAAAAACCAAAGTCCAAGAAGGCTTTTGAAAAAAGGCCTCGGTCGCCTGCGAAGGCTTTAGCTGAGAAGAGGGTTCCTAAGACAACCCATGCCGAGGAGGGTGCCGAGGTTAGGACCCTGGAGACAAGTCTTGTTACTTCCCTAATTCAAGAACCCGAGGCTTCGAGTACGTCTATGTCGAGTTGTGAAACTTTGCAGACTTTGAAAGCAGAGGGAATCCTTCTACTTTGAATTCGGGATAGCCGGTAGTTCAAGTTTTGGATGCCGGAGTTCAGGTTTGGCAAGACTCCTCGCAAGATGTGGAGATGAGGGTTTCAGCCTAAGCTGAAGGTTTGCATGGTCCTTTGGCTGTCTCAGAAGTTATCGTTGTGGGGGCTCATCTAGTGTCCCCCAAAATTTCTAAGAATGTTACGTAGTTTGGGAGATCATGGATCAGCAAGAGGTAGTGATTAGAAATCTGCAAGGTGGGCAAGATAGGAGAAGACATGCGCCTAGCGTTGAAAATGAGTTTGAGAACGAAGGAGATGATGATGATGAAGAAGACATAGCATCAGAAGTTGGAATGGATGGAGTTGATAGACCTAGAGGAGGTAGGCGTGGAAGAGGACATGGGAGAAATCCAAGGGGTAGAGATGGGGTAGATAGGAACCTTGGGAGCATCAAAATGAAAATACCATCTTTCCAAGGTAGGACTGACCCTGAATCCTATTTAGAGTGTGAGAAGAAAAATAGAGCTGATTTTTTATTGTCACAATTATATAGAGGAGAAGAAGGTGAAGTTGGCAGTAATTGAGTTCATTGATTATGCAATTATTTGGTGGGATCAATTAGTGACCAATAGGAGGAGGAATCAAGTGAGACCTATAGAAACATGGGGTGAGTTGAAAGCTCTCATGAGGCGGAGATTTGTACCTAGCCATTACTATAGAGACCTCTACCAAAAATTACAAAACCTTACACAAGGGTCTAGGAGTGTAGAGGATTACCATAAGGAGATGGAGGTGGCTATGATTCGGGCTAATGTAGAGGAGGATCGGGAGGTGACAATGGCCAGATTTTTTAAGTGGTTTGAATAGGGACATAACCAATGTAGTTGAGTTGCAGCATTATGTGGAGGTAGAAGACATGGTGCACAGGGCTATGAAGGTGGAGAGACAGTTAAAGAGAAAGGGGGCAGCAAGGTATACTTCAGTTTCTAGCACTTCTTAGAAACCAAAGTGGGATAGAAATGATCAAGCCAAAGTAAATTTTCAACCTTCAAGGAATAGAGATATTAAATGTTTTAAATGTTTGGGTACAGGGCACATTGCATCACAATGTCCAAACAAGTGGGTGATGGTTATGCGAGACAATGGGGAGGTGATGACTGATAGTGAAGATGATAGTGTCATGAGATGCCAGAGTTGGTCGATGCTAGTGATGATGATGGAGCAGAATACCCCGTAGACGGTAAGTCTCTTGTTGCCAGGCATGCTCTCAATACATAAATTAAGATAGACGATATGGAGCAGCAGAAAGAAAACATATTTCATACTAGATGTTATGGTGTGTAGTATGATTATAGATGGGGGAAGTTGCAATGCAAGGATTGGTGTAATCCACTTGGGCCGAGTTTGCAAGTTTATCGAGCAAGACCCCAACATTCAAGATGGGCTTGAAAGAAGGAGAACCAGCTTTAATCCATGTGATACAAGCAACAGATGGGGGCGGCATAGCCTAGTGGTTTAGTACAGACTCTTTATTTCATTAAGTATAGGCGTGTGGTCCTATTTTTATGTTTCTATGGTTGTAGGCTTTTGGGCGTGTGGCCCTTCCAAGAAATTTGTTGATGCTCTCGTTAGTCATGATGATTACAGTACGGTTACCCTTGAGTTTTGTGAGTTTTATTTTCCTTTTGTTAAATTTTCGTAAGTAATGTTTCTGTTTTGCAGTAAATCATCGACGTCGTGGCCCTGTTTGATCAGCATAACGAGTACATCAGACATCAGACTCGGGAGCTAGAACGGGAGCTTTCTCAATGTCAAAATTTGGAGTCTGAGGTGGAGAGCCTTAAGAAGCTTCCATTCGAGAGTGAGGAAGAGTTGTCTTAGCAGGACGTGGAACTAGCCGATGTTCGGCTAAGGGAATCTTCGGCCAAGGAGGCTTGTAGTGGTCTGATCGAACAGCTAAATGAGAGGGCTCGAGACTTGATTGAGGTCAAGGCCCTTCTAGATACTATCGAGTCAAGGTATGTGTCTACTTCATCCAGCAACAACCTTTTGTAGATCGAATTAAGGGTCACGATTAGGATAAAAAAAGCTGCCGAGGAGGCTCAGCAAGCTACGAAAAGCAGGATGAAGTCTGTTGAGGAGAGCAAGCAGGTTGTGATGGAAAAGTTGAAAAAGTACTAGAGTCGGGTGAGGAAGTACAAGAAGAAATGTGAGCACTATAAGTCCAAGGAAGCTCTGTTCTTTGGACAACTATCCTTTTTTACCTAGCTTTGAGATAAAAGTTGGGCTAAGGGCTTTATATGAGGTTTCAAAGCACTTTGGAACATAGTCCTCCACCCCAAAGCCTTTCAGGTCGATGATTATGAAGCCCTCCAAGCATAGGACTACATGAAAGTCCCTAACGAGGCAACAAATGAGTTACGTGACTTGGGTAAGGAACTGATTCCTGAAGTCCACAAGTGGACCAAGGGTGCATTTCAAAGCTTCTATCCCGAAAACCCGGATATGCCTACTGTGACCTCAGATGTTTTGTGCTGGAATTGTATCGGTACCCCACATATCCCCCAACTTTTTACACTTAGCTTAGTGGAAAAGTTATTGAGGCCCGGGTTTTTCCTAGGTGCCCCTCAACTTTTGTAATTTAGCTTAGTGGAAGGTTAGTGGAAAAGTTATTGATGCTCAGGTTTTTACCCTTAGCTTAGTCGAAGCTAGCTGGAAAAGTTATTGAGGCTCGGGTTTTTCCGAGGTGCCCCTCAATTTTGGTACTTTGGCTTCGTCGAAGCTAAGTGGAAAAGTTATTGAGGCTTGGATTTTTCCGAGGTTCCCCTCAACTTTTGTACTTTAGCTTAGTCGAAGCTAAGTGGAAAAGTTATTGAGGCTTGGGTTTTTTCGAGGTGCCTCTCAACTTTTGTACCTTAGCTTAGTCAAAGCTAGGTGGAAAAGTTATTGAGGCTTAGGTTTTTCCAAGGTTCCCACAAGCAGCGCCAAAATGTTGGTATGGTTTCCGGTTAGGCGACACGAGCTCTTTGAAAATGTTTCTGGTCTCTTTTTGCAAAATAGTATAGCAATAAGAGTGCTTGCTGGGAGTGATGGAGATCAAGGCACCGCTTCAAAGGATCTCGTTCAAGTACCAATTGGGCCGGTTACGAGAGCACGAGCAAAGAAGTTCAAGGATGTACTCAACGGACTCATCCAAGAGTTATGGGCTCAAGCAAATTCGTGGAGGCCCATTGAGCATGATCCACGTGGGCAACAAAGAATCATCACCTTGATTCAAGTTCTAGAAGGATCCGGTCAAGGCTAAGAATTGGCAAGAAATATTTTGGGTCTATTCTAGAAGGATCGGATTACATGGCTATTCTAGGTGCCACTTTCTTTCCTTTTATGTTGTCTTTTGTTTCCTTCTATATGACTCTAGGCGTCCAACTCTTCTTTCCTATTCCAACTCTTTTTTTTTTAGGCAAGTAGGGATTTATTTTCGCTTTGATTAGGAGGGTGGGCGTCCAGCCTTATTGCCTTATATGTCTTGTGTGTTTTAGGAAGGTAAGGATTTCTTTCCTTAACCATTTTCGGTTTTAATTAGGTTTTCTATGTTAGGGTTTTTTTTTTTCTCTTGTAATGTTCAGCCCTTTAAATAGGTGCATAAGCAATGGAAAACGTAGACATTGATTATTCATAAAACTTGTGAGGTTTATTCTCTTTGGTTCTTTGAAGAACTACGCGAACTTATCGGGATTTCCCGTGGCGTTCATCTCGACTTATCAAACGGAGTTTCCACCACCGTTTGTGGCGTCTTCCTTATACTGAGGTTCTTGTTTGTCATAAACAACTGGTCGAGGTCTTCCATTCGAATCTGTCAAAAGAACGATCTTGGGTTCCCTTTCGTTGTTGGGTCTCGTTATTCTTGACAGGGTCCACATCATTTGGTATCAGAGCATGGTTTCTAGTTCAGGTTTGCCTATCCTTTAACATCTTTCATTCCTTTGTTTCTTCTTTAGCCGTCCACATCATTTATCTCTTCTTAGCCGAATTTCCTTTACCCTATATGTTCAATCTTTGTTTGTCTTGTTGATGTCTAAACTATTGGTCTGGTCTCACATCTCTTAGTTATTTCGAAATCTTATTTCATTATTCTCAAAAGCTAGTTGCTGATCATCAAAAAAAAAAAATATTCACTATTCTGTGCTTCCAAAATTCTAAACTGCCATATTCCTTTGAATTCTAATCTGAAAATTTCCATATTCCTTGTGTTCAAATCTGAGATTCCTTGATTAGTTCTGGGTAAATTGTTGCTGGAAATTTTGAGTTGTTTGTTTATTTTCAAAAGAACTGAAAGAGAATTATCGAGTGGAAAAAGGCAAGAGTGGTGAGAACATCAGAGGGTAAAAGCCATATTTCTTTTGAGTGAAACACGAGTAGAGAGTGATCCACATTCTTGAGTGTAAACACGTAAGGGAGTGATTCATGAGGTTCCTTTTTTTTTTTCTAACCTTTGTTTTGCAACAATCATGTCTCACGATAGTGGTAAGAGCATTGCCAAAGATGATACAAAATTGGCTGATCCGAAAGTGTTTATGGAGGCCATGATGAGTGAGATGAGGCGTGTGATGAAGATGGAGATGGAGCAGGTTCACGAATGGATAGATAAGATGGGGAATAGACGTGAGGAGCAACCACAAAACGGTCGTAATTTACGTAGAAGGGAAAGAGTTCCACCGAGGGAGGAGGATGAAGAGCGTTATGGGTTTGGTTTTGATGAAGAAGAAGATCGGGATTCCATTGTTAACAATAGGAGACCTGGAGGAAGATTTAGAGAAGTTAGGAATCGCGAAGATAACAACTTGGGTGGTATTAAGATGAAGATTCCGTCCTTTCAAGGTAGATCTGATCCTGAGGCATATCTTGAATGGGAGAAGAAGATGGAGTTCGTGTTTGATTGCCACAACTACTCCGAGACAAAGATGGTAAAATTAGCCGTGATTGAATTTTCTGAATATGCTATTACTTGGTAGGATCAACTTGTGATAAATAGGAGGCGGAATAGAGAACGCCCAATAGACACCTGGGAGGAGATGAAAGTAGTGATGAGAAAGCTGTTCGTTCCAAGTTACTACTACTGAGAGTTGTACAAAAAGCTACAAGGTCTTAGACAAGGGAGTCGAAGCGTAGAGGATTACTACAAGGAGATGGAGATTGCGATGATCCGCGCTAATGTAGAGGAGGATCGGTAGGCTACAATGGCTAGATTTTTACTTGGCTTAAACCGGGAGATCCATGATAAGGTAGAGATGCAGCATTATGTGGAATTGGAAGATATGGTGCATATGGCTATCAAAGTGGAACAACAACTCAAGAGAGGGAGTGGGACACGTGCAGGCCATAACTCTAGTTCTACATCTTGGAAATCGAGTCATGCCAAGCCATTGGACAAGTCACAAACACCCAAACCCGAGCCCAAGTCCGCGACCACCAGCCACGTTCCTCAAGGTCAAACCGAAGCCTCTACCTCTAGGAATCGTGATATCCCCTGCCTTGACATCTAAAACATTTAATATCACAATTCCTAGAGGTAGAGGCTTCGGTTTTACCTTGAGGAACGTGGCTGGTGGTCGCGGACTTGGGCTCGGGGTTGGGCGTTTGTGACTTGTCCAAAGGCTTGGCATGACTCGATTTCCAAGAGGTAGAACTAGAGTTATGGCCTCCACGTGTCCCACTCCCTCTCTTGAGTTGTTGTTCCACTTTGATAGCCATATTGTAGCACCCCAGATTTTAAGTAATTAAATAAATGTCTTAAATGAGAATTTAAGACTGAATAAAATAGACTAATTGCATAATAATATTGATAAATAATATTAAGGTGTAATATTCACTACGTGTAATATTACTGTGCAATATATATTTGGTTTATAATTTATGATGTTAAAATATTATTGAGATAATAATATTACCGATGGAACGAACTAGACACAAAATGAACTTAGATTGTAATTTTGATGAATTATACATATTGGTAAAGATCAATTTAAAAATATCAGCAGATAAAATATCTAGAGAGATATTTTGTAAGAGATATTTTTGTAAGAGATATTTTTATAAGAGATATTTTAATAAGGGATATTTCAAGAAAACTTAACTGTTAAGTTATGCATAAAATATCTGATATTTTACTAAGACAATGATTACAGAAAAATAATATCTCTCTTTTATTATAACCGGACCACACTTCTTCTTTTCTCTTCTTTTTCTTCTATTTCTTCTTTCTTCCTTCTTTGTTTCTTCTCTGTTCTTTTGCTCGAAAATAGAGACAGCGAGAGGGAGACAGAGTGAGACTGAGATGAGAACCGAGAGAGAGAGAGAGTGGCGGGGAAGAGAGGGCCCGGTGGATCTGTGAGAGAGAGAGAGAGACCGAACAGGGGCAGAGAGGGAGAGTCAGAGATCCGGAGAGAGGGAAACAGAGATGGAAATCGGACCCGAAAACCAGGGGACGCCGGCGACTCGATTTCCGGCCGATGCTACCGGTCGACTCCGGTGGTGCCTAGGACGCGGAAACCCGACGGATCCGGGAGAACCCGTGCGACCCGATCCTCCCGGAGGTCCGATCCTCCATGTCCGGCGGCCAGACGCCGATTTCCAGCGAGCTAAGGCGACTTTCCGGCCGATCCACGAAGACCTGAAGCCTCTGACCCAAAACCCGACCCGGTGACCCGTCAGACCTGAGAGGAAGACCAGGTTCTTCCTGTGCGTTTTCCGGCGGTTCCAGTGGCGATTCCGGCGAGCTAGAAGCTGGATTTCCGGTGGTCATCACCAATTCGAGCAAAGGTCTAATTCTTGGTGGATTTCCGGTGACTTCAGTAGGTTCTTCCCGGTGGATTTTCCGTGAGAATCCTTAATGTGAGTTATTCTATAAATTAGGTTAATTTATTGATTAAATTTGATAATTCATGGTTGACTAATTATTTCCTATTTGTTTTTGGATCAGCTGAGCCATGATTATATGTGTGATATATTTTATGTGGGTGAATATGAGCTAAGTGTTGTTTTAGCTTGGGTATTTTGATTTATGATTTTCTGTTTTGGGGTGTTGATGGCCGAATGGTTTAGAGTTGTTCTCTATGGTTGTGTTTCGGCTATGCAAGGTATCTAGGGTTTGATGATTTTGGGGGTTTCCTATGGATTGATTAAGGGATTTTATTGTTTGATGATGGGGTGTTATTTTTGAGAGGCTTTATTTGGAGTAGCCGATTGGGTAAATAATTGAGTGGATGATTTTTGAATGGGTAGTGTTTGGCCGGTTGTTGGACTGTGTAGCCATGGGGATGTGTCGAAGATTGAACCATGATTGTGGGTTTGGTATTTTCTGTGTAGGTTGTTCCTTGAATTGGTATAGGCTGTGCTTGCAATGTATCGGTTTTTGGTGAATTATATATGGGGAGATTTCGGTTATGTCCCTTGTGTTAGCCATGTACTTGCGGGTTTAGATTTGGTGTTATTTGGTAAGGACGGTATGGTGTTTTGATATGGGTTACGGTGATGCCTAGATATTGTAGGCTGATTTAGGATCGTTATTGGTTTTGGTTCATATCATTAAAGTGCTTTTAGAGTTAATGACCGAAAATATTACAAGGGGGTGCTTTTATGGCTATTAGTCTTGAGAATTGGTGATTAAGCTAGTGTTGGAATATGTTCCCATTTCAATTATAATATCTCTAGAGTTTAAGTTGATTTGTTTAAACTAGTACATATTATTTAACTTGAGAATCTAGAAATATGATTTACTATATTGAGTGATGTTTTGGATATATGAGTTCTGGGAATTATGCAGAAAAAGGGAGTTAATAAAGATTATATTAATTATGTAGTCTCAATAACTAAATTAAGAACATGTTAAATATATTAGTTTACTTTGGTATGAAATTGATTATGGAAATTCAGTGTGCTATTTTACTGTGATTTCTCAAATATATATTGGTTGAAATAATTGTTAGAGTTAATATGTTTTAGAATAGATGTTTTGTTAATTGGTTTGGTGATTGGGTTGATGTTCCCTAGAAATGATTAGGTCTTGTTTGGAGTTTTAGTATTTTTTTATGGAAATATGGATTATGGTATGAATGTTTGAAAATTAACATACTAAATTCTAGTCATGATGATTGCTTTTATTTATGTATGTGACTTTGGAGTTCATGTTTAGGCATGAGTTCCTAGAAGTAATGATATTGACCTTGTATGCACATTTATATGTATTTGTTGCAGATGATGAACTGACACTGCATAAAAGGGCTGTAAGTATAAATTACTTACTGAGGGTAGTACTGGATTTCAGTAGCGTTGTGTTTATGTTTTATTTTAATTGGATGCGTGTGATTGATTATTGCATACTGTTAATAATCAACTTATTAATATTGGGCGCGACGTCTCCCAAAGGTTCAGGATGGGAAATGTGCCTGGAACCGAAAACACAATAATTCACATTGATTGGGACGGCTTTCAAAGTGCTAGTAGAGTGACGTGGAACGTACTCTGCTCGTGCGAAAATAAGTTAATCAAAATGTAATGTAGAGGGGACGACCTCGAAAAAGACGTTGATCGGGGGGACGGCCCTTATAAGAAAGGAGTGCAATGACTATATTAAACTGTTAAACTTTGCATGAAAACTATCACTACATCATTATGTCATATCTCTGTTCCTTAAATAACGCATAAATCATGATGTTGATGAATGACAGTTAGCTCACTTATGGAACTATGGGATTGTGGCGGTAACCACCTTCTTAGATGTTTGCGCAGGTTCTGAAGATTATGGATTGGATTAACTGCTAGCTTAAGAGATTTAAAGCTATTGTAGTTAGGATGCTAGTGCTTTGTGCTTGTAAATGTTTATATTATTTTGTATGTAACATGTTTAGGAATTTACTTGTATTTAATAAGTTCCATGTATGCTTTAGTGTCTTATGTGACACATGTTTCTTTGTAATCAGTGTAAAGGATTTTTAATGTATGTCTAGAGAAATGTCAGTTAAAGCTCTGAATGTATTGTAAGGGAATTGCCCTGACGTTTGTAAAGAAAAAAAAAAAAGATATTCGTATTTTCTGCTGCTAGATTTATCATATCTGAATGGTTAATGACACGTAATTATCCAGATATAATTACTTACGTTTTTTTGTAAAAAGCGGGTCGTTACACATATGCACCATATCTTCCAATTCCACATAATGCTGCATCTCTACCTTATCATGGATCTCCCGGTTTAAGCCAAGTAAAAATCTAGCCATTGTAGCCTACCGATCCTCCTCTACATTAGCGCGGATCATAGCAATCTCCATCTCCTTTTTTTTTTGACTCCTTTTTGTCTTCTTCTTGGAGTCTCTCTCTCTTTCTTTTCTTTTCTTCTTCTTCTTCTTCTTCTTCTTCTTTTTTTTTTCTTTTTTTTTTTTTTTTTTTTTTTTTTTATGATCAGCAACTAGCTTTTGAGAATAATGAAATAAGATTTCGAAATAACTAAGAGATGTGAGACCAGACCAATAGTTTAGACATCAACAAGACAAACAAAGATTGAACAGATAGGGTAAAGGAAATTCGACTAAGAAGAGATAAATGATGTGGACGGCTAAAGAAGAAACAAAGGAATGAAAGATGTTAAAGGATAGGCAAACCTGAACTAGAAACCGTGCTCTGATACCAAATGATGTGAACCCTGTCAAAAATAATGAGACCCAACAATGAAAGGGGACCCAAGATAGTTCTATGGACAGATTCGAATGGAAAACCACGACCCGTTGTTTGTGACAAACAAGAACCTCGGTATAAGGAAGACGCCACAAACGGTGGTGGAAACTCCGTTTGATAAGTCGAGATGAACGCCACGGGAAATCCCGATAAGTTCGCGTAGTTCTTCAAAGAACCAAAGAGAATAAACCTCACAAGTTTTATGAATAATCAATGTCTCCGTTTTCCATTGCTTATGCACCTATTTAAAGTGCTGAACATTACAAGAGAAAAAAAAAACCCTAACGTAGAAAACCTAATTAAAGCCGAAAATGGGTAAGGAAAGAAATCCTTACCTTCCTAAAACACACAAGACATATAAGACAATAAAGGCTGGACGCCCACCCTCCTAATCAAAGCTAAAAATAAATCCTTACTTGCCTAAAAAAAAAAGAACTGGACGCCTAGAGTCATATAGAAGGAAACAAAAGACAACATAAAGGGAAAGAAAGTGGCGCCTAGAATAGCCATGCAATCCGATCCTTCTAGAATAGACCCAAAATATTTCTTGCCAATTCTTAGCCTTGACCGGATCCTTCTAGAACTTGAATCAAGGTGACAATTCTTTGTTGCCCACGTGGATCATGCTCAATGGGCCTCCACGAATTTGCTTGAGCCCATAACTCTTGGATGTGTCCGTTGAGTACATCCTTGAACTTCTTTGCTCGTGCTCTCGTAACCGGCCCAATTGGTAATTGAACGAGATCCTTTGAAGCGGTGCCTTGATCTCCATCAAAATGAGACAGATATTTTGTTAATAAAGTGAAAACTCAATTAAGAGAAAAAACCACTCCAGGGCAGCCAAACACAGAAAATTTCACTATTTAGAAGGCAAAACTAGTCCAAAGACAGTAACCCTCACATACCCGATGCAGCGATCGTATCTTGCACTCTGACACGTAATCCAACGTATACACCTCCCAACCAAGTCGCAATACTTGAAGGAGTCTTCAACGGATTCATTTACCTTAGGGCTCCTCCTTAAGATAGACTTCAACACAAGAAAGTAACAGCACACCTGCAACCCTTAGAGAGCTAGCAGATATTTACAATTTCTACTGAAACACCCTCTTTAAGTACAATAGAATTCAATACTAAATGCGTGATTTTTTACATGACTAGAGGCCTATATTTATAGGCTTAAGAAAACCTAAGTTGAGTCTGAATTGGACTTCTCTAGGCCACGTCTGGACGGCAGCTGTGTGCGTCCGAACGAAGAACTACAATTGCCTTCCATACAGTGGTTCACGCGTAAATTTCAATCTCAGCATCCGGACGGAGTTGCCATAGTGTCCAGACGGTTGCTAACTATTTCTGTGTTTGAAAAGGAATTTCGAAACTTCTTGAACTCTGGATAGCGTCTGGACATACTCAATTTCCGTCCGGACGCTGGGCTGTCTGGACGTTTCTCTTGTCCATTCAAACATTCAAGTTGTAATATTTTTTATTAGCTTTCCAACAACATCAATTTCATCTCAATCCGATACTTGAGCAAAACTTATGATAAAAATATCATGTACATAATCTTCCTGGAAACCAAAAATTGCCGACGTGTGCAGAATCTTCCAGGAAACTGGAAATTGCCTTCTTAATGCTTGTGACACTAATACTAGTCATATTAAGGCCCTTTCCATCTGAAGACTCTAATTAAAAATCACTTGACCGGTTAAAAATACAAATCCTGTCCAAAAACAATACTCCCCCTTTTTTGTCTTAAAAGGAAAAATGTTAAACAAAGTAGTAAAAACCACAGACAAAAAGTACTAAAATCCAAAACAACAAGGATAATAGTAAAGTGTCTCAACAGAAGCTCAAAAACCATAGGAGAAAAGCAAAAACCTCAAGGCTTCAAATCTCACTGGTCCTCTGGCATCAAATGTGTTCCGAACATTGATATGAATTTGAGCTACTTCGACTTCTTGCTCCTGAAACCGGAAATCCATAAACTAAAAACCTTCAGTCACTAGATTCTGCAAAGCCTGAAACTGATCATCCGCATATTGAAATCCTCTAGTCAACCAGTATGCAAGACTGGTGCATGAGCTGGGGAAAAGCTTTGGATTTTGAACATATAACTTTAACAATAGTCTGTTTTCCAAAGGATCCATCTGTCTGACACTTTGCTGGGAGCCACTGGATGACATATTGCTGAAAAGATTTAAATAGAAATATATCCAAAAATAACACCACCAAGAAAGATTAGATCATGTTAGTTCAAAAAAAATATGGTATTTGACGGCTATCAATTGGATGCCCAAAAATTACAAAAGCAAATATAGCAATCCAAATGGCACAGATATATAAATATCAACCCAACACATTGACAAAATAGGATTTTCATGCACAATATCTCAAAAAAATATTCTAATCAATAAAAATTTCAATATTCTGAAAAGCACAAAAACTTAAAAGAACAGAGGAAGACAAAGAGATTATCACAGAATAAGAAGAGATGTGCAAATAATGCCAAAATCTTGGGAGAAATTCGCGAGAAAACCGTACACAAAATGACAAGAATAATAAAACATGCAATGTTGTGCGGATGGCAAAGAAAGTGAATGGCTCGAGTCCAAACGTGGTACACACTCGTCTGGACGGTATACTGCCAAATCATAGATCGACAAAGCCGCAAGCGTCTAGACTCAAGGAACTGGTCCGTCCGTAGGGACAATTTTAAGAACAGATTTACATATATATATATATGGATCTTTTTATTTATCCATATATACTGAAATTTAAATGTTTTTTATCAGTTGATGCTAAAGAAACAATATCTAGTCCTAGCATGTGAGGTAAAATCGAATCTATCCTCAAGGAGAGGTTTAGAAATACCAAGACAAAAAAACAGCTGCTCGACATGCTTTATCTATCATCCCCAAAAAAATATCTGCAGAAATTTCTCAAGACAACAAGAGAAAATATGGAGAGAGATAAAATGGTTCCTCAAACAAAATGCAAGGCATGAATAGGATATGACATGATAAATAATGCAATGCAAACATACCTAAATTGCACCCGCCAAATCCAACAATGTATGATCAAAAAGTTGGTCACCAATCCTGCAAGGAATAGTCAAACTACTAAATCTTTCAGCTTTGGTGGCAACTTTCGGTTAAAACAACTTTTTCACATTCTGTAAAATGCTTAATTGTAATGTCCGAGTATTTAAAATGTAAATTGAATTAAATAAATGATTAGAATTGGTAAAATAGCAAGAAAACACATTGAAAATGCTTAGCGAACGTGTAAAATCAAGTTTCAAAAGTCTATGTCCGCACCATGTCTTGACAGGCAGGGGACGTGTCCGTACCATGTTTGGACACGTAGGGGACGCACTTTGCAAAAAGTTTGTGTCCCCATAGCGTCCGGACATGCTCGGGACACGCTTGGCAGAAAGTTACCTTCTGTAAGCTTGTTTAGACAGCCACTTATGATGTGAACCCGAGGGATCGAACTCCCTTTTGAACCCACAGTCAAATTGAAACCTACCCAAGAAAGCCAAGAATCAAGTTGAGAGTCTAACCCCGTTGAAATCCCGTTCCAAAAACCTAGAATCAAATCAAGAAGATCGATCTAGACCCGTTGAAATCTTGTCCAAGAACCTAGATTTGGTGCGATCGCCACAAAGGGTTTGCCTTTGATAAGTTCATAGTTCAATCAAGAACTAGTAGAGAAAACTTTTCAATTTTCTATGAAGAACAAAAACTTCATTCACATTCAACTTTTTTTTTTTTTTTTTCAACGTGTGGCTACAAGTCTTTTTAAACACCTCCATGAAACCCTAGGGCCTACTAAGGCCTTCATAAATTAAAAGACATGGGCTGAACATCTTCAGGCCCAAAACAACCTAAACTAAAAGCCTATAGTTAATAAAAGAAGTTCACTTAATGAATTAAAAAGGCCAAAATGCCTACAACCATAGAAACATAAAAATAGGCCCATACGTCTATACTTAATGAAATAAAGAGTCTACACTAAACCACTAGGCTATGCCGCCCCCATTTGTTGCTTGTATCACATGGATTAAAGCTGGTTCTTCTTCTTTCAAGCCCATATTGAATGTTGGAGTCTTGCTCAATAAATTTTCAAACTCGGCCCAAGTGGATTGCACCAATCCTTGCATTGCTTCCTTGATGTTCTTCGCTCTTGACCTTGTGATTGGCCCATTTGAAACTTGCAAAGGGATCTTTAAGATTCGGTCTACCATGGTGCCCATCAACTTACCTTGTCCGAATAGCACGCGATATAAAGCGAAAATGAGTCATTTTCAAGTCTTTTTTTTTTTTGCATGGGTCTCGCCTCTCCTCTCCGTTTTCACTAGCGTTTTGATAGAAAACCCTCTTTTCTTGAAGATTCAAACCCCATACCTCAATTCTAACTTCGAAATATGATCTACGCTTTGACCGATTGGTTTGAGAAAAATTTCAAACTCTCGTCTTTTGAGATTTTCAGTTAAATCCTGAGATATTTGATTTTAATCTTTGTTATTCTTTAGGTGTTATATGTTTTGGAGCTTCCTAAACATTCCCCAAGCTCAACGTAGCATTTGGGTGAATTTTGGTAACTTTTTGGTATTTGTCTAAGTTGGGTAGTTGATTGGAACCCTAGAAATTCTATGGGTATTCTATTTGTGTAGCCCTTGAACAATTCAAGTGCTATTTTAAACGTGTAGAGTCCAAATTACTAAAGTGTTGTGCAATGTGTTGACTTTCAGTTGTGCATTGCAAGTCGTTGGCTAGGAAATCTAGTTGAGCCCAACATCCAAGCAGCTATTGTGAGAGTATTCTACTCACGGAGAAAAGATATGATGATTTTTATATCGAACCGACAATATGTTAATTATGTGTTTTTGGATATTTTCAATAATTTTAAGTATATTGAGATATGACAAGGATGTTTACATGTTTTGAGATACAAGAATGAAAGTATGATTTGAGATATGTTTTGAAGTGTTTTATTGCCTACTAGGGTTGAGATTTAGATTATGTAAACTGTGATTGAGAAAATGTAAATGTATAATGTTTAATGAGCAAGTATGTGTTTAAAAGCATGATCATGAAATGTAAATGTATAATGTTTCAGCATGAAGCATGAAGCATGAGCATAGTTGTGAGCCCAAAAGAGCTTTGAACTTCTCAAGCAAAAAGTAACGGAGGCACCAATCCTTATGCTTCCAGATTTCTCTAAAGTGTTTGAAGTTGATTGTGATGCTACTAATCTGGGAATTGGTGGTGCTCTTAGCCAAGAAGGCAAGCCAATTGCGTTTTTCAGTGAAAAGCTCTATGACTCACGAAAGAAGTATTCCACCTATGACAGAATTCTATGCTCTTGTTCATGCCTTGGAGCATTGGAGTCATTATCTACTCTCCGAAGAATTTGTACTTCATTCTGACCATGAAGCTTTGAAGTACTTGAACAGCCAGTAGAAGCTCAACACACGACATGCAAAATGGAGTGAGTTTTTGCATGCCTTTTCATTATGAATCAAGCACAAGGCAGGTAAACTCAATCAAGTAGCTGATGCTTTAAGTCGAAGGCACTCTTTACTTAATACCATGCAAGTCCTGGTTGTGCGTTTTGAAGTTGTCAAACAACTTTACAAAGATGATCCTGATTTTGGCTGTGCTTGGAAGGAATGTTCTAATGGTCCTAACAACCATTTCTTGCTGCAAGAGGGTTTTCTTTACAAACACAACCATTTATGCATTCCCCAATGTTCATTAAGAGAAGCCTAAAAATTATCAAAGAAGCCCATGGAGGAAGTCTTGCTGGTCATTTTGGCATAGACAAAACTTTAGCTCTTGTGCAAGAGAATTTCATTTGGCCCAAGATGGTATGAGATGTTGTGTGACACGTGAAGCAATGTCGAATTTTCCACTTCGCAAAGAGTCGCAAATAGAACACCGGACTATATTAGTCTTGACTTTGTTGTAGGTTTACCCAAAACCCAAAGGAACAAAGATTCCATTATGGTGGTGGTTGATCGATTTTCAAAGATGGCCCATTTTGTCCCTTGCAACAAAACTCTTGATGCATCTCATGCTGCTGAATTGTATTTCAGGGATGTCAAGCTTCATGGCATTCCCAAAACAATCACTTTCGATCGTGATTCCAAGTTTGTTGGTCATTTTTGGCGTACTCTTTGGCGAAAGCTTGGAAATATCCTCCAATTCAGCTCTGCATACCATCCTTAAACAAATGGTCAAACTGAAGTTGTTAATCGAAGTTTGGGAAACCTCTTGAGGAGTTTTGTGGGAAAGAACATTCGACATTGGGATCTTCTCCTTGCTCAAGCCGAATTTGCCTATAATAGGTCTCTAGCCAAACTACTGGTTGTAGTCCTTTTGAAGTTGTCTATGGCCTAAATCCCATTAGTCCTCTTGATTTGGCTCCAGTTCCTATTACCATTAAATTTAGTGGTGATGTTGATGAATGAGCCATGGGAATCAAGAAGTTGCATGAGCAGATTCAAGGTCATCTTGAGAAGCAAAATGAGAAGTATTGCACACAAGCCAATAAGCGTAAAAAGCCAATGGTTTTCAAAGGAGGAGATTTGGTTTGGATTTTTCTTCGAAAAGAACGTTTTCCGGCGAGAAGGCGATCTAAGCTTCTACCACAAGCAAATGGTCCTTTCAAAGTTCTCCAACACATTGGAGAAAATGATTACAAGATTGAGCTCCCTGAAGACTATGGTGTATCTGCTACTTTCAATGTATGCGACTTAGAACCATATGAAGAAATCGAGGAGACCATGGACTTGAGGGCAAGTCCTCATCAACAGGGAGAGCCTGACATAAGAATACATAACAAGGATGATTTAACAAAGGTCCAAGCTTCAGCCCAATTAAGTCCATAGGCCCAACAGAATGTAAGGTCCCAAATTGAAGAAATCTTAATGCAGTCTAGAAAATTCTAAAAACCCTTGTGACCATCAAAGTGCCCATCATTTCCAACACATGCCTAGGTGTAAGTTGAAGTTCAAAATCTTATCTTTCCAACAAAAGAAGTTTTATTCCAATGGGAGTTCGTGCCAAAAGTTATGATCGTTTGAAGTTGAGTGGTCAGGGCTTCTAGGGAGTATGCATTAAGGTGGTTGTTTGTCCCCTTGTCTTCTACCTCTAATTGATGATTGTTATTTGTCGTTATTACTTGTTTAACTTCATTAGATGCTTATCCTATGCTTACAGGGTTTTTCTAAGCATAATACTTGTATGTGCAAGTGTTAAAGTAGATAGAGTTTTGTTTTAAACATCAGCCTTTGGCCTGTAAGAAGAGTGTTCTCCTTGTATCTCTGTATCTCTTTGATGTGATCCTTAGAGTGGCAAATGTCTAAAGTTCTGTATCCCTTGTTATAATCCTTTGAATAGTGATATTTTGTATCCCTTTTGTGTTATCTCTTGGGTAGTGAACGTTTATCTTACATTTTGAGTGTGATTTTGTGTAATTGTTTCCATCTCCATTTTTGTCAAGTATCAAAAGGCCAACTGGGCAACTTTAACCACTCAATGTAACTATGTGGAAGTGGGATCAAATTGCCATGGATTTCGTTATTGGTCTTCCAAAAGCACCAAGCGGACAAGATGACATGGTAATTATTGACAGATTGATGAAGAGTGCTCATTTCCTACATGGAGTGCCTATCTCCATTGTGTCGGATCGTGACCCACGGTTCACTTCAAGGTTTTGGAACTGGTTGCAGAGTGCAATGGGGACTAAGTTGAACTTTAATACCACCTACCATCCGCAAACCGATGGCCAATCCGAGAGAACCATTCAAGCTCTCGAGGATATACTTAGGTTATGTGTGGATACGCTGCTTGCCTTTAGTTGAGTTTGTCTACAACAACAGTTTTCAGGAAACTATTGGCATGGCGCCGTTTGTGGCCTTGTATGGGCGAAAATGTAGGTCGCCGTTATATTGGGATGAGATTGGTGAAAGATAGTTGTTAGGCCCCGAAATTGTGCAAGACATGAAGGAGACGATTACGCTAATTCGAAAGCAGATGCTCACTGCCCAAAGCTAACAGAAAAGTTATGCAGATAAGTATCGCCACAAGTTGGAATTCATGGGCAGAATGTTTGGCGTTTTGGCAACAAGGGCAAGCTTAGTCCAAGCTATGTTGGACCATTCCAAGTGCTAAAATGAGTGAACCCACTTTCTTATAAGATCGAAATGCCTCCAAATTTGACGGGCATCCATGACGAGTTTCACGTCTCTCAGCTATGAAGGTGTGTTCGTGATCCATCGCAAGTGATAAGTTACGAGCCTCTTGATATTCATCCAAACCTAACATATGAAGAGATGTCCATGCAAGTATTGGATCGCAAGGAACAACGGCTGAAAACCAAAACCATCCCTCTTGTGAAAGTCCTTTGACTGAATCATGGAGTTGAGGAAGCCTCATGGGAACTTGACCAGCAGATACGAGAGAAATATCCCCACCTATTTGAGTAAACTCAAGTATGAATATTGGATTCATATCATTCCCATGCTAATATTTGAATTAAAATGCTTGATTACATAATGTGTTAAGTGTCTTAACGTTTAAATTTCGTGGACGAAATTTTATAAGGAGGGAGGGATGTAACGTCCCGAATATTGATTAGCATTTTAAGAGTAAAATCTAGAGGAAAAATATTTGGGATTAAATAGATGTCAGGAAATTAGCTTTGAAAACACTTACAATAATGTTTCTGCTCCTGGGGTCCGGACGGTCACTTACCGCGTATGGACGGGTGTCTCAGCGAACCATGCGGCACCAAATGGGTGCATGTCCAGATGTTCACTAACCATGTCCGAACGGTACCTGCGTTTAAACCTGAGAATGGACTCATTTAGTCCATTTCTCTGTTTTCCCTCAACCCCAAACACGATTTTTCTTTGGGTTTTCTAAGAAAACCCTCAATCCACAAAGATCTAAGCCCCCAATCCCAAATCTAACCTCAAAAACGTAATTTTATGGGACCCGATCTATGTTTCTACCTATTAGTTTGAGGTAAATTCGAAATCTCTACTCTAAGTTTTGAGCGAATTCCTTAGTGGTTGAGTTTAATGTCTGAAAATTCCTTAGGATTGGTGCCTTTTAAAGCTCTCTTATTACTTCCCAAGCATTTGGTAGTATTTGGGGGTGATTGGGTAAGTCTCTCATAAACCCTAGCTTTTGGTTAGAAATTGTAGATAATAAAATGTTGAATGGAACCTTAAAACTTTATGGACTCAACTTTTAAACATGTATAAAGGGAAGGATGTGAGTTTAGGAGTACAAATGCTAATGTATGGGGCAATCTAATGCCTGTACATTGCGCAACCTTGGGTGAGGATAATCTCACAAAGCCGCGGATCTTGCAAGAAGGTGAGTATTCTACTCACTGAAGAACCCTGGGAAACTTAGATTTAAATACTGTTGTGTTTGGTTGTATTTATGTTGATGGACTTGTAGATAAAAATATATGTAATTGAATTGTGAGTTATTGGATTGAGAATTGTGATGATAAGTTGATATTGGTAGAGTTTGCTTGTATTTATAATTATAGAATTTGTTGATGAAAATATATGTGATTGAATTGTGAGATATTGGATTGAGAATTGTGATGATAAGTTGCTATTGATAATGTTTGGTTGTATTTATGATTATGGGATTTGTTGATGAAAATATATGTGATTTAATAGATGATTTGAGTAGCATGAGATTATGTTTTAAATGTGATTGTGTTGTGAAAGGTGGTATGTGTTGAAAGATAGATGTTTGAGAGTACGTGTGTGCCCTGCGAGTCGTAGCTTTTCGGGGAGTATTAGAGGTAAGTCTAGAGTCGTAGCTCCAGCTGAGAGTTGTGTGCCTTGCGGGTTGTAGCTTTACGAGCGGTGTTAACGGTAAGCCTAAGTCGTAGCTCTAGCACTCGTGAGATGCGTGCACTACGGGTTGTAGCTTTACATGCGGTGTTAGTGGTAAGGCTAGAGCTGTAGCTCTAGCACATATGAGTTGATATTCTTAAGTTCTATGCGTAAGTCTAGGGTTGTTGCTCCTAGCTACGGAGTTGGTAAGTCTGGGGTATTGCTTATGGCACGTGTGGTATATTGTTATTCGAAATTGAGATAATATATAAGAGTGTGATGAGCGGTGTGACTTGTACTTGATGATGTGTTGTTGTGAGGACTTAATGGTTTGAGAATAACATTATTGAATCTTGCATGCATATATATTTGGGTGCATTGTTTACTTAGTGAGTCTTATACCATTGAGGCCTCGATATTTCGTATTAAGGCAGTGAACTCACATTTTCACCTATACAGATGTAGCTATCACCACAACCGTATAGATGGAGCTTCTTTGGATGTTCTTGTGATGCAGAGGATGACACCATTGCAAATTGCTTGGAGTACTATGACTAAAACATGTCGCTTGAATCGTACGGGTGTCGGACTTGGATAGTCCCTTTTGATGTATATTTTGTATATGGCTAATGTGACTTATAGCACTTGGTTATAGCCATTCTTTTGTTATGTATAACTTATGTTTAAGCCTTAAACAAATAGACGTTAATCGACTCTATTGTGTAATGAACAGTTTATGTTTATGAAGTTAACTTTCGCAGTTAGATTTTGTATTCTACTACTTGAATTCTATTACTCTGATATATCAGGTACATGTTAAGGAATGTGTACTATGAGTTGGCTCATTGATATGTAGTCATACCACTATGATGACTCATTTGAATGTTTTCAAAAGAAAAAAATAAATAAAAAAATTTGATCATCACATTCTGGTTGCACCGTTTTCAAGCCGTCGGGACCCTCTTGCAAACGGTGAAGTCAATAGCTTCGTGTTTGCAACACCATCCAGATGCCCGTGCAAATGGTGAAGACAGAAAGTTTGCTTTCGCAACCAGTCCGGACGCTTTTAGGGATGCTTGCGATTTAAATTGCCCGCGTTTGGACGCTCGCTTAATCGTCCGAACGGTGCCTGAGATAAAAGCAAGAATGAGCTCATTTGGCTCATTTTCTCTGATTTCTCCACCTTTCCTCATGATTTCTCTTGGGTTTTTTTTTATAGAAAACCCTTGATTTACGAAAATCCAAGCCTCCAACCTCAAATCTAACCCCGAAAATGTGATCTACGAAGCCCGATCTACGTTTCTACCGATTATTTTGAGGTAAATCACTAAACTTGTATTTTTGAGATTTTTAGTTAAATCTTGTAAAATATGAGTTTAATCTTGTTATTCTTAATGTTGTGCTATTTGGAGCTTGCAAAAATCCTCCAAACTCCGGGTATTGTTTGGTGAATTTTTGGGTTAGTTTATTCAAACCCTAGATTATGGATATTTAGTTTAAATAGTATTTTATGAGTTTAACCCTAAGATTTTCTTATGGTTTAATGTTATTATGATTATGTTAGTGTTCTGTGTTAATGGGTTAGTATTTATTAATAGGGGTGTTTGTTTAGGTTGTGATTTTTAGTGTTTAACCTTAAACAAATATTTTGGATTAGAGTTATTTGGGTTTGGTTAGTGTTTATAGTTTATGGGTATGTGTTTGGAACCCGAGAAAATTCTACGGGTTAGCTCTTGGGTAATTTAAGAGCTAAATATTAGTCTAGTGTTAGAAAAATATTAAGTAATGTGCAATGTGTTATTTTTGCGGTGGCACATTACGAGATGTTGTCTAGGAGAAAATTTCTACTTTTAAGTATTTCTATAAAATGAATTGATATGTATTTTTATTACCGAACCAATATTATGTTGATTATATATGCTTTGGATGATTTAAGCAGTTTCAACTATGTTGAGACGTAGCAATGATGTTTATGAGAATTGTTACATAAATGAAAAGTGTTATTTGAATTGATTTGAAATGTTTGATTGCCTGCTGCGGTTGGGAATTAAAGTTACATATTTGATGCCTGCTATGGTTGGAAATTTAAGTGATGCGAACCTCAAAAGACACGCTTTGAGACCCAACAAACAATATTGGAATATTTGCCGCAAGAAAGCTAAAATTCAGATTTTTGATAGAAAATCCCAACCCAACGTTTATAAATGACATGCGAATAGAAGGTATAAAGTAAGAAATCCTGACCCAATGATTATAATTGAATTACGAACTGAAGGTATAAAATTTGAATGCTACAAGGAAGAATCCTTGATAAGTTTACAAGTTCTCTGAAGAACCAATAGAGGAAACAAACCTCACATTTTCATTTATTTTCATTCAATGATACTTCATTACAACGAGTGCAAGCTATTTATGCCACTATAAGGAAAAGGAAACTAACGTATTTTGAAAATAAGAAAATAGATAAAAAAAAAAAAAAAAGAATTAAAAACATAGGAGCCTAAAATTTAGCACTAATAATAGGCAAGTCAATCAGCCAATTAATTGGTATAGAATTGGCAAGTAAATCAGCCAATTAATTAGTATAAAATAGGCAAGTCAATCAACCAATTAATTAGTATGGAATTGGCAAGTCAATCAGCCAATTAATTGGTATGAAATAGTGTAACGCCCAAATTTGAGCATGCAAATTCATAAGCAGAAACCTCCGGTTTCCACATGATATTACTACATCAGAGACAAACCCTCGTAGCAGAATATATTTTTTCTTCTAAAGACTTGGGAATTGATAGCATAACACATTGGAAGCTAACTGAAATACCTAGATACATTTATTAAAAGTTAATTAGGTTTATCTTTATATGCCATATGCACACTAGGTGCATCAAAATTAGTGCCACAGACCGCACATAAGCATACAACATAAAACATGCTAAGCGTAACATCGTTATAAGTATTTACATGCCACAAAATAAAACATATTTAAATACAGCTAGCTATTTCAAGGCTAGTACATAATAATCCAATAATGGTTTTAAAAACTATCAAAACTGGCATATGGGTCCATGGCTTCAACCACTTGATCTGCATCAGTAACTATGCAAATATGACGTCATCATATTTACATAGACAAACAAGTGAATCATCCATTTTGATAACTAAGTTACCATCAAATTAATCACAGTTCATAAAGAATACAAATGCAAAGGTTGTATGAATATCCATCGTAGTAACAATTTAGTTTGTGTTTTATGATCATCTTACTTCAGACCTCTTGTTCTTAGGTTATCTAAACCCTTTCACGTCCGTTAAACCTCCCACTTTGAAGTCTTACCTGTTTTTACTAGAATCCTACCGGTCACAGCATTAGTTATATACTAAGACTTTGGACACCCGGTCCACTGATTAGCCTTTTTTCCCATTGTTACTACATCAGCTTTGGACCTTAGACCCCCTGGGTCTAGCTTGTTGGTGGCTATCTTCTCAACCATTTTATTAATTGGACACAACATGAAATGCATGAACAAATACCCACGCAAGCACGACCGAAAATGAAACGTAGAATCAATATATATATATATATATATATATATCAAACAAATCATTGTTTATAGACCATCATCTCTTTATATTTTTTACTATCCATCACTTCATTATGTTATAACAATTTTAAAACCTTGGTTCATGATTTGATGACGTGGCTATATGACCAATAATACCACAAAATATGAAATTTGAAGGATTAAAATAAATCACAATGACAATAAGAGTAAATACGATCAACTCATAAAAGTCATTAAGACAATGAAATGTAAAAGGAAATATAAATACGATTAACTCATGAAAGTTGTAAGATCAGTCATGAGGAAAATGAAATGTAAAAGCAGTTATATAAAATACGATCAACTCGTGAAAGTCAAAAAATCAGTCATGAGGACAATGAAATGTAAAAGTAGTTTATATTACTTTTTACTTTAATTCTTTTATCTCTTAAGCTTATTGGGTCTTTAAACAACTCATAAAACAAGTAATGAAATCAAATAGTAAGAAAGAGATGCCAAGTGGCTCATAAGATATTCCTTTGAATTTTTGAAAGTTTCACGTTCCAACTATATCTTTTGAGTTTTCGGACTCGATATAGCGGAAGTGAATTAAACACTTTCTTAGGAATATCTAAGAAGTCACTCCATCCATCAAGATCACTTACCAACCTGATTTGGAGAGAAAAGATTCAAGAACACCAAAATGGCCGTGTGGTAGGAGGGGAAAATGGAGAGAAAACCAAAGCAAAAGCTTTCATGAAAGTTGCCTATGATTTGTGTGGAAAAACAAAGACCCTTGCATGCTTATTTGTAGAAGACAAGTAGGGGAATAAGGTGCAAAATGTAATAAAAATATTAACTTATTAGATAAGTTCTTGCAAATTAGTCCTTTATTATCTATTTGAATTTAGGATTTTCGTCTAAATGGAGGGTAGCTTACTCTAACCTACTTTTCAATAGTCAAACCTATTCCGATTGACGTGAAATTTTGAGGGTAGATAGAGGGCTTCAAGACAAACACTTTCTCTTCTTGGTTCAACTCATTTCGAGTTCGTTTTGACTCAGTTCCAATCTAGTCAAAGTTTCTGTCTATTAAGCCAAAATATCTTTAAACTACTTTTTGCGTTAACACTTGCTTTATTGATTTTTTTTCTTTCTTTCATGATTACTCTTGAGATATTCTTGACATCTTTTATTTTTACACAAAAATGTTCTTGAAGAATGGAGATATTTTTCTTTGACAGTTTTTTGTTTAATTCGACAGTTGGGTTATTTAAGCACTAGTTTTGGGTCAAAGTCAACCATCACCAAATCAAATTCTGACTTCACATAATTCAAGTATTAACTATATATATTATATATTGAGTCATTATAAGTCCTAAAAATATATTTATCATGTCCAAATTTAGAAGTCAAATGTTAGCAAAAAGTGTCACTTGGTTCTTAAATAGTCAACTGAAATTCTAAAAGTCAACTAGTAGACTTTTTACTAACTTTTGCCATATGATAAATCTTTCTTTTATGAGTACAACGGTCTTTGAATCAACTAACGTTTGACCTGTTTTCAATTCAGTCAAAGTTTAAAGCTTAAAAGTTACTTTTTGCTCTTAAAGGTTTTAAGGTCTAATCTTTAAGTTTCCTAAACAACTTTAGGTTTGCTTATAAAAACTTATGGATATTGTCTCATCAACAATATATATGAGTTCTTAAGAGCTTGAATTTCCTGGGTGTTACAAATAGGCAAGTCAATTAGCCAATTAATTAGTATAGAATTTGCAAGTCAATCTGCCAAATAATTGGTATGGAATTGTAAAGTCAATCAACCAATTAATTGGTATGAAATAGGCAAGTCAATCAGTCAATTAATTGGTATGAAATTAAAAAGTAATCAGCTACTTTCTCCTTCTAATTCCACGCCCACTCAAGCCATAATCAGTCATTAATCCGCATCATTGCTAAGGAAATTACGCCCATCAATAGCTTGGATTAAATTTATTACCCCTTCATCTTCCTTGGGGCCAAGTTTGGAATGCCCCATTTTAGAATCACCCCAAATCTCTTAAATCAGCCCATTAAGTGCTTCTTTGATCTTCTTGGATCTTGATCTAGTAATATGCCCAACTAGAACATGCAATGGATCCTTTAATGGTGCTTGTTGATTCTCATCATTAAGTTATGTAAATTGTTTGAGAAAATGACATGTTGAATTGTTTATTGTTTTATGCAAAAAGCATAATGCGAACCTTAACCGATACGCTTTGAGACCCAATAAACAATATTGGAATATTTGTCCCAAGAATGCTAAAATTCAGATTTTTGATAGAAAACCCTGACCCTACGTTTATAAATGAAATGCGAACCGAACGTATAAAGTAACAAACCCCGACCCAATGATTATAATTGAATCACAAACCGAAGGTATAAAATTTGAACGCCCTAAGGATGAATTCTTGATAAGTTCACAAGTTCTTTGAAGAACCAATAGAGGGAACAAACCTCACGTTTTCTTCTATTTCCATTCAATGATACTTCATTACAATGTGTGCAGGCTATTTATAACATTTTCAGCCCTACATGCCCACTATAAGGAAAATGAAACTAACGTATTTCGAAAATAAGAAAAAAAAATGGACTAAAAACATAGGAGCCTAAAATTTAGCACTAATAATCAAGCCATAATCAGCAATTAATCCACAGTATTTCTAAGGAAATTACAGCCATTAATCCATGCCCAACCAAGCAAGATCAGCCCCATCAATAGCTTGGATTAAATTTATTACGCCTTCATCTTCCTTTGTGCCAAGCTTGGAATACCCCATTTTAGAATCACCCCAAATCTCATAAATCAGCCTATTAAGTGCTTTTTTGATCTTCTTAGATCTTGCTCAAGTAAGAAGCCTAACTGGATGGATCCTTTAAACCAGCATGTTGATTCTCATCATTCTCCCTATCTTCAAAAGGTTTCGACCTCGAATCGTTACCTTTTTCTCCTCGGTGTAGTTGTGGCACTCAAAAATCAACTCCACCTTTCTTCTTCTTCTTCTTTTTTTCTTTCTTTTATTTTTTAACTTGGTGCATGAAACAAAACAAAAATAAAGAATACTGAACACAAACGGAACAAGATAGGATGATCACAAGAACAAGGAATAATGAACACAAACGGAACAAGATAAAATGATAACAAGAATCAAAAGATAAAAAGATAGTAAACTTGATTTTAGAACCTTGGCTCTAATACCAAATGATGAGAACCTCAACCGACACATTTTGAGACTCAACAAACAATATTGAAATATTTGCCCCAAGAAAGCTAAAATTCAGATTTTTGATAGAAAACCCCAACCCAACGTTTATAAATGAAACGTGAACGGAAGGTATAAAGTAACAAATCCCGACCCAATGATTATAATTGAATCATGAACCGAAGGTATAAAATTTGAACCCCACAAGGAAGAATCCTTATAAGTTCACAAGTTCTTTGAAGAACCAATAGAGGGAACAAACCTCACTTTTCTTTTATTTCCATTCGATGATACTTCATTACAATGAGTGCAGGCTATTTATAACATTTTCAGCCTTACACGTCCACTAGCTATAAGGAAAAGGAAACTAACGTATTTTAAAAATAAGAAAATAGATAAAACAAATGACTAAAAACATAGGACCTAAAATTTAGCTCTAGTAATAGGCCCAACTGGAACATGCAATGGATCCTTTTATGGTTGAAAATTTAAGTTATGCAAATTGTTTGAGAAAAATGACATGTTGAACTGTTTATTGTTTTATGAAGATAGCATGTGTTAAAGACATAGTTCTTGGAAAGCAAATATATAGTATTTGAGTATTAAGCATGGAGCATGTGCACAGAATAAGATAATAGTAAAAGAAAGAATTAAAAGACTGAGGCAAGCCTTCAAATTGTATGAAGGGATTAGTCATTGGGGTGTGATTGCAAGCTTTCACTACCTTGGGGCCCCCATACAACAAAGAGAAAGGACTTAAAAGAGAAAACTAGGGCAAGCCCCATATAGCTAAAAAGATGAAAGAAATAAAAGAGATAGAAAATTTAAGCATGCATAGAATTGTTTTTGTGTGTGTGATATTTTCATGACATGATATACAGTAGTTTTATGCTAGACATATTGGTATGCATATGAGTTTTAATAGACAAGAACATATGTATATTTCTATTGGCTAGTGGCATGTTTTAAGGGCTTTGATCTTTAATATACTTAGATGTTTACACTACCAGATTGGGTAATGCAAGTGTCCTGTAGTAGGTAGGCGAATTGTCATTCATTCGGCACGAAGCTGTAATGCACTTGACACGGAGTTACCTATATTTGGAAACGCTGGATCTTTGTATTACTGAGCAAGATGCCATTGTTTTGAGCTTCAATATACTTAGATGTTTATACTACCAGATTAGGTAATGCAAATGTCTTGTAGTAGGTAGGCGGACTGTCGTTCATTTGGCACGAAGTTGTAATGCACTTGACACAAAGTGCAGCAAGAGCCTCCATAATCTGCATGCTGCTCATCCCTCCCTGAAGTGTAGCAAGAGCCTCCATAATCCGAGCATAATTGACCTCCGGCTCCGATGGCGGAACAGTATGTGAGGATGAAGCCATATCTGGAAAGCAAACTGGCATAGCAGCAGGTGGGGGCACCTCATCATCGGAGTCATCTCTCCGCAGCTGCGCATTAGACTTCATCAATGTCTGCTTGCTGATGGGCTGCTGGATTTTCATCTTCGGTTCGCCATTGACATTGATGCCCGACTGAAGAATAATCTGAGTGAGGAGGCAACCAAACGGAAGACCAGCAGTGCTCTCATCACGGGCCTCTAATATAACCCCCAAAATGTGCTTGCACAGGCAGAAAGGCAAGCGGAGGTGGATTGCATAGACAAACTGGGCCCGTTTCAGGATCAGATCACTGCGCCGGGCAACAGGCCAGATGTTCTACAGAATGATCTTGGACAACATGCGGTGGGTGGATGACAGGGCACCAATCCGGATGGCAGTAGAGCACTCCTCACCTTGGGGAACAGCATGGAAGAGTTCCTTGAGATCATCCAGGGATGGAGGAAGCACCACCTCATTGTATGGGCTGGCCAAAATCTCGAGCACTGGGACTCGGATGATATGACTGATGACCTGAGGATCAACAGTGATGAGATGGCCTGCAACGGAGGACTAAAGCACCACTCCGTGATCATCGTTCTGCACCACTTCCATGTTGGCGTAGAACAGCTTGACCAATCTGGTGTACACCACACAAGCACAGCTGTGGAGATATCCCCAATTGTATGTCTGGATAATGGCAAGAATGTTGTCCAGCGGTGGCACCATGATGTCAGCCCGAAGGACGTTCAGCTCAGCAATGACAGTGCGGTCCATAATCTTGGCCTGAATTGCATCCCTATCTTCCACAAGCCTCTAACGGACCCTGCGGGGTGGACTGCCGGCAGACATGATTCTGCAAAGATCCAACAAGAATTTTCCAAAGAAAAATATTCCAAAAATATTCTTGTTAGGATAACAAAAATTTGGTAGAATAACAGCAGTAAAAAGACTTGTGAAAAAATAAATACAAAATAATATCACAACTAAGTCCAAGAAATTTCAACATGGCAGATATATGCATCTCATATTCAAAAATAAATAACATTCTAACAGTTTTAAAAAAACTGAAGAGAAAAAGACTAGAAAAGTACCTGAAATATAAGAGGAATATGCAACAAGCCAAAAACTAAAAGCCAACTTAACTCACAAACAGCCAAAAACAATAATTTTGTGGGGTAGGGAGTGAATGTGGCGAGCAGGGGGTTTTTATAGCCTCTGTGGGGTCCCCGTCCGGACGGTGGATTGATGACGTCCGAACGCTCGCTGCCTCAGAAAGGAGAAGATTGGTCGCGCACATCCAGACGATATAAAGAGACCGTTCGGACAATGATGACAGCGCGCGTCCGGACTCCATCAGGTCCTGTTCGGACATGTCTCCATCCCCTTCCAAACTTCAAGAGAGTGCCATCCGGACCACCAGTCCATCCGGAGGTCAATGTAGACCATCCGAACGCTCCACACTGAAACACCAGAAAAACTGAGGAAAATTTACAAAGATCAAATTTCCTCAAGTCAGTGTCAGAACATGCATGTATAATCAACTGATAACACAATCAGAGAGCATCTCAAAAACTAAACAGAGATATAAATGAGAGTTGAGATTTCAAATAGCACAAATAATTTTCCTGATCATAGAAAATTCAAATAGGCAACTCAACTCATGCAATGCGTGTGTGTGTGTGAAGACTGAACCCACAAGGTTTGAAAAAAAATCATGACAAGAGCAACCGGATTTCCTAAAGAAGAGAGAGAATCCGTGACAGATTGGCCAAAAGTCAAACCTTACTTTTACTAGGGCCTAGCCATCCTCATCTGATACACTCCCCCTGAGATACAGCACCGAATTGTTTTACTTGTACCATGAAGGACAAGATAAATTTTTACTTGCTCATAGAGGGCAAGGTATATTGCAAATTCAGTACAGAAGCAATGAATAGACAATTTTAAGGCACAAAATTCATACGAATAACTGCTCAATTCTTATGGTGCTGCAAGCTAGAGGAAATGCAAGAATTTTTAGATCCTAGGTTCAACTAGCTTGTGGTCAATTTGACCATCTTATCACAAACCTCTTCTCTTTTTCAGAAATTCTAGAAGCAAATAGTCAGAGAAGGAATGATGTACCTTTAGGGAGTCTCGAATAGTGCACTTTTTCATCGCATGAGGAAAGGAGCTATCCTACTTTTGCACAACCAAGAAAAATAACTTGGCCAAAATAATCATATACTCTCAAATGTATCTAAGCAAAGTAAATTAATGCTCACAGAATTGAGATATCAGGTAAAGATACATACAATATCTAATAAGCGAAGAAGAAGAAAAAAAAAAAAAAAAAAAACCTGCAAATTCTCCCCAATTTTTTTTTTTTTTTTATTAAAAACAAACAAAACATGCAATATGGAAATGACATCATATGCAAAGGTAAGATAACACCTGTAAATGCTCAAAGATGCCAGTACAGAAAAATAGTCGCTCGACCTGCTTTTTCTGTCTTCCCCAATAGATACCTGCAAAGTTCTCTCAAGAGAAACAGGGGGCACAACAAACTAGTTCCTAGATTGCATAACAAGCATATAAATATAACATGAAAGGTGAAAGCAATCAAACCTGATGCCTTAGGATTAGGAACCAAATCCTAGGCATGAACACCCAAACCTGCTAGGTGCGTCGGTTCCCCTTCCTGGGGTAACTGCCCTTCTCAGCCTAAGTTTGCCTTCCAGTGGTGGTTGCTGACAAGACTGCATCATCAACTCCATCATGTTCTGCATCCAGACAGAAGGCTCACTGGAGTATTGCTCTTGAGGCCTTCTCAAATGCTTGGGTTTGCTCTTGTAAGTGCCACTGTAATTGGCTGATACAAACCGCTGCTGAGGCCGCTGATGCTGAGGAGCATGAGACCAAGGGGCTTGATACTGATGCCTTGATGCTTGTCCCCATGGTACTTGATAGGATGCCTGATGCCAAGGATTCTGATGCTGAGCCATAGGTCTTGCGCCATAATGAGCTTGTCTGGGCGCTTTGGCTTTGGCCTTTTGAGCTTTCAAGAGGGAGCACTGAGGCCGAATATGCCCACTAAGACCGCAGTGATGGCAAATAGGATGTCTTCTGATGGAATGAGGCTGCTGAGTGCTTGGAACATCATCATTGACCTTTTCTTTCTGTTTATCTTCAACAGCGGGAGGAAGCTCTGGGACTGTAGGCTTCACAAATACAGTCTTTGAGGAAGAAGGAATATCAGAAGAGGAGGCTACATACCCGAGACCAGTCTTGTCATTAGGGCTTTTCTGGATGGACAGCATGCAAGTCAACTTCTCATCAGTGACTCTCTCTAGCTGGAGATGTGTCTCTAGTAGCTTTTCCTCGAGCTCTTGTACTTTGAGCAGCAATGAACTTTTCTCGGTCTGCAAACTGTTCAGATCATTCAGGTGCTGCTTTCGGCCTTCCCTCAGCTTCTCAAACTCTTTGTAGAGTGTCTTGTAGGCCTTTTTGAGCTCTTCGTCATTTTCACTATGCTCCGAGTAATATGAGTCTTCTTCTTCAACATGTGGGGGTACAAAGGCCTGAAATTTTTCAGACTCTGGAGCTTCTTCTTCTGACTCATCACTGAGAGTCACATTGTATGCCTTCCCCATGCCCTTTTTGAGATTCCCACAATCCGCCCGGATATGCCCAAAGCCTGAGCATTCAAAACATCGGGTCCTCTGGGATCTCTCTTCTCCTCTTCCTCTAGTTCAGCCTCTCTAAGAGGTTTCTTCATTTTATCAGAAAACTTCTTCTTGAACCGATCATCTTTCGTCAGTCTTCTGAAATTTTTGGCTAACATAGCCACAGCTTTGTCTTCATCCTCAGAGTCATCTTCAGAGGAGGCTTCTACCTTCTTCTTGGAAGCCTTTAGGGCAATGGTCTTCAACTTCTTGACCGGGGGCAGAGACAGCTCATTTGTTTGAAGAGATCCAACTAGCTCTTCAATCTTCATCTTTTCAAGATCCTTGCTTTCCTCGATCATCGTTACCTTGATCCTGAAATGCTCGGGCAAAGATCTTAGAATTTTTTGGATGAGTTTTACATCCGAGATAGATTTCCCAAGACTCACCATGGAGTTTCTAAGGTCACTTATCTTGGAGTAAAACTCTCCAAAAGTCTCTTCTTCCAACATCTTAACTTCTTAAAATCTTGAAGTCAACATTTGAAGTTTGGCAGATTTAACTAATTTCGTGCCTTTATATGTTGTTTCCAGGATTTACCATGCTTCTTTGGCTGATTCGCAGTTTGAAATTTTGGCGAATTCAAAGGGAGAAAGTGCTTGGCATAGAGCATGGAGGGCTTTATCATTGGAAAGTCGGGCATTTTTCAGAGGGACTGTTTCGGGAGTTGCATCCTCTGGTTTAGTCCAACCAAAGTCAACAATACTCCAACAGTCAATAGATTTTAAAAAGAATCGCATCCGAGCTTTCCAATAGCCATAGTTCGTACCATAGAAGGTAGGAACAGAATTAAGAGTTTGAGACATCAAAATATATAAGTCAAATATAAAAACACTCATGAAATTAATCTTCTCAGAGTGTACCAAGCTCTGATACCAATTGAAAATTGAATTGACTTCTAAAAATAAAGTGTGTGCATAAGTGTCAACAAAAATTAAAGCACAGCGGAAAGTAAATGACACACAGATTTTTGTTGACGAAGTAGAAACTCAGTTAAGAGAAAAACCACTCAGGGGCAGCCAAACCCAGGAATTCTACTATTCAGAAGACATAGATACAAGACAGTAACACTCACATGTACCGATGCAGTGGTCGTAACTTGATCTCTGACGTGTAACCCAACACGAATGCTTCCCAACCAGGTTCTCCTACCTGAAGGGGTCTTCAATGGAACTCCTTACCTTAGAGCCGACCTCTAAGATAGACTTCGGTTTACAGCACTACACACTTGTAAAACAGCTTCAGAGGGATTGATGACTTCTCTGAGCTCTAATGGAATTCACACCGAATTCTTGCAGTTCTCAGTGCTCAAGGGCCTCTATTTATAGGCTGGGGGCTTAAATGAGCGTCAGGCAAAATATACCTGGGCACCATCCGGACGGTGGACATGGGCCGTCCGGACGGACAACTATGCGACAAGATTTTCTGAAAAATTCGGGGGGAAATCTTTCCTATTTAAGGGCATTGGCGGGACGGGATGGCACATCGTCCGGACGGTCGCACGTCCGCTGCAAGTAATTTCCTTATAAGGCACTCGAGCGTCCGGACGGCTATTCTTCTACACGCAATTTCCATATCGATAATGCGCGCATCCGGACCATGATAGGTAGTCGTCCAAACGGTTGAAGTCGAATCGACAATTTCCTTCTTTGATGCACGCGCGTCCGGACCATAGCTGTCAGACGTCCGGACGGTCATATTTGAATTGCGATTCTTGCCTTAAGGAGACGTGCGTCCGGACGGGATACCACATCGTCCGGACGGTTAACTGATCTTCCCTTTCTTGGAACTTAGAAAGAAATCAGAAGCTGATTGAGTACTGGGAGGCGTCCGGACGTTTCAGCATCACGTCCGGACAGATGCAAGCTGGCACAGAAACTTCTCTATACAGTATGGGTTCCGGACGGAATGAACACTTCGTCCGGACGGATGATGCTGGTCTGTCTATCCTCCGGAGGGGATGACACGTCGTCCGGACGGATGGAACAGTGGACATATAGGCGTCCGGACGGGATGGCTCGATCGTCCGAAAGACTGACAGAGAACTTAAATTCTTCTGACTTGCAGACTCTGAATAGTAGAATCCCTGGTTACAGCATCTTTACACTTAAGTGATTTTGTCCAAACACAAAATGAGGCCAAAATACTAACACATTTGGAAATGCTGGATCTCTGTAAAGCGGAGCTACCAAATATAAAAGTAATATATTGTAGATGAGAACACATGTAGAAGCTTTCAAGGTGGGATGACTGAGACTTCTGTATATGTTCATAGTTGCCTAGGATGCTTTAATGTTTTCTTAAAATTCAGTGTTTACTATATCAGCTACATGTGTTTTTAAAAAGATAAATGTTATAAAAATGGGTAGCTGTTACTGTAAACGAAAGACAAAGGAAAAGTCGATTCTTTGTGAAAACTTAGTGATTATTATACTACTGAGGTCTCTGTATGTTTTATACTGAGACGGTGAACTCATTCTTTCACCTATACGGATATGGCTACCACCACAACCGTATAGATTCTACTCCTTTGGCTGCAAGTACACCTAAAGTGGATGACAATCCAGTAATGTTATACTTGGGATATTACTACCTCGTGACAGTCGTAATGTGTTGGACTACGGTGTCCTCTCTTTTGTACATTTTGTATATGGCTTGTGACCTGCGTGTCACTTATTCTTTTGTATAAGCTTTTCTTTTGTGTTATGTTGTAAATGATGTTAAGCCTTAAACAGATAGACATGTGTATGACTCTTTTATATGAACAACAGGTTTTATAATAGAAATGCTTTTTCGCTGAGACTATGATTGTAGCATTATGTTTTTCGCTGTTAGATGTAACTCAAATTATCAGGTATATGTTATGGGGCATGTGACATATGCTGGCTGAGCGACAAATAGTCGTGCCACTATGAGGACTCATTTATGTTGTTTATGAAATAAAAAAATAAAAAATAAAAATTGGGTTGTCACACGATTGGTGTCATACCCAGCTCTAGTCCCGAGAACGAACATGTGCCATGCTTGAAGTTTGACTTCTATTGCTGAGCCTCGGGTAAAACGTGCCCTAGAAACTAGTATGTCGACGTAGCCGTTGAGAGGTAAGGTTGAGTTATGGAAGAAGTCAACAAGGTCATGATATTTGGAAATCCGGTCAGAATCTTACTCCTAGACGAATAGGGAAAGAACCCCAATTTGGGTCTGATAAATATTGCAAGCCCAAAACTGGCTCTGGTGGCGCTCCTGGTGCTGGCTGGGGACGAAACCCTAATTCGGCTTTGCCCCCACCTACTAGTCTATAAATAGGCCCCTACACTAGGTCTGAAAATAAGACTGAATTATTGTGTTTTAGGGTACTTTTCCGCCGGCCCCCCTTCGGTGGGTTCTCCTAACCTTTTTTTTTTTTTTTGGCAATGATCGTAGGACAACGAGGAGCATTGAAAAACGTATTGTTCATACTATACCGAAAACTGTTCTAACACGTTCTATATGTTTAACATTGTTGTAATGATTTTACGATTTGGTTGTAATGATATTTTTATGAAATGTTTAATATTTTATTTTTTTGGAACACGTGTTTCGAAATTGTTATTTATGCCTTGTTGGTTGTGTTACAGGTCAAATTAGAGCAATTAATTAGCCACAAAAAAAAAAAAAAAAAAAAAAAAAAAAAAAAAAAAACCTAAAAAAGGATATCTATTATCAGTGTCGGATTATTGTCATCGACATCATTAAATAGCGGCAACTAAAGGCCAATAGTGGCAACATTTGGACTTTTAATGTCTACAAAAAGTCGACTCTAATAATAATAATAATAATAATATTTTTTATTTTTTATTTTTTTTTGTGTAGTGTGTAGCGTTCTTGCACTTGCAATTTTTTTTATTTTGATGATCTTATGTTATGCTTCCATCATGTTATCGTTGAGATATATTCCGGACACATTTTTCATTAAAATTATTACAAAGAGAAGCATCCGGCCACCTCCCATGGCTTACGAACCAATAGTGTCGTGCACCTTATCCACATGAAAAAATTTGGTATTATGCACGCGAAGAGAGAGAGAGAGAGAGAGAGAGAGAGAGAGAGAGAGAGTGAGTGTGTGTGTCCAGCTAAATTTGCCACCGTAAACCAAACTTGTGGAAAAACATATTGGGAATTCTAAGCCAAACTCTGGCTGGCCCAGCCTCGTATATAATAATTGCCCACGAAGGTTAGTGGAAAAACGCAGGTTGCATAATTAATTGTCTCCCGTATAATTGATGAACACCTACAAACACGTACGTCACGACCAACGGGATATATTTGTCCTTAAATTCCAACCTCCCACCAGCAGAAAGAAAAAAAGAGAGCACCAGCTAGCCCTATTGCGTTTCCTGCTCCACTAGCTAGATATGGCTGAAGAATGCACAGAGAGCTCTTCCTCAACGCCACTGAACTGGTGGGATCTCCATGTAAGCTCTCTATCTTCATGGAATAATTCGAATCCATGGCACAGTCAAGACCCTAACTCCAACTCCTCTTGTGAGGAGGATGTTTCAATCTCTACATCATTTACTAATGCCTCCAACCACTCGGGCTTGACCGTTGAATCCTCTCGCCGGTTTTTTGAGCCTGCTTCATCGAACGAGTTGATTGGAGAACATGCATCCGATAATAATCTTTGGAGCCAAGTTCTTTTGTAAGTTTAAGTTTATTAATAAGTTTAAGTACTTATCTTGATTGTTGTTTGATTAGATCGAAGAATCTTTTCGCAGAAGAAAAAGAGAAAAGCGTGCACGTAGAGTAGTGTACGTGGCTGAATTTCCAAATATTTTCCTAACTTTTAGGATTGTTGGAACCTTGCAGGAGTGTTGGAAGCAATATTGGAGAAGTGGAAAACAATCAAGATGTGGAAGAGAAGTTTGTTGACGCATTATCATCCAAAAGTATGTCAACTGGGATGTTTGGACCTGCCTGCGACTACTTGAAGAAACTGGACAACAGTTGGGAATTCACAAACTCTTGTACATCTTTCAATAATTTTGACAAGCACATAAGTAGTGGGTTGAGTGAGAGCGTACTTGACAACGAAAGGTTAAGCAAGTTGTCTAATCTAGTCAGCACTTGGTCTATTGCCCCTCCAGTCGCAGATGTCAATCGCCAATTTGACCCCGAAGCATGCGATGTATCTTTGAGTGATGGTCATGATTCCACATCTAGGAATTCCAGTTTATTTTCATGTTATCGTGATCATGATTTGAAAGTTGACAATGAATCTCGTGAGAGTGAAGCCCCAGCAGCTTTATTCAACAACTGTAACGGTGTTCAATATCAAATTGAACTTAACAGCTCATTGGTGGGAGATAACACCAGATATTATGGGATGTCTAATCCTTCTTCCTGCACACGTATAAGAAGCTTTGCAGACATTATATCTTTCAGTAGTCGTATAGGCAAGCCGTTGGTCGATATTCATGCACCTAATCACTGTTTTAAATCACTTAATTCATCTGTTCATGATAAGAAACAAGGGCTTCAAACTTCTTCTCTGGTAAATTACTTCCATCTTTTTGGGCCCATTCTTTCCCTATATATATTTTAATATATATATATATATATATATATATATAGCCTACTCTCATGATACTTAATTGACCCATGCAAGGGCTTTTTAATGTTCGATTATTTTATTACTACCTCTATAATCTCTGTTCTTTGCCACAATTTCATTTTCAGTTGACAAACTCAACTTGCTCCAAGCAGACCAGAATTAATGGAAAAGAACAGGGAACTACGAATGAAGGAAAAAGAAAAAGGTCCGAAGATGGTTCAGAGCCAGTCCTGAAAAAACCAAAGCATGAGAGTCCTACAGCTTCATCAGCCAAGGTGTAAAATAAAAGCATTATTCTTCAAGTGAAAAAGAAAAAAGACTACCGTGTTGATTATTTGTAAAAAAATCTTTTACATACTGACTATAGGTACAGGCACCAAAAGTCAAGCTTGGAGACAGAATCACGGCCCTTCAGCAAATTGTGTCACCTTTTGGAAAGGTTAACACCACAAGTACTATGACTTTTTTTTTTTCTTTCTCTTTTTTATTTGTTATCCCTTTAATGCTCATTTTTCGGACACTGCTTTCTTATTCATTTGGGTTGAAATCGATTTTCAGACTGATACAGCATCTGTACTCTTTGAAGGAATTCAATACATAAAGTTTCTACAAGAACAAGTACAGGTGATATATATAATCAATTGAAGTCTTCCATTTAAGTTATAAGGATTCCAATGACCCCAAGTATAGTGACTTCTAGACTTCTATCCTTGTTTGAATGAGACTTCTATCCGGGGGACAGGAAGCTGTAAAAGTTTTACCACCAAAACAAAACCAACAAAAGTTATACTATGATTGTAGTAGAAGCAGCGCTCCTCATAATAGTAATGCATTCTTGGTGATAAAATAAACAACACCTTACTAGTAAAAATTGTTTGCAACTTCTCTATAAATAAAAAGGGTGAAATCAATATTGATCCTGATTAGCTATGGTTTATCATTTGATGCGTTTTGCAGCTACTGAGTAATCCGTACATGAAGACTAATCCACACAAGGTAAGCGCATGCACAAGGCTCTGTTTCTACATGTTAATCAACTTTCAAGACTCGAAATATAACTCAAATAATTCTTCACTTGGTGGTAATTCCAGGATCCATGGGGAGGTTTGGATAGGAAAGATAAGGGAGACACAAAGCCTGACCTCAGGAGCAAAGGTCTTTGTTTAGTTCCTATCTCATGTACACCTCAGATTTACCGTGAGAATGCAGGATCAGACTATTGGAGTACACCAGCATATAGAGGATGTTTGTATAGGTGAAATAAGTCCATGCTTTCTTTTACATTTCTTACAATCTAATGTAACTTTGTTAACAGAAGTGGTCTTTGTGATAATCTGCTCAAGAGAGTAGAAATAAAGGTTAATGATGATGATTAGGTTACTTGGCTACCAAAGTTGTCAATGTGTTACGTGTATAGTCATTGTTAGGTAGTGAGTCCGTTAGAAAGTATCATTTGTTAGGTTGTTCAGTTCATTAGTATTTTATTGCTTCACTAATTGTTCAGTTCATTAGTTGTTTTATTACTATACTAATGTTGCGTGGGCCGGTAGAAGTATGTCTCATGTTTATCTTTTTATGTTATTATTTGGGTAGGATTAGGTTTATCTCTTTTAGGAGTCTTGCTCACAGCAAGTTAGGTTGTTGAGTTATGAGTCAAATGGAAATTCAATTTCATGTAGGACTCTATTTTCTATTGTATTTCATTCTTTTAAATATTACTTTGTTATTGAATAAAAGTAATCAATCAAGAAAATTATAAAACCTTGTGTTTGTGAGTTGAGAGCATTTCTAATTGCTCATAGTATATAAAGACCAAGAAAATAAATAACTTAGCAAATTAATAAATATATTAATTAGATGGGACCAATAGTTAGATTTTAAGTGACAATATTTATATTATGAAAATAAAATGAGTTTAAGATAAAATAATGGTAATTGGAATAATAAAATACTACTAATGGGTCTTTAGAAAATAAATAATAATAATAATGAATCCTAGCTAGTTGGATAAATAATAAATTGTATGGGTAAAATGTAGTAAAATTAAATGTGGGGTTATATGTTAATTATTAAAAGATAGGATTGTAATATTGTGGGGTCTTAGTGTAATTTATGGAAGTCTAGGCATTTAAATAAAAGAAAATCCCACTTTGCCACATGTCACCACTGGATTGGTTAGGAGAAAATAAAATCATCTTCTCCCAACCATTCACAATGGGACAAGTGTCCCACTCACCTCTCTCTCCCCCTTTTTCCTCTTTCTTTTCTTTCTTCTTTTTCTTTCGTTCTTCCCCTTTCTCCCTTGGCATTCACGCACAGCCCCCTATTCCCTTTCTTTCCTTTTCTTTTCTTCTTCCGTTCCTCCCTTCTCATCACACACGTACCACCCTCTCCATTTCTTCCTATCTATTTTCTTCTTCACACACACGACGCTAAGAGAGAGAGACCTGCAGACCGAAGAGAAGGAAAAAGAGGAGAAAAGTAGAAGAAGAAAAAAAAAAAAAAAATGGGTTTTTTGGCCATGGGTCTTTAAGAGGTAAAATCTTTAGCTTTCCTTTGTAATTTCGTATTACCCATTATGTGTTAAGCACAAAAATCATGTGGATCATTAGGGATTTTCCTAAATTCAAATTTTAGGTTAAAATGAGAAGTAAGATTCGGTTTTGAGAGTTTGTAGGTGATTTTTGAGTTGATTGTGTGGAGATTTCATCCATGGAAGCTATAAGATTAGGTTTGAAGCTTTTCTTTGTAGTTTCATCATACCCATTGGATTTATAGCTTGAAATCATATTGATTTGTGGAGGGTTCTACTTAGGTCCAAAAATATAGTTTATGTTGGGAATTTTTGGTGTTTTCCATGGGAGGAATGCTAGGTATCCTAAATTTTTTTCCCAAAAGTTGGTTCCCAAATGATGTGTCACAATCTCATGTGATTTATCATTTTGAAAAATGTGCCACAATCTCATGGGATTGTGACACATCATTTGGGAACCAACTTTTGGAAAAAAAATTTGGGATGTCTAGTATTTCTCTTTCCATGGACTACTATTCAAATGGGTGCATGTGCATGAAGGAGGAGTGTTATGAAAATGTATTTTTGGTTATGATCTTATGGATTGTTGGTTATTATGACTAAAAGAGATGTTGATTTTAATATGCAAAGAGGATTTCAAAGTATTTGTAGGAATATTAGTGGAATTGATCTTTAGTATGGGCTTTGATGTGTTGGTTGGTTGGAGAGGAGTTTGAAGTTAATATATTTATATTATTTTGTGTAAATAACAAATGCGGTTGAAATTGAGAATGTGATATTTGTGGTTTCTAATAGAATAAATTGAAAATGTAAAAGTTAAATAAAAGAATATGTAGATAAATTAAATGAATAACTAAATATAAAATAAATACAAGAATTATATCAAACAAACATAGATAATAGTTTGGATATTGAAATAGACATAATAGGGTCCATAAGAGTGATTGACTAATAGCAAATTGATCCTAAGTATAATACTAAGCTTTGAAGTTTATGTATATGCCTCAAGCTTTAATGAATAAATGTATTACAATATGTAATTGTAATCTAACCTAATAAGAGTTACTAGATTGATATAAATAGTAAATAAAATACATTAGTATAAAGAAAGAATAAATTAAGGGAATAAGTAAATAACTTGATGTAAAAGAAATACAAGAATTGATAATCAAGTTAGTCAAATAAACATAGATATCAAGATATTGAAATATTAACATAACGAATATGGAGGTAGAATTCCTAAGAGATATGAACTAATAACAATAGGTATAATATCTAGTTTAGAAGTCTATGTATATGCTTCAAGCTTTAGTAAACAGATATGTTACAAATGGAATTATAATCTAATCTAATATGAGTTATTAAATTAATATGTTGAATAAGGATTTAAGCCCTATAGTCTAATCACTTAAGTATTTGTATCATAAATGAATAAAGAGTTGAATAGGAGAGTTGAAGATAAAGATGTCATGGGATTTATAGTTTAATCCAATTAGGTTCTATAATCTATACTACTTAGAAGGTTAGCAATTAATAAAGAATGAATATTAAATATAGCGGTTAAGACAAGAAGAACAAAGAGTTGAAAATTATCTAAATAACCTTAAGTTGATAAGTATAAGTTAGTGAGCATATAGAAACACATAAATAGGTTCCAATTTATTTAGTTACGCGATTAAATGATTAATGCATCTATCCGTGTGTTATGGGATACCTAGGTGTAGTAGGGTTGTGCTTGGCATTAATAAGCATTATACACATGTATGTCTATTAATATATATATATATATATATATATATATATATATATATATATATATATATACACACGCCATGTTTAACAAGCTTAAACCTAATCCATTGATATACATAAATATCATGTGTACACGGATATGTGAGTTGGTTATATATATATATATATATATATGATATATATTATTAACACAATAAATGAACAAAAAGCTATTAAATGATTAACAATGATAATATGATGTAATAATAATGAGTAGGCAAATAAAATAGTAAATGCATCTTGAATATAATAAGTGAAATAAATAAGAATCTAGAGCCGAGGATTAACCTAATGATAGCGTAAGGTACCTAGCTAGCTTTAGAAGCGAGTGATGCAACGTGTGAGCACGCGGGTAGTTTATGTGTCATAGAGTATAAGTTCAATAGCATAGTCTAGTGTCATAAATGTTTGCAGGATCGTGTCTGGATTGGAGACCTTAATTGGTTCTCCAATGTTGAGTTCGTGTAACTAGAATCCAATAGAATATTCGAGTCATGAGTCCAATGTAGTCAATGTGAGTATTCTACTCAATGAGAAACTACTATTTTCATATATTATAGAATTGCAAAATATATATGTGTTTTATAAATTCGAACCGACTGTAAGTTGACAATATGTTTTGGATGTTTTAAGTAGTTTCAATTATGTTGAAATATCAATGATGTTTATGAGAAATGATCTGTGACTGAAAAGTGTGATTTGAACTGATTTGAAGGATTTAATTGTGAACTGTCGTTGGGATTTAAATTATGCAAATGTTGATTGATGAATTGAGGTGTTAAACTGTCTATGGATTTACATTGGAAGCATGAGTTAAAAGACATGTTCATGAAATTAGAAAGTATATGTATATTGTTTTAAGGCATAAGCATATGAACGTTAAATGTGCTTCGAAGTGAGGTTTATAGCCCACGGAAAACTATACTTGGGTTGAATCCCATGAGGCTTGGATTAATTTCCATGAGGCTTGGATTAATTTTCATGAGGTACTTGGGTTAATTTCCATGAGGCTTGGATTAATTTCCATGAGGTACTTAGGTTAATTCCCATGAGGCTTGGATTAATTTTCATGAGGAAACTTGCATGAGCATGTATAGCATTGTTTTTATGAGTGTGATGTTTTTATACTATGAGTAGTTTTGCTAGACGTATTAGTATGCATAAGAGTTTTAATGGAAAAGAACTTATGTATATTTCTATCATCTGGTTGCATGTGTTAAAAAGCATTGTGCCATCAATCATCAATCATAAAAGTATTATAGTAGGTGAGAATGTATATAGTTGTTTCCAACAATGAAACTTCTACGTATAAGCTCGGCTGCATAGTATGCTTTAAATGTTTTTTATTAGTCGGTGTCTGCTATATCAGCTATGGGGGTTTTCAAACAAAAGTTTATAAAATTGGTAGCTGTTATAGTGTACGCATGACTAAAAAGGAAAAGTTGGTTCTTTGTGAAAATTTAGTGAATAGTATACCTTTGAGGTCTTAGTGTATTTATTTATGCTAAGACGGTGGGCTCATAATTCCACCTATATGGATGTGGCAAACCCCCACAACCGTATAGATGATGTTTCTTTGGCTGTAGGTACTCCGATTGTAGTTGATGACGTAGTAGAAGTGTACTTGGGATATTATGACCGAAGCTCGTCGTGATGGTCATAATTGTGGGACCATGGGCGTCCTTTGTTTGATGGGTTTTGTTTATGGCCTGTGATGCCTGTGTCACTTGTTATGGTATAAAGTCATTTATGTGATGTATTTAATTTGAGGTAAGACTTAAATAGATAGATGTAATATTGGCTCTTGATTATGATTAATTTATAATAGATGTTTAAGATGTGATTTCCGCTAGTAGGTTTATGTTTTTCGCTGTATAGTAGATAGATGTTATACTCTGATTTACCAGGTACATATTATGGGGTATGTACCATATGTTGACTTTGCGACATATCGTCGTGCCACTGTGAAGATCCGTTTATATTTTAAGATATTAATGTATATGCAAATGTCTTATATAAAAATCCTATCAAATCTATCGCTCTTGTTAAGTTTTCATCCTACGTTACGTACGCACGTAACACAATGTTTGTGTTTGGTTGTGTTGTGATATAGTTGTCGATAATCTATGAAGATGACATAGAAAATGTAACGCCCAAGAAAATGGTCGTTTAAAAATTATATTGCAACTATATATATATATATATATATATATATATATATATATATATATATTAAATAATATGTATTAAGCAATATATTAGAAATAAAAATAGCTAGTCAGAGGATTGCATTCGATCCCCAAGTACCCGATGCTTGATCACAGTTGCGCTCGATCCACAAAATGTGGCGCTCGATTGCAGTTGTGCTCGATCCCCAAAATGATGCGCTCGAGCAACATAGAGCTGTAGAAAATAGAACTTCACGTAACAGCTGTTAAGTTCTCTTAAGTTTTTATCAATTAATCATTACTCATCCGATATTTTCTCCTTCAGTTAAGCTAATTCTGTCTGATTTCAACACTTAGCTATGATGGAGACAGAAAGAAACTCATTTAAGGAATCCTCAACATAATTAGTTAGAAACTTAACTTTCATTTAGTTAGAAATCGATTCAGGATTACTTAAAGATAAAGGATATTATGCATGTGATGATTACTTCCTATCTGAGATGCCAATTCATCGACCACTTGCTAACATACCGGCTGTTGATCATTTAAACCTCAAATGATCCTAACCTTCAAAGCTTCTATAAAAGAGAAGGCATGCACCAATCGTTCTTCTCATTTTCTTTTACAGAAGCTCTCAAAACTTTATGTGTTTCTCCCTTTCTCTTGGTTCTTAGTAAGAAAAACAGGAAAAGAGTCACTCTCTTTTTCTCTCTCCGTGTGTTTCGATCAGTAGCAGAAAAACAGAGAAGAAAATTCTCAAAGAACTCTCTCCTTTCTTATAGCCTGCACTCTTCTTTTACAGAGAAGAAGAAAATTCTCAGAAAGCTTTCATACCCACTATCTTCCTCTCTCTGGGCTAATACCTAGAAAACAATAGGCAAATTCTCTCTATCACTCACTTGGCCAGTACCCTTTTCTTTAGAGAAAATAGAAACTCTTAAAACAAAAAACCAAAAAAACAAAAAACAAAACAAAAAAAAAAAAACAAAACAAAATGCAAACTCTCTCTCTCTCTCTCTCAATTCTCACTCTCTCGGCTGATGAGAATCAACAAGCACCATGAAAGGATCCATTGCATGTTTCAGTTGGGCCTATTACTATCCAAGAAGATCAAATAAGCACTTAATGGGATGATTCAAGAGATTTGAGGTGATTCTAAAACGGGGCATTCTAAGCTTGGCCCAAAGGAAGATGAAGGCGTGATAAATTTAATCAAAGCTATTAATTGATGTAATTTCCTTAGCAATGGCGTGGATTAATGACTGATTATGGCTTGAGTGGGCGTGGAATTAAGAGAAAATAGATAACTACTTTTTAATTTCAGACCAATTAATTGGCTGATTGACTTGCCAATTCCATACCAATTAATTAGCTGATTGACTTGCCTATTTCATACCGATTAATTGGCTGATTGACTTACTAATTCTATACCATTTAATTGGCTGATTGACTTGCCTATTATTAGTGCTAAATTTTAGGCTCCTATGTTTTTAGTCAATTTTTTTTTTATCGATTTTCTTATTTTCGAAATACGTTAGTTTCCTTTTCCTTATAGTGGAGGTGAAGGGCTGAAAATGTTATAAATAGCCTGCACTCATTGTAATGATGTATCATTGAATGGAAATAAAAGAAAATGTGAGGTTTGTTTCCTCTATTGGTTCTTTAGAGAATTTGTGAACTTATCAAGGATTCTTCCTTGTGGCGTTCAAATTTTATACCTTCGGTTCGTGATTCAATTATAATCATTGGGTTGGGGTTTGTTACTTTATACCTTCGGTTCATGTTTCATTTATAAACACTAGGTCGAAGTTTTCTATCAAAAATCTGAATTTTAGCTTTCTTGGGGCAAATATTTTAATATTGTTTATTGGGTCTCAAAGCATGTCGATTGAGGTTCGCATCATGAGCAGAAGCTTGTTTTAAGCTTTGGAGTTCTTTTTCAAAATATCCCAACCTTAGTTTTGGAGGTGTTTTGGTAAGTCCCTAAAGATTTGATTTGATTTTTTATGATTTTAAAGTAAATAAAGTTGTTAAGGTTTAATATTGTGCTTAAAAGAGTATTATTAAAACGGTGTATTTATTTACCAAAATACGTTGTTATAATGCCCAAATAAAATTTGATATTTTATAAATGTGTCGTTACGCTTTAAAAATGTTTTTAAGCATTAATTACACTAATGTCGTTATTCTGTCAAATCTTATAAAAAGTGCATAATAGGAATTATCTATATTTATGCCGCTATGCCGCCCGAATATTTTAAAAATATTATACCCATTATTTATACTAATGTGATTACTATATCCATTTTTACACAAAAAGTATTATACCTTTAGCATACTAATGTTGTTTGACTTTGTAGGTATTTTAGGCGTTAACTAATTAAATGTTGTAATAATGCCCACATAAATATATGTGGTCATACAATTGGCCTATTTTATATGCCGTTATTATATCCAAACGACATTAGGAAACTATGTTAAGTTGTTTAGAAATCGAAAGTGACAAAAGTGTTAAAATAAGTATTTAGCGATTTGTACTAACTCACTATCACATAGACAAAACTATATTACAGTGATCATATTTGTGTGGATATTCTTTGAAAGCGGAAAAGGGAGCAAGTATAATTTACTTACTGAGCGTGATACTAATTTTCATAATCTAATGATTGTAGATTTGTTTAATTATATGCGTGTGAATGGAACATTCCATATTATGTATACTGTTGTAATTAATGATTATGTAGGGTTAATAACAAGTTGGTTGTCGTGGCGACCAATGGACAGGTACGTTGCCTGTGCGAAAAATAATAATAAGTAAAAGTTGGCTTGTCGAGGCGGTCAATGTGGTAAGTTATGGCTACTTAAATTGACTATCGGTGTAATGTCCAAGAAATTATTTAATGAGTTTATTAAGAATTAAATAAAAGTAAGCCCACTTAGTGTGGTAAAATCACACTTGAGGATTTCATTAAGAAAAGTGAAGAGACAAAGGTAGAATATTATTAATGGCTTTTTAGAATTAAATAAAAAATAAGTCTATTAAGTGTTTTATTTTTATCCTATGGGCTTGTAAATAATAGCCCAAGAAAAGAGAATAAGAATGATATTTTTGAGGTCCAAATCATGAGTTTTCACAAATGCCCACAAATATCACTTAAGTGGGAGGGCATTTCCGGAATTTTTTACTTAAAACACCTTATACTCTTTTGTGGCTCACTATCTCTCTCATTTCCCAATCAGCTTTTCACTCTTCTTTCTCCCTAAAGCACAGCAGCTTTCTCGGTCTCTCTTACCCCCCCCCCCAACCGTGAGCCCATCTCCCTTCTCCCCTCTCAACTCTCATATCTTCTTCTCACCAACTTGGTTTAGCAAGGGTTTATGGATTGAAAATCGTGTAAAAGGCAAGGAGCAAGTGTTTCCAGGGGCTGAAAACCATAGGTAATAATCTCAAACTCTCTTTGCTCTCTCATTCTCTTTCACATGGGTTATGGTTTGAGCACGAATTGTACACCTTAAATCAGCCATAGCGGCATGTATGAGGGATTATAGGAGCTGATTTGTTGAATTAAATTCTGGAAATTTCTCACTTTTCTTCCCCATTCACGTTAAGCTTGAGCTTGGATCATGGTTTTGCTTCCAAGTGAAAGTTCTATCATCTACAAGCCTAGAGTAGTGATTATCAACATCAAAGGGTTCAATATACCGATTATTCCAAGGTAATTTAGAAACTCTATTATTTCTCAAAGTTAGGTTAATTTTGGGAATGTAATGAAATTATTGGAATTGGCATGGGGTTTCTATTTGCAATAAATTCCTACATGATATTCAAGCTTTGTGTTGATTTATTGTTGGACTAAACTTCAATTTTAGGGTTGTTGAAGTGTAGGTAAGAAACCCTAAAATTGATGGGTTGAATTAAATTTGGGATATTTAGGTGCTTAAACCCTAGATTGTTAATTTGTGGATTAATTGCATATAGATTGTTGAATGTTTGGTTGGATTGAGTTTAATTTTGGAAAGGAATTTGGTAGATAATTGTTGGAATTTTGGTGATTTGATGTGAAGGAAATCTTGGCATATTTGATGTTGTATTTTAGGGCTTGGCTTGTTGATTGATAGTTGGAGTTTTGGGGAATGTATGGGCTGATTTTAATGAGTGTTTTGGTGAAACCCAAATCTAGTTTTGGGTTGGTAATAAGAAATACAATAATTGATAATCGAGTTAATCAAATAAACATAGATAACGAGTTAGATATTGAAATGTTAACATAACTAATATCGAGGTAGAATTCCTAAGAGATATGAACTAATAACAATAGGTATAATACCTAGTTTAGAAGTCTATGCATATATGCTTCAAGCTTTAGTAAAAGGATATGTTACAAATGGAATTATTATCTAATCTAATATGAGTTATTAAATTAATATATCAAATAAGGATTAAGTATTAAATGTATGGTTTAAAATGAAAACGTCATAGAATCGTAAATAGCCTAAAATAACCTTAAGACAACAAATATAAATTAGTAATATTAAGGAAATATATAAATAGGCTTTAAATCCACTTAGAATAGTAATTAAAAGTACTTAATTATTGAATTAGGCTTAAGCTTAATAAGCATTTGATATATATTTATGTATACATATATAGACCAAGTGTACTTAGTTGGCTTAGGTGGATAAACAAACCATAAGGCTTAACGTCTAATAATGATAATAAGCATACTTGGTACCCAATTTACCTATCCATGTACACTAAGTGTTTTAGTGTATCATCGGATTAGGTTTAAGCGTTGAATGTATATATATGTATATATACATATGCATGTATATGAGTTAAATATATATTGTTAACTTAGTAAATAAATAACAAGCTATAAAACGAGTTAACAATGATAATGCGATGTAATAATAATAGTAGGAAAATAAAATAGTAAACGTGTCTTAAAGATAATAAGAGGGATAAAATATGAACATAAACCTAAATGTTAATCTAATAATAGTTTAGGATACTTAACTCTAGTTTTAGAAGCGGGTAACGCGACGTGTGAGGACGCGAGTAGTTTATTTGTCATAGAATATAAGTTCAATAGTGTAGTCTAATGATACCAATGTTTGCAGGATCGTGTCCAGATTGGAGACTTTAATTGGTTTTCCAATATAGAGTTCGAGTAACTAGAATCCAAGGGAATATTCGAGTTAAGAGTCCAATGCAACCAAGGTATTCTACTCACTAAGAAAACTACTTTTAAATATGTTATAGAAATGCAAATACTATATATTGTTTTATAAATCTGAACCAATTGTATGTTGAATATATGCTTTTGGAATAATTTGAGTAGTTTCTCATTATATTCAAATATAGCAATGATGTTTATGAAATTGATGTATGAATGAAAGGTGTTTGAATTGATTTAAAGGTTATGAATGTATGTTGTGGTTGAGATTTAAATTACGTAAATATTGATTGATGAATTGATGTGTTAAACTGTTTATGGAATCATGGAATTGGAAAAGAAATGTATTGTTTTAAGGTATGAAGCATGAGCATACAAACGTTGAACATGGAACGAAGTGAGGTTTACAACCCACAGGAAACGGTAATCTCAAAGGGACAAGTCCTAGGGGGTGTGATTGTAAGCTTTCACTACCTCGGGGCAAGTCCATACAGGAAAACTTGCATGACCATGTATAGCATTGTTTTTGTGAGTGTGATTTTATACTATGAACAATTTTGCTAGACGTATTAGTATGCATAAAAGTCTCAATGGAAAAGAGCTTATGTATATTTCTATCGGATGGTTGTATGATTTAAATGCCATTGTTTTCCAGCTTAAGGTCTACGTGCATGCGAACGCCCTCGTGTGTATGTAAGCCTAAGCCACTGATCAAAAGTATTATAGTAGGTGGGAATGTATGTAGTTGTTTACAATAACAAAACTTCTATGTATAATCTCAGCTGCATAGTATGCTAAAATATTTTCTATTAGTCGGTGTTTGCTATATCAGTTATGAGGGTTTTTTAAACAAAAGTTTATAAAATTAGTAGCTGTTATAGTGTACGCAAGACTAGAAAGGAAAAGTTGGTTCTTTGCGAAAACTCAGTCTGTTTAATATCGCTGAGATCTCGATATTATGTATTGAGACGGTGAACTCATCCTTTCACCTATATGAATGTGGCAAACCCCCACAACGGTATAGATGATGTTCCTTTGGCTGCAGGTACCCCGGTATAGTTGATGGTCTTGTAGTAGTGTACTTGGAATATTATGACTGAAGCTCACTGCGACAGTCATAATTGCTGGACAATGGGTGTCCATTGTTTTATAGGTTTGGTATATGGCTTGTAACGCCTGTGTTACTTATTCTTTGTAAGCCATTTTTGTTATGTAAATATTATGTTGATAAGACTTAAACAGATAGATGTTAAATGACTCTTGTTATAATTATTTTGTGATAGATGTATAAGATGTGATTTCCGTTATTCAGGTTTATGTTTCCGCTGCATAGTTAAATAGATGTTATTTTGATTGACCAGGTACATATTATAATGTATGTACCATATGTTGGCTGAGCGACAAGTAGTCGTGCCACTATGATTACTCATTTTATGTTTGTATAAAAATTAAAAAAAATTAAAATAAAAAAAGGGTCGTCACAATCGGGGCGGTCAATGTACATGGCTTGTCGAGGCGACCAACGTACTAAGGAAACTATGACTACTAGTGCGGTACCGAGGGTTTAAGTCCTACGACACATGGTGAGGAAGTAATGGCTCTAAACGAGTGGAGTGAAAGAAAATAATTAAGAATTTGCATATAAAACAATCATTACATCTCTTCATTGCATTTTGTGTGCTCTAAAGAAATCAGTCATTATTATATTATTGAAACAGTTGACTTATATGTATATGGGATTGTGGTAATTTCTACAATCTTCTTATAGATGATTGTGCAGGGATGGATGAAGAAGGTCAGGAAAATTAGGATCATTATGCCGATCCTGATAAATGTGGATGAGGCTATCTATTGCCTTCTTTTGCGAAATAGACTACCTTGTTTAGTATATCCTTCTTTATAAGCTGAACTTAACTTCTATACATTACTTTAATATGTAATATTTTTACCTGAGGTTTGTAATCTATTAACACTAGTAACATAGTATGAGTGTCGTTTGTGGCACATATGTTACTGCTTTAGTGCGTATTTATTATGTAAGAACATCCTGATCATATTTAGTTATATTGGGGTATTTTAGACAAGCTCTGATGTATTATAAGGGAATAGTCCCTCTCTTTCAAACAAAAAAAGATATACACATTTTCTGCTGCGAGATTTATTGTTTCTGATGTAGTAATGTCACGTGGTTGATTATAACCACTTATGCCTTTTTGAAAAAGGCGGGGTGTTACAGAAAAAGGTTCATAATTGAAACTTCTAGTTAGGACCTCAAGTTTCAATTAATCCCAACTAATTAAAAATTAATCGAACTCCACATAAAATCACCACAATCAAAATTTGCAAATAAATTAAATTAACACAGATTTGGTGACGAAGTAACAACCTATTTAAAGTACTCTTCAAATAGTTTATCACACCGGGAGCTAGCCGACTTTGCATCCATAGAAGACTTAACATTACAGATTATTATACTTACAAAGCCTTTGTAAACATAGAGCCCCAATCTTGTATCCCAGTAAACCACACGTTCACCTCCCACCAACCTCTGGCATTCTTCTTTATTTATCACCTTCACGGAATGAACCTTGTCTATGAGACCCATTTTTTTTATTTTTTTTATACAAAACGGAATCATCGTAGTAGCATGATGGTTAGTCAAAAGCTAACATCAACCCAATACATCTCATAACATATGTATAATATTTCAGAGATAAACTTGTTGCAGTAGAACTTCTATCATAGAAATAAAGTAAAGGAATTACAACATCAGAGTCATTTAACTGTCTCTCTGTTTAAGGCTTAATCAAATAATATTTACATCAAAAGAATGGCTATACAAAAGAGGTGTCACATGTGACACAAGCCATATATAACATGTCTCTACAAAAGATGGTGATGTGAACCTCAACCGACACACTTTAAAACTCAAACAATATTGGAATATTTGCCCAAGAAAGCTAAAATTCAAATTTTTGATAGAAAATCCCGACCTAATGTTTATAAATGAAACACGAACCAAAGGTATAAAATAACAAACCCCGACCCAATGATTATAATTGAATCATGAACCGAAGGTATAAAATAACAAACCCCGACCTAATGATTATAATTGAATCATGAACCGAAGTTATAAAATTTGAACGCCGCAAGGAAGAATCCTTGATAAGTTCACAAGTTCTCTGAAGGTCCAATAGAAGAAAACAAACCTAACATTTTCGATTCAATGATATTTCATTACAATGAGTGCAGGCTATTTATAACATTTTCAGCCCTACATGTCCACTATAAGGAAAAGGAAACTAACGTATCTCGAAAATAAGAAAATAGAAATATATATATAATAAAATAAAATAAAAAAGAAGACTAGAAACATAGGTGCCTAAAATTTAGCACTAATAATAGGCAAGTCAATCAGACAATTAATTGGTATAAAATCGGCAAGTCAATCAGCCAATTAATTGGTATAGAACTGGCAAGTCAATCAGTCAACTAATTGGTATGACATAGGCAAGTCAACCAGCCAATTAATTGGTATGGAATTGGCAAATCAATCAACCAATTAATTGGTCTGAAATTAGAAAGTAATTAGCCACCTTCTCCTTCTAATTCCACGCCCAATCAAGCCATTATCAACAGTTAATCCACGCCATTTCTAAGGAAATTACAGCCATTAATCCATGCTCAATTAAGCAAGATCAACCTCATCAATAGCTTGGATTAAATTTATTACGCCTTTATCTTCCTTTGGGCCAAGCTTAGAATGCCCTGTTTTAGAATCACCCCAAAAATCTTGAATCAGCCCATTAAATGCTTCAAGATATTGCTCTAGTAATAGGCCCAGCTAGAACATGCAATGGATCCTTTAATGGTGCATGTTGATTCTCATCATGGTATCAGAGCCATTATTCCACACCCAATTAAGCAAGATCAACCCCATCAATAGCTTGGATTAAATTTATTATGCCTTCATAGGTTTCAATTTGATTGTGGGTTCAAGGGAGTTCGATCCCACGGGTTCACATCAGCCTTGTTGCATACGCTAAATACAATCGTACATCTCATGAAAGAATGATTTATCTTGTTGTTTTCCAGTTTATTTTCTGTTTTGTATTACTAAGGGACTAGCAATATGTAAGTTTGGGGATATGATAAGTGTGGAATGTTGCACATTCAAGCTTCTTAACTTGCATATGTTAATTCTTTAGCATTGTTATTTGTTTGATTTGGGTTGTTTTCTTGTTTACAGGTTTAAAATAAAGATACAATTAATTCCATTGATTTTGGACTTAAAGCATACTTTGAGAAGACCTAGAAAGATATGGTTAAGTTTAGCCAATCATAATTGAGGACCTATATGATGTAGTTAAGTTTATTAATCAAATCAAAAAAATGATTAAATCGGAATTTCTCTAATTTGAGTTAAAATCAGATTGGATTTAAATTTAGATTCTGCACACGTCTCAGTATTTTGACTATTAACTTTCTGTGAAACCAGCAGCATTGGAAAGCTAACTCAAATTATTGTTGTTAGTATTTTATGTTGGCAACATTTTGGTTGACAAAAACACTTTATGTAACGGTTACATTTTAAACAAGTTTATCGGTTTTATTGAAAGTCTTCAAGTTATATGGACAGTGTTTGTTTTAAGCCATGTGACTGGTCACAAGTTTCTAGAAGATGTCCCTGAAGATTCCATGCAATTTCCAAGTTAGATCAACGGGCCTTTGAAGGCGTCCGGACACCCTGCATTGTCTAGAAGCTTCTGCGTTGAAGACGTCTGGACGTCAGAGTAACACCGTCCGGATGCTAGGTCAAGCTACTCCAAGTTTTACACGGAGTTGGATTTCAATCGACACTATTTTGGAAGTTTTTGCAAGTCGTCCCGATGACGTGGCAACACGTCCGGTGCTACCCAGCGTTCCAGAATATTCCGGGTTTCCTTTACGAACGCGCAAAGGAGTGAGACAGTGAAGACCGTCCGGACGCTCGGCCAAGCCGTCCGGATGTGGTCCTATTATGGGAAGAATCGCGCTATTCTGGAAAGGCGGTCGCAAAAGACCATTCGGACGAGGCTAACTTCCGTCCAGACGCCAACTCGCCAGAGTCCGATTTTGAGCATAATTAGGTTTTCTGTAAGCCTATAAATAAATGGATCTAGGCTTGTTATTTGTAAGAATTTAGTATAGAATTTCATAGTGCTTAGAGAGGGTGTTTAGGGAGAATTGAAGATCCGCTAACTCTAGCCGTTGCCGGTGTGTGCTATTTGTTTGTGTGAAGTCTATCTTAGGGGTTTGCCCTAAGGTAAAGGATTCTATCAAAGACCCCTTCAAGTAGGAGACTTGGTTGGGAAGCGTTCACGATGGGCTTCGTGTTATAATTAAAGGTATGACTACTGCAATAGGTTTTGTGAGTACGAGTGCTTTGTAACTTGCTTTGTCTTTGGATAGTGGATTTCCTGGGTTTGGCTGCCTTAGAGTGATTTTTCTCTTTACAAAGTTTCCACTTTGTCAACAAATATATTGTCTCTTTTATTTTCCGCATTTAAGATATTTTATTGCACACGAACACACACTTGGTATTTAGAAGTCAAATATTTATTTTTCAATTGGTATCAGAACTTGGTACACTCTAGTTAAGATTTCTTTCATGACTGTGACCTCTTGACTTCTACTTCTCTTCTTTTATTGTTATCATGTCTCAAAATCTTACTTCAGTTCCGCCCTTTGATGGGACGAACTATGGTTATTGGAAAGCCCGCATGCGCTTCTTTCTAAAATCAATTGACGTCTGAAAAATTGTTGAAACTGGTTGGATTAAACCAGAGAAAACATAAGAAATTACTATTACTCAAACAAGTACATGGCTTTCCAATGATAAAGCCCTCCATGCTCTATGTCAAGCACTTTCACCATCTAAATTCACAAGAATTTCAAATTGGGAAATTGCTAAAGATACATGGCAAATTCTAGAAACAAGATCAATGAAGGCACGAAACTGGTTAAATCTGCCAAGCTTCAAATGTTGATTTCTAAATTCGAAGAAATTAAGATGCTCAAAAAAGAGACCTTCGGAGAGTTTTACACCAAGATTAGTGACCTAAGAAACTCGATGATGAGTCTTAGGAAGTCAATCTCGGATGTCAAACTCATCCGAAAGATACTAAGATCTTTGCCTGAGTGTTTCAGGATTAAGGTGACCACCATAAAAAAAAAAAAAAAAAAAAAAAAAAAAAAAAAAAAGAAAAAAAGATCTGGAGGAGATGAAAATTGAAGAGCTGGTAGGATCTCTTCAAACATATGAATATTCCTTACCTCCAATTAGAAAGGCAAAGACCATTGCCCTCAAGGCATCCAAGGCATTTAGGAAGAAAACCAGAGTCTCATTTGACGAAGACTCTGATATTGATGAAGATGCAATGGCAATGTTAGCTAAGAACTTTGAGCATTTCATGAAGAATAATAAGTTCAAGAAGAAGTTCTCTTACAAACTAAAGAAGGCTCCCCACATGGCTGAGCCAGAAGAAACTGAGAAGAAGGATCCAAGGGGTCCCCAATGCTTTGAATGCTTAGGCTTTTGGGCACATCACAATTGAATGTGCAAATCTGAAGAAACTAAGGGGAAAGGTATTTAATGCTACTCTCAGCAATGGGTCTGGGAAAGAGGAAGAAACTCTTAAGGAAGAAAATTTCCTTGCCTTCGTGGCCCCATATGAAGAAAAGGTGGATTCTCAGTCCTACTACTCTGAGAATAGTGATGAAGAAGATATGCGGACAGCCTATCAGCTTCAATACATAAAGTTCTTAAAGCTGAGGGAGACGTACAAACAGCAAGTGCTAGAGCTAAACAGCCTAAGGACTGAGAAGGCCACTATGCTGATAAAGATCAATGATCTAGAAAGAGAGGCTTTTGGAGACACAGTTGCAACTAGAGAGAGTCTCTGACGAGAAGCTGACTCACATGCTCTCCATTCAGAAGTGCCCAACCGATAGACTAGTCTCGGGTATGTTCCTCCTTCTACCTCCAAAACTATTTTTGTGAACCTAGTTATCCCGAGTCTCCACCCTCATGTGTTGATAAGGGAAAAACTGTTATGAAATGAGAAGTTCCAGCTATCCCTCAGCCTCTGGCCAAGCTTCCTATCAGAAGAAAGCCTTCCACATGCCATCACTGTGGTGAGCTCGGACACATTAGACCTAAATGCCCACATCGACAAGCTCAGAGGAAGACATATGGCAGGCTCCTAAAACTCCCATGTGTCACCAATGTGGAGTTAGTAGTGATGTTTGGCCCAGGGATCCTCCACCTCAAAAGAAGCCGCCCAAGCATCATGGACCTCCTCCCAGAAATCCCATTCCAAGGCATCAGCTGCAATAGAAGCCTACTACAGCAAAAAAGACTTGGGTCCCCAAGAATCCTTATGTAGAGAAACAAAAGACTGCAGAAAGGGAAATCTCCTGTGGAGGAACACCTTTGTCAGTTCCTTCATGAGAGATCTGGAACTGCAACTAAAGAATGGAGGACAAGACAAGACAAGGAAGAAGACACCCACTCCCCGAGGGGGAGCGGACCTACCTAATAGGTGAGGTCATACATGCCTAGGATTTTCGTTCATAAATCATAGAGCATAACAGGTGCACTTACATTGCATCTTTATATCATCTTATCTTATGAATGCTTTGCATGTTGTTGTGGAACCATCTTCTTTATTCCTAAATTCTCTCGTGTTTGTCTTGAGATATTTCTGCAGGTATTAAATAGGGATGATAAAAAAAGCACGTCGAACGGTTGCTTTTCTATCATAGTATCATCAAACCTCTCTCCCTGAGGTCAGGTTTGCCCTTACCTTGGATGCTTGGACTAGATTTTTCTTTTCCTGTGAAGCATGTTTTTGTTGTTTTTTCTGCTTTTATTTTATTTATTTATTTATTTTTTTTAAAAAAAAAAAAAAAAAAAAAGGTAGGGGGAGAAAGATGCATAATTTTATTCCCTTATTTAGCTTTTTCAGATATCCTATGTATTTTTACTTGATGTCTTAGTTTGGTGCAGTAATTATATTGGCTTTTATATAAATAAGAGTTCATGCTTGATATCTGCAAAGTTTCCATGCTGCGTTTATTTGATAGATAGTTGCTTTCCTCATACGATGAAAATGTGCACTATCCAAGGCTCCCCTAAAGTACATTTTTTTTTTTTTTTTTATCTCTAATTTTCTGCTTCTGAAAATTCTTTTGAGAGATTACTTATGTGTTGGGATTGTCAAATTGACCAATTCGCTAGTTGAACATAACCCTAAAAATTCTAGCTTCCTCTCTAAATTGAAGCACCAAAAAGAAACAAGCAGTTATTCTTCTGAGCTTATAGTTACATGAATACATTTCACTGCTTCTGTGCTAATACAACCATATATTTTGTCCTTCATGGAGCAAGTAAAAATCAAAATAGTGCTGCTTCTTAGGGGGAGAGTATCAGATGAGGGTGACCAAGCCCTAGTATGATAAAGTTTGACTTTTGACTGATCTAACCGTGAAAATTTTCTCTTTAGAAAATTTAGCTGCTTTAGATCATATCAGCGAAGATCATACCTTACACGCATTGCATGAGTTAAGTAGACTGTTTAAAAAATTCTTCTGCAGAGAAATTTTTGCTAGCTAATTACTTAACTCTCTGTTATATTTTAGCATCAGTGTTAAAATGTTATTGAATTGTGTTATCAACTTTTTATACATGCGTGTTCTGAAAATTATTTTTGAAAAATATTTTTTTGCTCTTTTTTCCTCTGTTTTTTCAGCTTTTTGTGTGAAGCGTCCGGACGGTATTTCTGTATGTCTGAACTGTGTGGCAATTTTGTTCGGACGTTCCTGCTTCAAGTCTGGACGTTCGCATTAGTACGATCTCTTACGTGGCACTACATCCGGATGGCGTTAGTGATACGTCCGGATAGGGAACCCTTGAGGGTTAAATCGTTTTCCCCCTGCGCTGCACAACTTCCTCATTCTCATTTTTTTTTATTTTTTGTCGGTTGTGCAATTTTTCTTTGCACTTTTCACGTGCTTTTCTCACGTGCACTTTTTTTTTGTGATTTCTCTCCACCCCAAGTATGTTTCTCTACCCTTTTACTGATTTCTTTTAAGTTTTAATGCCTAAAATAGTGGATGTTTCAAGGATTATTATATTTTGGGTTTATGAGAATTCAACTGCTCTTATTGCTCATAATTAGATTTTGCTTCTATCTGAGTTGTGATGTCTTATTGTGGTTATTTATGTGTCTGTAATTTTTGACGATAGAGGCCTGATTATATGGTGATTATCACTCAAGATGACGATAGAGGCCTGATTATGCAGACTGTTGTCAGAGGACACACCATTGAGATTGACTCATAGCTCATCAGTGTTGTGATCGGGGTTCCAGTGCTTCTTGTTCAAGGGGTTCCTTTCCCAACTGGTGTTGAGGCACCCATCATTGACTATCTCCTAAATTACTTTGGTGCTCGACCACGGGGGGAGGAGAAGTCCCACTCTTAGATCAGAATTGGTTCATTTGCCCCTATGCACCGGTCTTTGGCAAAGATAGTTGTAACCAACTTCTGGCCACAAGCTCGTCGAAGTGAGCTTACTCTCAAGAAGGTCACCCTTCTCTATGCCATTGTGATGAGGACACCTTTCTGTCTGTGCAAACACATTTTGCACACTATGCTCGAGGTTCGTGATGAGACGAACACCAGTCTGTCCTTTGGGTGTTTGATCACTCACATCTGTCTTCAGTTTGTGACAAACATTTCTGATTCTGAGCCCAAATCAAGGATACCGGATCCTCTTGGCAAATAGACTCTAATAAAGTCTATTGCTCAGTTGCGGCATGAGGGTCAAGGCGAAGTTCCTTAACCTCCACCAGTTCAAGTTGACACCTCAGCTGCTGCATCATCATCACAGGCTGTGTGATGGGCCCCATGGTAGGCCGAATCTTAAAGATCCCTTTGTAAGTTCCAGATGGGCCAATCACAAGGTCAAGAGCGAAGAAGATCAAGGAAGCAACGCAAGGATTGGTGCAATCCACTTAAGCTGAGTTTGCAAATTTATCTAGCAAAATCCCAACATTCAAGATGGGCTTGAAAGAAGAAGAGCCAACTTTAATCCATGTGATACAAGCAACAGATGAGGGCGGCATAGCCTAGTGGTTTAGTGCAAACTCTTTATTTCACTAAGTATAGGCGTGTGGGCCTATTTTTATGTTTCTATGGTTGTAGGCTTTTGAGCCTATTTATTTCATTAAGTGGAATTCCTTTATTAGCTATAGAAGTGTAGTTTAGGATGTTTTGGGCTTGAAGATGTTCAGCCCATGTCTTTTAATTGACGTAGGCCTTAGAAGGTTTAGGGTTTCATTGAGAGGTTTTAAAAAGACTTGTAGCCGCAATTGCGAGACAAGTTGAATGTGAATGAAGTTTTTTGTTCTTTATAGAAAACTTTTCAGTTTTCTCTACTTGCTCTTGATTGAACTAAGAACTTATCAAAGGCAAACCCTTTTGTGGCGTTCTAACCAAATCTAGGTTCTTGAAACAAGATTTCAATGGGTCTAAATCTTCTTGACTTGATTCTTAGCTTTCTTGGGTAGGTTTCAATTTGATTGTGGGTTCAAGGGAGTTCAATCACACGGGTTCACATCACTGTGCCTCCTTCCTTTGACATTGAAGCTATTGCTCAGCTTATGTCTTCCATGGGAGCTCTCAAGCGTGTCGAGCAGAGTCAGACCGACATTCGGGAGTGCCAGAAGTATCATCACCCGTAGCTTGATGATGATGAGGATTGAGAGTTTTTATTACTCGTTTTATGTGTTATGTTTGTTGTTGTTTTTAGAACAATTTATTTTTCTAAGACTTTGCGTATTTCTTAAATACCAATGGTTTTCCTTTTATACTCTGTTTTCTCCTTGTCCTTTTGAGACAAAAAATGGGAAGTATTTTTTGTTTTGGACCAGGAATGTATTTTCAAACCGGTCAAGTGTTTTTTTTGTCCCAGAATGGCCAAAGGATGAGTTTGTTATTATTTTATGTTGGCAACATTCTGGTTGACAAAAACATGTAATGGTTGCATTTTAAACAAGTTTATCGGTTTTATTCAGAGTCTTCAAGTTATATGGACAGTGTCTATTTCAAGCCATGTGACTGGTCACAAGTTTCTAGAAGATGTCCATGAAGATTCCATGCAATTTTCAAGTCAGATCAACCAGTTCCTGTGCAACCATCTGGACGGGCCTTTGAAGGCGTCCAGAGGCCCTGCAATGTAACGACCCACCCCCAATGACACAATATTGTCCGCTTTTGGCTCCCCATACCAGACTTTCTAGGAGGTCACCCATCCTGGGATTTCTCTCACAGAAGCACGCTTAACTGCGGTGTTTTGATAGGTTCATGGCCATCACGGCTTTAAAACGCGTTGTGTCATAAATGGTGCATTTATACATATAAGCACATCCTCATTCCCAGGCGATGTGGGATATCACACGCAGTGTCTAGAAGCTTCAACGTTAAAGATATCCGGATCTTCGTATAGCTGAGCAAGATGCCATTGTTTTGAGCTTCAATATACTTAGATGTTTATGCTACCAGATTGGGTAATGCAAGTGTCTTCGAGTAGGTAGGCAGACTATCATTTGTTCAGCACGAAGTTGTAATGCACTTAGACACTGAGTTACCAATATTTGGAAAAGCTGGGTCTTTGTATAGTGAGCCACCAATTATAAAATTAATGTGTTGTAGACGGGTCTATATGTAGATGCTTCCAAAGTGGGATGACTGGAACTTCTACATATGTTCTCAGCTGCATAGTATACTTTGATGTATTTCTAAAATATCAATGGTTTGTGTTTTTACAAAAATGATGTTTATAAAATGGGTAGCTATTATTGTAAACGTAAGACTAAAAGAAAAGTTGGTTCTATCCGAAAACTTAGTGAGTGTTATACCACTGAGGCCTCCGTATTATGTACTGAGGCGGTGAACTCATACTTTCACCTATATGGATGTGGCTACCACTACAACCATATAGATAATACTCATTTGGCTGCAGGTACACCTGACGTGGATGATGACACCGTAGCTTTGTACTTGGGATATTACAACTAGAGCTCGACGCGACAGTTGTAATGTGATGGACCGCCGGTTGTCCACTCTTTTGTGAATTTTTGTATATTGGCTTGTGACGCTTGTGTCACCTATTCTTTTGTAAAGTCATTCTGATGTGAACCCATGGGATTGAACTCCCTTTTGAACCCACAATCAAATAGAAACCTACCCAAGAAAGCCAAGAATCAAGTCAAGAGATAGACCCATTGAAATCCCATTCCAAGAACCTAGAATCAAATTAAGAAGATCGATCTAGACCCATTGAAATCTTGTCCAAGAACCTAGATTTGGTGCGAATGCTACAAAGGGTTTGCTTTTGATAAGTTCATAGTTCAATCAAGAACTAGTAGAGAAAACTGAAAAGTTTTCTATGAAGAAAAACTTCATTCAAATTCAACTCTTTTTTTTTTTTTTCAAAGTGTCGCTACAAGTCTTTTTAAACACCTCCAAGAAACCCTAGGGCCTACTAAGGCCTTCATAAATTAAAAGACATGGGCTGAACATCGTCAAGCCCAAAACAACCTAAAGTAAAAGCCTATAGCTAATAAAAGAAGTCCACTTAATGAATTAAAAATGCCAAAATGCCTACAACCATAGAAACATAAAAATAGGCCCACAAGCCTATACTTAATGAAATAAAGAGTCCACTATACATGGATTAAAGTTGGTTCTTCTTCTTTCAAGCCCAACTTGAATGTTGGAGTCTTACTTGATAAATTTGCAAACTCGGCCCAAGTGGATTGCACCAATCCTTGCATTGCTTCCTTGATCTTCTTAGCTCTTGACCTTGTGATTAGCCCATTTGAAACTTGCAATGGATCTTTAAGATTCGACCCACCATTCCCATCATTCCCCCCTCTCTTCAAAAAGATTCGTCCTCGAATCGTCACCTGCATCAAAGGGAAAAAGATCAGAAATATTGAAAGTAGCATTATACTTACCTAGAAGATCCACTTTATAAGCATTATCATTAATTTTCTCAAGGATTTGGAAAGGTTCATCTCCTCGAGGATACGATTTAGTCCTTCTATGGGCTGGAAATCTTTCTTTGCGCATGTGAACCCAAACCCAATCAATCTCCTAGCTCAAAGATGAAATGCCTTCGCCCTTTATTGGCTTGGGAAGCAAACTTTTCAATCTTTTGCGTGGCCTTCCTATGTCCATCCAAACTACTCCTTGACCCTTGAGATGCTTCAATGATTCATGATCGGTGTGGATCACAAACTCCTTAGGCCAAAGGTAGTACGGCAACATCTCTAGAGCACGAACAAGTTCTTTGTGTCATAAGTGGGATAATTCAAGGTCGCCTCGCTATGAGCCACCTATCCTGCATCAAAACGGCTCCAATTTCTATTCCTGAGGAATCACATTCAATCTCAAAAGTTTTGTTAAAGTTAGGGAATGCTAACACAGGTGTAGAACATAACCTTTCTTTAATAATAGCAAATGCATTCACTTGATCAATCCTCCAATGAAATCCAACATTCTTTTTAATTATTTCAATGAGTGGTGCAGCAATGGTGCAAAAATTCTTAACAAAACGCCTGTAAAAGCTAGTTAAGCCATAAAGGCTTCTTACCTCAGTGATGCCTTTAGGCGTTGGTCACTCTTGGATAGCCTTGACTTTCTCTTCATCCACCTCAATGCCTTTTGTACCAACAACATAACCAAGAAAAACAACATTTTCCATACAAAATGTACATTTCTTAAAATTAGCATACAACTTTTCATATCTCAACACCTCGAGCACACATCTCAAATGCTCAATATGTTCATCTAAGTTCTTGTTGTACACGACGATATCACCAAAGTATACGACTACGAATTTGCCTATGAATACACATAATATATTGTTCATTAATCTCATGAAAATACTAGGCGCATTTGTAAGTCCAAATGGCATGCAAATTCATCAAGAATATCATATAATCTAGGAATGGGATGACGATACGTTACCGTAATATTGTTGACAGCTCTGCAATCAATGCAGATCCTCCATGTTTCATCCTTCTGTGGCACTAGTAGCACTAGTACTGCACATGGGCTCATGTTTTCTCTCACATACCCCTTGCTCATCAAATCTCCAACTTGCCTTTGAAGCTCCTTGGTCTCCTACAGATTACTCCTATAGGCTAATTGGTTTGGAATAACGGATCCAGGTACGAAATCAATTTGATGCTCAATACCTCTAATGGGTGGCAACCCACTTAGCATCTTCTCCGGAAATACATCATCGGACTCTTGCAACAAAGAAACAGCCAAACTAGGAAGAGATTGGTTAGTTTCATCAAGATTAAGAGAAGATTCTTTGTAAACAATAAGACTCATAGGCTGATCTTCTAAGAAGGCCCTCTTAACCTCACTCTCCTGTGCATAAAAACTCATATTTGTCTTTCCTTTTCTCTCTGCAGGTTCTCTTTCTTTTTTCTCTCATGGCTATACTCTCTTTTCTTTAATCTCAACCACCTCTCTATTTTCTTTTTCACTCTCTCTTTTCCTTGAGATTTCGGCCTCACCCTCATTTTTCTTTTCTCTCATTTTTCTTTCTTATGTCTCAGCCTCACCCTTTCTTTTTTGCTCAATCTCACTTTTCAGCTTAAGTTGGTCCTCATAGACTTGTTTTGGGGTTAAAGGAGCAAGCTCGATTGCTTGTCTCATCACTATCATCTTCACTATCAGTCATCACCTCCCCATTGCCTAGCATAACCATCACCCGCTTGTTTGGACATTGAGACGCGATGTGCCCTGAACCCAAACATTTAAAACATTTAATATCTCTATTCCTTGAAGGTTGGAAATCTGCATTGAGTTTGTTCTTGCTAGTTCCCTCATCTTTTCCCTTAGGTGGTTCGGCCTTCCCCTTTACTACAGCTTGATCATTTCTATCCCACTTTGGTTTCCAAGGAGTGCTAGAAGCTGAAGTATACCTCGGTGCCCCCTTTCTCTATAATTGCCTCTCCACCTTATAGCCATGTGCACCATGTCTTCTACCTCCACATAATGATGCAACTCAACTACATTGGTTATGTCCCTATTCAAACCACTTAAAAATCTGGCCATGTTAAATTTGTGTTTTGTAGGTTCCTAAAGGAAAACGACAGCTTTAAGATGAAAAATGCAAAGTTTGGAAGAAAGGATTAAATCGGAATTTCTTTTAATTGGAGATTCTGCACATGTCATAGTATTTTGACCATAACTTTCAGTTCAAGTATCAGATTAAGGTGAAACCAGCAGTATTTAAAAGTTAACTCAAAATACTACAAATCATTGTGAAATAAGATTTCCCTAATTCAGATATTTGCTATGTCAAAAGTGTCATGCAATATAAGAATGCAAATCTGGATGAATCTTATTCCGATTTGTACTAGGATTGCTTCCTAATTTGACTAGGAGATTGAAGTACATTTTTTCTGAAGGTGTAGGTTTTATTTTTCATAATCATGTGTAACTAAATTCTCAACTAAGGTTGAGGATGAAGCCTCACTATTTTCATGTAAGTTTATACTATCTGATTTTATGAGTTTTTAATTTCTAATTGTTCTACTTCAATTCAATTATTGAGATGATTCTTGGATATCTATTGTGATTTACAGATACATTTGATGATTTGGTTTAAACTGAATATCTTTTGTGATTTGTGCAAAGAACAGATTCATTGAATGATTTAATTAATTTTTGAATGCACAGTAGAACATACATAGGATTTGTATGGTGAGAACTTCAAATATGTATTGATGAACATGAGAATATGTTGCTATGATTTGGTGGGTGTGGATTCTAAAACCTTAGTATCTTATCTTATGTTTTCTTTTTATCAGAAATCAAATCTTTTTTAGAACTAGGCTAGGTTTTAATTGATTTAGATATAAAATTGTTTTCAAGAACACATTTCTCTGTGGGATCGACTTTGCACTTGCAAAACCCTTTATTGCAAACGATTCGTGCACTTGCGAGTTAATAAAATTTGCACAACAGTTAGGAGCACCGATGAGCAAAAGGTTACTATGCGGGGCTGAAACTGGTTAGCAAAGCCCGATGCTGGTGGAAGGCCAAGAAAACACTTCTCACTGAAGAATTGGGACGTGGGGTTCCCATTACATGGGAGTGCTTCAAGAGGGAGTTTAATGATCGTTTCTTCCCTCAGGCATAGAGGCAACAATGTACGCAAGACTTTCAAGACTTAAAGCAAGGGAGCATGTCAGTTAAGTCACTCAGCTGAATTTCTAAAGTTGTCGAGGTATGCTCCACACCTTATCCCCGACGAAGAGTCCAAAGTTGAGAGGTTACGTGATGGTTTTTCACCACGGATCCTTGAAAGGATCATCTTAAAGTTACCGATTATGCTAAGATGGTGCACAGTACCACCATGGCCGATTCTAAGCTTAAAATTAGACCTAGGCATGTCTTGAAAATGATGGATAATGGGACGGCCACAAAGGTTTTTAGAACTCTCGAGACTGCATCAGGATTTCTTCAATTTGAGCCTTTACTTTATGTTGAGCCTGTACACTTAATTGGGTTGAAGCTTGGGCATTTTTTAAATAATCCTTGTTATGTATTCACATGTCAAATATGCCACCATGAACTAATGCCCTCACTTGAAAACCCCCTTCCATCAGTCAACTTTGTTAAAAGACTCAAATACCCTAACTTTATTACCCCTATTACTTATATTGCATGAAACTGTGTTGCTGCAATTTTACAGCAAAAGCTGTTGATATTAGGAATTTTTAAGGATGCATTAGATAAATCCTAAAATTGTTTTGGGATTGTTAACTGAATGTAACAATTGTGTTCGACGCAATGGTTCAAACGGATTCATGTTTTGATGAGAATTGAAAGAGATATGATTCGTTCTTCGTTTGTCAATGAATCTGGAATTTCTGTATTCCAGCAGCAACTATTTGATTTCGAATTTTTAAGCATGAATGGTGATTGCTTAAAAATTGTAGTGACAAATGATTTCACATGTAAAAAGGTTGGTTAACACATTGGAAAAGCCGAAACTGTATTTTGAATTTTTTTCTCAACTCATTTCATGATATTTTCTAATGCGAACCAAGTCTGAAATTTTGAATTCCTAGTACATGTTAAGAACTTGTAAGTTTTCTTGTTGATGCATAATGAATGAAAGAAATTTCTTCAATTGTGGAATATGTTATATAAAGTATATAACGTGTTATTGATCAAAAGAAAATAAGGTTACAAGTTGCTTGGATGTGTTTTTAGAAGTTCTTGGAATTAGATTTCAAGTTCTTCAAATAAAAACACATGGAATGAAATCAATCTTGTCCATATTTATGAAGTACATGGTATTCATGTTGTTAATATTTTGAAAAGAGATTCACATTATTGAAGCATGATTTACATTCATAAATATTTTTGGATGTGTAGTGATTTGACCACCATGTATGGATTGACATGAGTTTTACTTGTGATCAAGAAAAGGATGAGATCCATGGGTCTTATCCATAACTATGACATCGCTTGGTTATGATGGCTGGCCGCCACTCTTGGAATACAATACCTAAGGTTTCACAACCTATACGGGGTGGCTAGCCTATGGATTGTTTAGGGTTTTCCCAAATTCTAATCTTAACCCATAAATCCTAAAAGAATGGATCCAAAAATCCTTAACCTAATTTAAAGATTCTATTAAATTAGAATGCATATTACCTAATGAGATAAGGAACCTAACGCAATTAGGATCGCTTATAAGATTGGGAAGGTAATCCAAATAGAAAAGCACGTTGCAAATGTAATATGATTATAGTTGTTTTAAAGAAAGCCGCTAAGTTTAAAATATCAAGTGGTAGAAAGAATCACATAGGTCAATATGTAAGGGCACCTCGCCTTGACCATGGGCCCTGCTCCCTTCAGGGGGTGTTTTTACTTTGTTGATTACAAGGTTAGAATTCCTTTAGGGATAGAGGAGGTATGGTTATGTATTAAGAGCAACCACGCTTCCGTAGAGTTACTTGAAAATCACATCAAATCTACTTGATGGTATACACTTGACTAATTTAGGAAATTAATCTCCCTTCAGAGCTCTGTTATCTTAAAGTTAGAGACTAAAGGTAAACGACAAGAAGTCAACATATTTGGCTGTTAATAATGAGTAAGTTGTCTTGCCAAGTTCTAAAAAGAACAGAGAGAGAATGCGGAAAACAGAGAAATGGAGAGAAAGAATTCTTATTGAATGAATTGCGTTAACTGAAAGAGTCAAGCTTTACAAATATATATAGGCCGAGAATACAAGCCAGAAATGAAAACTTACTCTGAACTAACTGATGAGTAAAAACCAATTCTTTGCAGCAAATAAAACTAAAAAACAGCGAACAGTGGTCATTTTTGCTACGGGAGAGAATGTGTCATGGTAATCAAATCCCTCACATTGAGTGTATCCCTTAGCAACTAACCTAGCATTATACCTTTCAATACTACCATCAGCTCTATGTTTAATTTTATAAACCCACTTACACCCAATTGGATGTTTATGAGGTAGGAAATCACAAACAACGCAAGTATTATTAGCCTCCAAAGCTGAAATCTCAGCTGACATAGCCTCACGCCAAGACTCAAACTTAACAGCCTCATGGTAAAAGGAAGGTTCAGATTGAGCAGAAATTGAAGAACAAAAGTGTTTATAAGCAGGAGACAAATTATCATAAGAAATGTAATTAGACAAGGAATAGGGAATACCTGAATTTTGTGTTGTAGAAGAAGATAGAGATGGGAAAGAAGAAGCCAACTGACAATGGTAATTCTGCAGGTACCGAGGTTGAGTTTTAACCCTTGTGGATTTTCGAAGATTAGAAGGTTGAAATAAGGGTGGAAGAGGAACATCCAAAGGCTGTAATTCTAAATTTGGATGATATGATAAAGACTGAATGACTGAGGTTTCTGGTTGAGAAATAGGTACTGGACTAAAAGATATATGTGGAGTTGGATGAGATTCAGGTGGTGCTGAATTATGGTGAAAATGAGATGGGGATATGTGAGGTTGATAAGGTGCATGTGATGAAGAAGAAGGTAGAAAAACTGGAAAATCTGAAAAATTGTCAATAGAAATAGGTAAAGGAAGTGATGAATTAGGTGATGTAGAAGATGACAAACAACCATCACTAGAAGCTTGTGTGAAATTAACAGCAAAAGGAAATATTTGTTCATGAAAGACAGCATCTCGGGAAACAATAACAGATTGCGTATGCAAGTTGAAAAATTTATATCCTTTTGTGCCAAAGGGATAACCAATGAAAATACAAGGGGAAGCCTAAGAATCAAATTTGGTTCCATGTCTAGATAAAGTAGAAATATATACTAGACATCCAAAAGCTTTGAGATGAGAGTATGAAGGTTGAATGGAAAAAAAAGATTTCATGAAGGGTTCTATTGGATAAAATAGGAGTTGGAATCCGATTAATAAGATGGGATACTGTTAGAATACATTCACCCCAAAAATTGATGAGAAATTGAGATTGAACTCGCAAAGCCCTAGCAACATTCAACAAATGTTGATGTTTACGCTCCACAACAACATTTTGTTGTGGAGTTTCAACACAACTTAATTGATGAATAGTGCCATGAGAAGAGAAAAAATCATCCATTTTAAATTCTGTACCATTGTCAAAACGTAGGCATTTAATTTTGAGATTAAATTGAGTTTGAACAAAACGAAATAAAGATTGTATCAAGGAACGAGTTTGTGCTTTAGATTTCATCAAGTGAATCCAAGTAAAACGAGTATTGTCATCAACAATAGTAAGGAAGAAAATGTGAACCATTTATTGAAGGAGTGGCCATTGGCCCCCAAATGTCACAATGGATTATTTCAAAAGGCATACAACTTAGATTTGTGTGTACAGGAAATGGAAGACGATGATGTCTAGCTAAAGGACAAACTGTACAAGTATCATGAGAATTACAAGAAATCTCAGGAAATTTATTATGCAACAAATGCATTCGGGTGATTGATGGATGACCTAATCTATAATGCCATACATCATTCAAAGAAGTTTTTATTGAGCTAAAACAAGTGGTATAGGATGAAGATGGTGTGGAAGAAACCTTCGGGTCCTGCAGCAAGTAGAATAAGCCACCTTCCTCTCTACCCACTCCAATCGTCCTCCAAGGGCACAAATTCTTGATAAAACAAAAACCAACATGAAAGATTAGACAAGCTTGCAAAAATTTGATAATTTTGCTAGCTGAAATGAGATTAAAAGTAAAAGAAGGAATACACAAAACGTCAGTCAATGTAAGATTGGCTGAAATGACTATGGTTCTTGTGTGTGTGACAGGAACCACAGAACCATTTGGAAGCTTAACAAATGTAGAAAACTACAGCAGTTATAGTAGTGAAAAGGGATGGACAATTGATCATATGATCAGTTGCCCCTGTATCAATAATCCAGGGAGTGGATTTGGAACGAGAAGATGAAAATTTTGGAATAGAAATTGAAGAAAAAATCGAATGTTTAGGATTAAGATAAAAAAAAAAAAAAAAAAAGGAGAGAGAGAGAAATAGAACCTGTTACAGAGGAAGAAGTGGAAGCCGAAGCAGAGGAGGTGGTAGTAATACTACCTGCCATGTTAGCAAAGGGTTGTTGAACAACAGATTGTTGCTGCAACAGAGAGAGAAGTTGTTGACATTGAGCAGGCGTGATAGTCAACTGAGGAACAGTTTGCAGAGGTTGAGGATCATACTGCTGAGGTTGAGGATCAATGTCTTGCACATTGTTGGCAGAATGTGAAGAAGAAGGCTTCTTAAGGTTCTTGGTAAACTTAAACCCAGGAGGAAAGCCATGAAGTCGATAACACTTATCGGCTGTATGTCCAGGTACTCCACAGTGAGTACAAACCGGCTTGTCCTTCCGATATGACTGCTTGACAAACCGATTTACTGGTGTAGTCATAAGAGCAGTAGAATCGAGGTTGAAAGCCTGTGTCTTAACAGAAATTTCCTGCTGCTTTTCTTCTTGAGTGATCATGGAGAAGACCTTGTTAACAGAAGGCAGAGGCTCCATGAGAAGAATCTGACCATGAATTGCAGCAAAAGACTCATTGAGTCCCATCAGGAATTGATAAACATATTCTTGATATCGTGTTCAGCAACAATTTTCATACCACCACAAAAACAGGAAGGAATCAGGCGGTAATTGCTCAGCTCGTCCCATAAAGATTTGAGCTGAGTGAAATATGAACTTATAGAGGAATTATCTTGAGAAAGTGCCGAAATTGATTTCTGTAGCTGAAAAACCCTAGGTTCGTTCTTCTGCGAAAAACGCTCCTTTAGGTCAATCCACATGCCATGGCATGTATCGATATAGATGATACTCGCAGCAATCTCTTTGGAGAGGGAGTTGAGAATCCAAGACAAGATCATATTCTTACAACAGATCGAGGCGTGATACTCGATACCAGCATTGACCGAGGGTTGAGGAAGACTTCCATCAACAAATGCCAATTTGTTCTTGGCAATGAGAGCCATCAGCATCGATCAGCTCCAGGTATTGTAGGTTTCACCAATGAGAGGCTGAGAGATGAGAATTGCTCCTGGACTTTCGCCTTGAGGCAAGTAGAAGGGACTGGCTGGATTGGTGAAGATTCAAGGTGAAACAGTGAATTGAAGAGGAGGATTTTTAGTGTTTGAGAAAGGAATGTTATAAGAAGGATTTTCCGACGAGGAAGAAGAGTTTTCAGGCGCCATTGTTGTGTGCTCTGATACCATGTCAAGTTCTGGAAAGAACAGAGAGAGAATGCGGAAAACAGAGAAATGGAGAGAAAGAATTCTTATTGAATGAATTGGGTTAACTGAAAGAGTCAAGCTTTACAAATATATATATATATATATATATATATAGGTCGAGAATACAAGCCAGAAATGAAAACTAACTCTGAACTAACTGATGAAACTAATACAACAGAATAACTGAACTAAGAAAAATTCTTTTCTTCTATTCTATTATGTCTCGCCTAATCAGGTTACTTAAAGACATCTCGTCTTGGCCATGGGCCCTGCTCCTTTCGGAGGATGTTCTTTTAATTACAAGATTAGGTTATCGTTGCATTTTGAATATTATATGTCGGCAGCTGCCTCTTTTCCTTTCTTTTTCTTTTTTTTGCTATTTTTTATTTGTTTAATTTTGAGGATATTTTATGTAAATTTTGATTTTTAGTTAGGTATTTGAGTTTTTTCACGAATTTGACTAACGGAAAGGGGGGTAATGGTATAAAAATGGTAGTTCCATATTCTCTTTTGGTCGATGTGTCAGTTCGTGGTAGCATGTTGACAATGGTCTGTAGTTGATGGGAGGAAAATGTAATTACCCCGAAGAATAATTTTCCAAAAACAACTTTTGAAAGCATGTTTGGTAATAAATTTTTGCACTTTAATGAGTTCTTATTCATCCACAAAGAGAAGATAGCAAGTTTTGGAAAAAATTTGGTAATACATTTTTTTAATATTTTCTTTTTTTATGAATTTAGCAAAGTACGTGAAGGAACATGCCAAGAGAGCAAGGGGGAGATTAATTATTTATGCTCCGTTTGTTTTGATGTAAAATGGTTTTCGTCGTAAAATATTTTCAAGGAAGTCTTTTTTCAAAAAAAATATTTTTCCGTTGAAATCATTTTTCGGTGTTTGGCACGTACAAAAAATTACAAATATTTTTTATATTTTTATTCAATCATATTAATTTTAAAAAATTAAATTTTATTCACAACATAAAAAATATTAATATTAAAATATATATATATATATATATATATATATATATATTGGCGCATACGAATTCCGGCAAAAGTGGCCGAAATTTGGCCATTTGTGCCGGATTCCGACACAAAATGGCCGATCCAGGCCAATTAACCGGAAGCCAGCCGTCCCGGCCAGATCCGGCCAACTAGCCGGGATCCTACCATTCTGGGAGGATCCCGACCATAACGGCCAGATCCGGCAGGAATCCGGCCAAACTGGCAGGGGATTCGACCATAACGGCCAAATCCGGCAGGATCCCGGCCAGACTGGCAAGGGATTCGGCCAGAACGGTCGGATCCGTCCTGGATCTCGGCTAGATGGCCGGGAATCCAACTGTTCTGGTTAGATCCCGGCCTGATCCGGCTAAAACGGTCAGATCCGTCCAGGATCCCGGCCAGATGGCCGGGGATCCGGCCAAATTTCAGCTAGTCTGGCTGGAATCTGGCATAGTACTGCCGGAATACGGTGACGGTTGCCAGACGTCGCCGGATTCCAGCATCATTTTTCAGATTCCAGCACTGGTGCCAAAATCTGGCTTGTCGGAATCCGACGATAGTCAACTGTTTGAATGTAAAGGTCGACTGCGTCGTCTAAAAAATGATCAATTGCGTCTGCCATCTACGGAAAATGATTTATGCTTTTAGAAAGTATAAATAATTTTCTGAAATTTACTAAGCATTTTTTGTCAAACGGAAATTATTTTCCGGTTAACCATTATTTTCGTCCCTACCAAAATACCGGAAAATGCAGAAATCATTTTCCAAAAACCATTTTACATCAAAACAAACGGAGCATTAGTTTCAATTCCAATTAAAGCAGAACCTCCTCTTGCCCTTGGACGAGCGGGCCTGCCTAAAAAAAAAAAAAAAAAAAAAAAAACCCTAAATTAATAGCTAATTTTAAAATAGCCCCATGAAGTTTCAAGTGTGCTAAAGTGACCCATCAAACTAGCAAGGTGTGCCAAAAATGCAACCTTTTTTTTTTCGATAATACCCTTATTCTCTTAAAAATTAAAAAAAAAAAAAAAAATTAATAATAAAAACTATTTTTTAAAAAAAAAAAAATCTAAAAAAGTTAAAAAATAAATAAATTTAAAACTTTAAAAAAATATTTAATTAAAAAAATATTAAAAAATAATAAAAACAGAAAAAGGAAAGGGTTGGGGGTGGCTCACAGGCCACCCCTTTCATTTTTTCTATTTTTTTTAAGTTATAATATTTTTAGTTTAATACAATTATATTTATTTATGAAAAGTGACACATGTCGCCATCTTATTGGCGCTGACGTGACACCTAACTAAATCTGTCAAATTGTTTAACGAAATTTCACTTAAGAGAGCGATTTATAAATTAGGCTAATCACAAAGACCTCTGAATTCGCTTTGATACCACAATGAGTTATTTATAAATTAGGTTAACCACAACGACTGATGATGCATTTTTTCCTTTCTTTAAATTTTTAGTTTTATATATTTATACATTTTTTATTAACAGTGACACGTGTCGTCATTTAATAGGAGTTCACGTGGCACACTAATGGAATCCGTCAAGTGTTTTGACAGAATTTGACTGGAGGGAGTGATTTATATTTTTGGCATATCTTAGAGATCTCTGAGTTCTTTTTGATACCATAGAAAGTTAATTGTAAATTAGGTAAACCACAAGATTTAATTTTGCATTTTATCTTCTTCTTTTTTGTACTAAAAGTGACACATGTCATCATTTTATTGGTACTGACATGGACATTAATGGAATTTGTCAAGTGTTTTGATTGTAGGGACTAAATTATTATTTTTGGCCTACCCAGATGACCTTTGAATTATTTTTATACAGCAGAAAGCGATTTGTAATTTAGGCCAATTACAGGGATTGATTTTGCATTTATTCGAAGAAAAAAAAATAGTTCTTTTTTTTATTATTATTAATCCACCCCAATAGTTTGCTTGTTTTTTTTTTTTTTTTTTTTACAAAATATTTTTTTATTATTTTTTTATTTTAGATTTTAGGAGAATAAGGGTATTATCAAAAGAAAAAAAAATGGCATTTTTGGCACACCTTGATAGTTTGATGGGACACTTTAGCACACTTTGAAAGTTTATGTGGCTATTTTAAAATCAGTTGATAGTTGAGGGGCCTTTTTTATATTTTTTCCAAAAAAATTTAAAACTTGTTCTAAAATTTTATTTTATTTTTGTATTGTTTTGTTCCCCATCTCCTAAAACTCAAGTTGAGGAAACTTGATTGAGGTGGATCCACTAAGTTTAGTTGGGTCTTTTAGATAAATATTTTCTGCCACTCAACGCTACCCAAGGCTAAATCGGTTCTTTACTATCCCACCCACAATCATAGTGTGATAGTTCCAACTAATTATTTATATTTATTTATATATACTATTTTTTTTATTACTTCAGACCCTCTAACACAATGAGGTCTACCAAGTTTACTTAGGAGGCCTGGATTATCTGAAGGATCAATAGAATGATCACGAAACTGTTGAATGAAAAATAGTGGAGCAGGTTAAATGCTTTTCAAGGTGGCCAGCCACATTACTTTGTCTGAGCGTAGGAACGAATTGGCATTTTTCTAGAAGGAGAAATGCTTTTCAAGGTGGTCAAAGGGGGAGATGAGAATAAAGTGGTGGTGCACTTCTATATATATATATATATATATATATATAAATGGTGATGCTGTTTCTAATGAGAACAGCGGAGACTCCTAAGCTCTCTAGTTCATCTGATTCATTGGTTAATACTATCATGTTCTTTTTTGACATTCGTTGGGCAGAACATCAATCATGTGGACTGTGGACTCGGGGACTTGAGACCTACTCATTTATAGTCAGAATATTTGCTATTTTGAATCTCGACTCGTCAACATCTAGATTAATTCATGCTAGTTTTAACCAACGAAAGGGACATCAATGTATGGTTGTAGAGAGAATATCCTCATCTTGTTTTTTCCCTCTCTCTCTCTCTCTCGGCTAAAATTTGTAATCGTGCAAAAGGGTAGGATCAATAGGTAGCATTGAACTACGTGGCCACATGAAAATTTACACGACAATTCATAGAAATTCTCAATAATGAATGTAAGATATGATGCAAATATCAACCGACACGCTTTGAGACCCAACAAACAATATTGAAATATTTGCTTAAAAAAACTAAAATTCAGATTTTTGATAGAAAACTCCTACCCATTCATTTACTGAGAATTTCTATGAATTGTGCATTGTGGATCTATACCCACAATGCACAAATCTGCAACCAAGCCAACATCTATGCGATCGTGGAACCCCACGATAACATAGGCAGATTAATGAGTCAAGAGTCTCGGTGAAAAAACACTAGGTGTTCGAGCCAAAGCAACATCTACCACATTCATAATATCAGTTATCTTATAGATAATAAACACATCTCTTTTAAAGATGTTTCGTAACTAATGAGGTAAACACTATGTTTTACAAATATGTGAAATTTGTTGGGTTTTTAATATTGGCAAACTTAGTGTCAAAACTTATTTGGTTTATTCAAGAAAGGAAATAGCCAAGTAAGAGAATATTGTAGAGTATTCCTCAAGAAAATGAAAGAGCCAAGAAAGAAAGAATATTGCAGAATATTCATCCAGAAAAGGAAAGAACTGAGTGGTAAAAATATTGCAGAATATTAATCAAGAAAGGAAAGATCTATGATGTAGAAAATATTCTTCATAATTAATTGTACCCTAATTGATTGTTATTCTGTTGACAAAAACGCTTTCATATCAGAGACTTCCATAACAGGGACGCCATAATTCCAGAAGAATTGTTGCAGAATATTAATTCCAATATAAAAAGAGCTGAACAAGGAAGTGTCTGCACAGAATATCCCTAAGAAGGCAATTTCCTATTGAAGGAAATATTCTGGAGACTTTATAGAGTCGGTTTTCCCTACAGCCTGTCTGGACGCCGAGATGCTAGAGTCCGGACGCCTAGCTCAGAAAGTCAAAGTCCTATGAAGGTCCAAACGGCGCAGCAGACGCTGAATTTCGAGAGCAGAAGTCTGGAATAAGTCTGGACTGCCTAGCAGATGTGAGCCATAGAGAACACCTGTCTGCAAGAAGGTCCAGACGGCCCAGCAGATGCAAGCCACAGAGAGCACCTGTCTGCAAGAAGGTCCAGACACTGATGCGATGACTGCGAACAGTGAAAGTACTTTATGCAACCGTCCAAATGCTAGGGTTACAAGTTCGAACGCACTTCAGTGATTACTAGAAGTTTTAGTTGCAGGTCCAGTCGCCAAAAGCCTGGTTCGGACGTCGCCTATGGAAATCCTTGTGTAATGACCCCCTTTTTTTTTTTTTTTTTTTTTATACAAAACGTAAAACGAGTCCTCACAATGGCACGCCGATATGTCACAAAGCCAACATATGGCACATGCCCCATAACATGTACCTGATAATCAGAGTATAACATATATCTACCTATGCAGCGGAAAACATAAGTTTGAATAGCGAAAATTACAATTTATACATCTATTACAAATTAATTACAACAAAGAGTCATTTAACATATATATGTTTGAGTCTTATTAACACAATAATGGCTTAACAAATAATAAGTGACACAAACGTTACGAGCCATACTAGACCTACAAAATAGTGGACAACCCGTGGTCCGACAATTACAATTGTAGCGGCGAGCTTCAGTCATAATATCCCAAGTACACTGCTACCAACCCATCAACTATACCAAAGTACCTGCAGCCAAAGGAACATCATCTACACAGTTGTGGTGGTATCCACATTCGCATAGGTGAAAGAATGAGTTCACCGCCTTAGTATAAAACATACTAAAACCTCAGTGGTATAAAACTAACTGAGTTTTCATAAAGAACCAACCTCTATTTTATTTTTAGTCGTGTGAGCATTATATTAGCCACAATTTACCAATAGCTAATGCAGCAAACACCGACTATTCAGAAAACATTTAAAACATACTATATAACTGTGAACATATGTAGAAGTTTCAGTCATCCCTCCTTGGAAGTTTCTACATATAGTCCCTTCTATAATAATACTTTTCATCGGTCGTTCAGACATATGTGCACACGATCACTCCATCACAAATATCACGTATACACATAGGTCTTAAGCAAGGAACATGGCATTTTACTCTTCCGTAGTATGATAACATCCTTCAACAAAACACTCGCAACACCATCTCTAATCGTATTCCATGTTCGTGCTTTGAACGTTGATGAGTCACAAATATTGTATATTTGGACCCTTTAATTTACATTAGTTAAACCTTTAGTTTTGTTATTTTCTAATGTCTTTTACGAATTTTAGTGTTTTAGTGTTTATCAGGTCATTGGAAAAAAATGGTGTTTAAGTGGAATTGCAAAGAAATGGGAAGAGGCCCAAACTCAAGGACCGACTGTACATATATATTTTTCTTGTACATGGACGCGGAGTACATTAAGTGCATTAATGTTGAACTTGTAGCCATGCAATTCATTGCCATAAGACACAATTCTTTTCAATGGCAGCACGTGGACAGCATGTACATGAAGACCAATTCTACACATTTTCTTCTCCAAGTCTTCCACCCAACCAGCCAGCACATTTATGCAGCTTCAAAGTTGCTGGACAGCAGCTCCAAAGCTGCTGGACAGCAGCTCAACTCCCAAGCACCGAATGGACAAAGGGACAAAGGAGGGCAGCACATCCACACTTCACAAGAGGCCAGCACTGAATTGTCAAAACCTGGACAGCACTACCACAAAACCTGGACAAGTGCAGCACACTTGAGGCACCAAACCAGCTGGACAGCTGCTGGATAGCAGCTGGACACACGTGTTCACAACCTGTAGCATTCAGCTTTCACAAATGCACCTGGACAGCAGCACCGAACTGAAATTTATTATCGGCACCGACTTGAAGATATTTGAGCTCACCTGCACCAACTTTAGGAAAGATGCGTTCCAGTTATACAATAGATAATCAAGTTAAAAAAAAATGATTACATTGTGATATTTTTGAAGAGCTTTGTGCGGCTGAAGCAATGCGTGGAAAACAGTTCACTTGAAGATTCAGCCCATTTTATTGAAAACAGGTGTCCTTGAGATTTTAAACCTCTTTTCTCTCAAATATACAAGACTACGTCAGAGCTTTAAAAATCAGATATCATTACATTTTTGTGTGGCTGGAATTCAACAAAAAGTGGTGGGAATGAGAACAAAATTAATGGATGAGTTGGCTGGAACTTCACGTGGGCAGAAAATCCTTCCATTTCCTTATGTTGAAGAAAGCTCACCTCTATAAAAGGGGGATCCAACGCCCACTTTGCGGCGGTTTCTTTTCTTGGTTATTTCTTTAGACTTTAGGTTAGTTTTCAGCCAAAAGAATAGAGCAAAAATCTGAACGCAAGGGCTCATTTTCAGTGTGTTCGTAGATAGTGCATAATGGGGGATTGCTCATCAACACCAAGTGATCTAAGGATCTACATGTGTGGCTAAGAGCTCTTTTTAGGATTTTGATAAATCCTATTCAAGTATTAATGGCTTAATTATATTTTCTTTGGGAATATTTATTTTAGGCATTGATGATTGTGTAACTATGAGAATTACAATTTTGTAATTGATTTTAATGTTAAATGCAATCATAATGAAATGTTTATCTTGTCTATGAGAAAGTTTTTTATTTTGATTGTGCTCAAATTATATTTATTGTTCAAACAATGATAAATGTAATGGTTATGCAATGGTATTATTTGAACATGCAACAAGAAATTTTGATAGTTCATGCCTAGAATAGACAAGTCATGCTACACTCTAGACTAGTGTAATTTATAGATAATTTGTGCTAATCCAAAGATGAGCTACACTTAATCCTTGTTTGTTTGTAACCAAGTTAATGACTTTGATAGTCCATGCTTTACAAAGATGGATTACACTTATTTATTAATGATGGTATTTTCTTGACAATTTGTTGTGTGCTTGACAACCACACACAAATAATATTAGGTCTAGAATGAATATCCCATATTATTATGATAGCCATTGTTACAAGGATAGCGGTAAAATCAATTCCCTAGTTTTCAATCTCATTAAGTTCAATTTTAATTTATTTGCCCAACATTTTATTTCCGTTGTTATTTTATAAATTAAAAATCACAAAAACAACATTTTTCTAAGGGATAAATTAGAATTGATTTTATTAAAGCTTGATATCCGCAACCAATACAATCCATGTGGATCGACACTCTCAATATAGACACTATCCTACAGTGACTCGCGCTATTGCGAGTGGTATTATTATTATTGAAGTACAAAAAGGACCACATCAATTTTTGGCGCCGTTGCCAGAGATTGCTAAACGGATGCATTATTAAGTTTTTCTAAGATCAAGTCAAATTTTACCCTTTTTTTTTTTTTTTTTTTTAGTTTTTGTTAGATTTTGTAAAGTTTTGTTTAAAAAAAAGGTTTCTGTTTTATATTACCCAAAAAAAAAAAAAAAAAACAAAAAACAAAAAACAAAAAAAAACAAGAGGACATTCCTTTTGGTTTCAAAGGACAAAATTTTGGTTTTGTAGTCACTGTCAAGTTCTACTGTTTTCGGATCGTAAAAGTTTTTGTTTGATCATTTTGGGTTTGCCTCGATTTTGTTTCAGGATTTAGTGCACTGACCAAGTCAATCGGGAGACTTTGTGCGGGGTAGAACAGCGTATCAACTCAGCAAGCAAAATTCAGTCAAATCATTATTAAGCTGAATTTCTGGACGTCTTGTGAGTTTTTATAAGTTTTTATATTTATTTGTGTTTTTAATATTTGTTTTTCCTTTTAAATTTGTGGTAGTATAAATATTTTGTGATTTGTTTTTAGTTAGTTTATGTTAGGTCGTCGCTCTTTATCACTTCCATTAAAATTGTGCGACCTTGAACTTGAACGTACTCTTAGGCAAAGTAGAAAAGAAAGAAAACCTAGCGTGTCAAAAGAGCGTTCCATTGAAATCATGGCCGGTGAACAAGAATGACCTGTTTTGTTCAGAGATCATTATCTCCCATCCACATACAATTCACCTTCATGCCTTCAGTTACCTAATGTCACGGTGGATAACTATGAAATTAAGTCCAGCTTAATTCAAATGCTGCCATCTTTCTATGGACTTAATAATAAAGATCCATACAAGCACATTGATGAATTCTTAGAAATCTGTTCAACTATTAAAATGCATGGTTTCATTGAAGATACTTTGAGGATGCGTCTTTTCCCATTTTCTCTAAAAGACAAAGCCAAGCATTGGTTTAAGTCTCTTGAACCCAACATTGTCACTTCATGGACTCAGATGCAGGAAGAGTTCCTGAAAAAATATTTTCTCATTGGCAAGACCAATCAAATAAGGAAGTCTATAATTAGTTTTGCACAATTTGAGGGAGAACAATTCCACGAGACATGGGAAAGACTGAAAGATTTTTTAAGAAAGTGCCCGCACCACGCTGTTCCTAAATGGCAACTGGTGCAATGTTTCTATGATGGCTTGACTGAGCCACATAGACAGATGGTTGATGCTTCTTGTGGAGGTACTTTTATGATGAAGAGCGAGAACGAAGCATGGATTTTGTTTGACAATTTGAGTGAAAATTCGGTACAACATGCTTCAACTAGTCGTAGGACTCTTGCTCCCAAAGCTTCCAAGACAGAAAATATTTTTGAAGCAAGTACCCCATTCGATGTAACCACAAAGGTGGATGCATTATCTAGGAAGATAAACCAGCTCATGGCAGCCGGCTTTGCACCCACCTCCCCTTCACACATTTCTCCACAACAAGAACCCTGCTCATTCTGCTCTAGCACTATGCATCACGTAAGAGATTGTCCTGCCGTTGGGCAATTCTCTGAACTTTCAACTGAGCAAGCTAATGTTGCCTTCGCAAGACCGGGAAATGATCCATATTCCAACACTTATAACCCCGGATGGAGAAATCACTCCAACTTTTCGTGGCAAGCTCAAGCATCTGACAATCCTATGCCACAGCATTCCAATCAGGCCTTCCGGCCACCATCCAATATTTATCGTCCTCCCCACCAACAAGCTCAATCAATTCCATACCCTCCCAGGAACTCTGCTTTTGAGGATAAAGTGATGGCCGCTCTCGGAAAACTTGAGTCACAAACTCAGTTGCTGAACTCTCATTCTCAATCAATTTCCAAGTTAGAAACCCAAGTTGGGCAACTAGCTAATACTCTCAATAGGAGAATGGAAGGGACTCTGCCAAGCCAACCAGTGATGAACCCTAAGGGACACTGTATGATTGATGAGAATACTGCTAGCAATTCTCATCATGACCAAGTCCAAGCAATCACTGTACTGAGGAGTGGAAAACTATGGACAACAAGGTGGAGGAGAAGAAAGATGAAGAATCTGAAACATCCAAGAAGCTGACCCAAGCAAAAGACAAAGGAGTAATGCAAGATGACATTCCTATTTCTGAGGCGCCATACGCACCTAAGGCTCCATTTCCTGAGCGCCTGAGAGATTCCACTCAATTTGGGAAACAAGGAGAGAAGATCCAAGACATGCTAGAGATCTTCAAGCAAGTGAAAATCAATATCCCTCTCCTTGATGCTATCAAGCAAATTCCTTCATATTCCAAGTTCCTCAAAGACTTGTGTACTCAAAATCGCAAAACAAAGAATCATACCCTAAAGAAAGTTGTGCTTACTGAACGAGTCAGTTCTCTCCTAAAGCATAGCATTCTACCAAAATTCAAAGATCTTGGTGCTCCCACCATTTCTTGTACAATTGGAGATCACAAGATAGGAAAATCCCTCCTTGATTTGGGCGCCGGTGTGAATCTGCTTCCTTACTCTGTATATCTGCAACTAGGCTTAGGAGAATTAACGCCCACCACAGTTATCTTGCAGCTGGCAGACCGATCCATCAAGAAACCTCGGGGAATAATTGAAGATGTGATCATTCAAGTAGACAAGTTTTATTTCCCAGTGGACTTCATTGTTTTAGATACAGAGCCAGTTCCTAACCCTGATAAGATGATTCCAGTTATCCTTGGCCGACCTTTCTTAGAGACAGCCAATGCTTGCATTAATTGTAGAACAGCGATTATGGAGATAGCTTTTGGGAATATGAAAGTCAAGCTGAATATTTTCGATGCCTTCCAACAGCCCCCAGATACAGTTGAGTGTTCTTTTGTAGATCTCATTGATGAATCAGTCGAAGAATTACTACCCCAGTTGTTGATGAAGGATCCTCTTGAAATTTTCTTGAACCATTTCAGCAGTGATGATTTTGATGTTGAGCAGTACATTGATGAAGTTCAATCTTTGCTGGACACTGCTGCTCCAATTGATTGCCCTCCGTGGAAAGCAGCTAAAGAAGCTCTGCCCTTGACTTCAGGCACCCCTCCTATTCCTTCTTTAGAATCACCACCGAAGCTTGAGTTGAAGCCTCTTCCGGATAAACTCAAGTATGCGTTCTTAGGTTCTAATGACACTCTTCCTTTGATCATTGCATTTGACTTACAAGAAGATTAGGAGAGTGAGTTGATAAGCGTGCTAAAAGAGCACAAAGAAGCCATCGGTTGGACTCTAGCAGATTTAAAGGGAATCGACCCATCCATTTGTATGCACCGCATTCACTTGGAAGATGATGCCAAGCCTTCTCGCGAAGCGCAACGTCGGATGAACCCTAACATGAAGAAGTGGTAATGAAGGAAGTTGTGAAGCTGTTAGATGCAGGCATGATTTATCCCATCTCTGACAGTAAATGGGTGAGTCCCATTCATGTTGTGCCAATCTGTTAGAAATAATTACATAACAATTATTTCTTTAACCTAATATGCGCAGCGGAAAATTAAATAGAATAGTTTTAGGCATACCTCCGGCCATTGTTGCTCAAGCACTCCTCCAGAACTTCTAAGAACAAAATTATGAGGTGTCTTCTAACCTATGCCTATTGCTTGATGGTTGTACTGATGGTGTACACAGACACTCTATTTATAGGCTAGGTTAGGGACCCTCAAATGGTAAACACCGTATTGTTTCCTTCCATCAAGGAAACAATATTGTTAATTGATTTTTAAAATCAATTAACCGATTCCATATTTACGGTAATCTAAATTAATAGAAATATTCATAATACCGTATATGTTTATTAAAAAATAATAAACATAGCAAACACCGTAAATGTGATATAAAGGCCACAACAAAAAAGGAATATTACATTCTCCCACTTGGACTTTATAACACATGACCATATGGTATTAGGTTCTTTAGTTTTGGCCAATCCTTTTATGGAATCCTCCAACTCAGTTAAGAAATGTTTCACACGAATCATGGCGGTAAAACTATTATAAAAGTAGGTCGTCCCTTCCATGTATCACAATGTAAAGCACTCCTTACATGAGTACCTTATGGATAATCAAGCTTTATGAATGAACTTCCTATAAGTCATTCGGGTCCAACTTTATTTATCCTCATGGATAAAAAAACAAATGTGCACAAAATCTTTATTATCATAACTTTATGTCTATAGACCAAAAAGAGACAAACCAAGCGAAAATGAATTAATGAGTCTCATATATTCCGCATGACTTTATTCTTTCTTTACCGGTAAACTTTAAGTTATGGGATCCGCAATAATTAATTCAGTACTTATATGCTCAATAGACCCTTTATGTCTCTTAATGTTATCTCTCGTACTGAGATACTTGATGTCGATTTACTTCTGCTTCTACTCTTTATTCTTATAAAAGAAGATTATAGTAGAATTACCGCAGAGTATCTTTATGGTCTAACTGTAAAATCGACAATATTGAGACTTTCAACAAAATGTCTCAACCATCATGCCTGTGTACTAAATTCATAACACGCTAGAATTTTAGCTTTCTTGGTAGACGTAGCAACCATAGTCTGCATACTGCATCTTTAAGATATATCTCTCAATAAAAATATATATACCTTAAATAGACTTTCTACTATCTACACAATCAGCAAAACTCAAATCTGAATAACTAACCACCTTCAAATGGAAAGTGTATCCTTAGGTTAAGTTGTACTTCTTGGTTCCTTGCATATACCGCAAGACTTTATTTACAGCACTTTATTGACTCAATATTCTTATTGTCAGTCATATGGTTATGCATAATGCAGACGCTTTAAAAAACTTTTCATCTGCCCTTATTCCAATACCTTTTGGGACATTAATCTGTATTTAATTAGTCCCTCTTAATTGCTACTGAAGGTACATAATCCTTCATTCTAAATCTTCCGAAAACTTTTTTCAATGTAGGCCTTCCGAGACAATGTTAATATTCTTTATGTCTCTGTGAATCTCTATGTCAAAAGACATAAGAGGTTTCACCCAAATGCTTCATTTCAAAGTTTTGTGAAATGAACCTTATGTAGCAAACCTAAATCACCACTTGCAAAAACAATATCTACATATAGGACTAGAAAGATTACTGTACTCCCACTGACCTTAATGTATATATACTAATTAACAAGGTTTTCAGTAAACAATAAAACAATTACCTTGTAAAAAGTATATCACCGGTGAGAGATCTATCACAGCCCATAAATAGAATTCTTTAATTTGCAAGTATTCTGACTGTTATTTTATAAAACGTTTAGGTTGTGTCATGTAAACCTCATCTTTAAGATCCTCATTCATAAATGTTGTTTTCGCATCAATTTGATGTAGCTCTAGATCAAAATGAGCTACTAATGCTATGATTATCTTGATGAACCATTCTTAGACACTGGAGAGAATGTTTCACGATAATCAATGCCTTCCTTATGAGTAAAAACATTGGCTACGAGTCTAGCTTGACTTTTGAGCAGTGGATTTATCTCTTACTTCATGGCACTGAATCTCAATGCGGAGTTTTCTCCATTCATATCATGTGAAAACAAATTTGGATCATCTTTATGTCCAATGTCAACATCAGACTCTGGGAGATATACAACATGATCACTAAGAATTGTTGATCTACTTATTCTATAAGATTTTCTTAATTCTACTTCCTCTGCATTTTGCAATGGTAGAATAGATTTTCAACCTGTTCTGTATGAGTTGGTTGTTCTAGAAGTGATTGTGGCTCAGGATAATCAATCTGATTTTTCCTGAATACAATCAATCATCCTCTATGAGGAGGAGATTTGGCCAACTCTAGTGCTTCCTCAAATTCCAATTTATGTGAATGAGCACTCCCACTAGGTTCCGTATCCTCTAGAAATTTTACAATCAACAACTCTAGGCTTATATGAAGGATAATAAAACATTAAAACCCTTTAAAGTTTACTAGATAGCTTATAAAAGATCCGCTGGTTGTCCTTGAATCTAATTTCCTAAGGCGAGGATTATAAATCCTCTCTTTAGCAAGGCAACCCCATATGTGTAAATAATTTAAACTAAGCTTCCATCTATTTCATACTTTAAAAGGTGTCTTATGGACAACCTTAGATGGAATACTGTTTAACATATACACAACGGTCTTCAAAGCTTTACTCTATAAGGGTAATAGCAGATTAATATTACTAATCATTTCCCTTTGTGTGTACCTACCTTAATACTCTATGCCTATATTAGATCTTATGATCTTCAAATTGTTTCTCCTCTTCTTCCTTATAGGTATTAAAAACATTCAATAACCCATCTTTAATATTTAGAAGATAGAGATACATAAACTTTATATGGTCATCACTAAAAGAGATAAAAATATCTCTGACCATTTAGGCAATGAGTATGGAAAGGTTAACACCTTTCAATGTACATGATCTCAAGAATTTTAAAAGGCTCTCTTTGGCACCTCTAATGGTCTTGTTGGTATGCTTTCCCTTATGCAGTCCACACAAGTACCAAAGTCAGTAAATTACCGACTTTTATTTTCTGTATAGAGATATATTTCAATCTCCAAAGCCATAACAAGAGCATTTTTAAATTCTCAAAGACTCTACTTTACGTCAACATCAGTATGCAGAAACAAACAAATAATTTTGTTTCAAAAGTTGGGATGTAAGTCAATTTTAAATAAACTTTAAATAAACCCTAAACCAATATTCCACCCAAAAATAAGAAAAATTTCAAGTTTTAAAATAAAATTGAAATTTTTAACAAACCAAACTAGAAAATAAATTTCTAAAATATATGGAATATAAATCATTTTTGAGGTAAAAAATATAACTGAATCTCAAAATTAACCCATAGATCCCAATAACCTCAAATTATAAACACGTGTTATTCATTTTAAAAAAAAAAAACTCTGCATTTGTGTTGACAACGTGGATTGTTAAACCATAATCAATCCACAACATATTTGAATGAGTCACTAAAAGAGATTCACGACATACTAGATATATGAGATTATCTTTATTTTAAGTCATTTCTCATACTTCACGCAATCTTTCTTTATATGCCCTTAATTTTCCTTATTGCATGATAAATAGGTATCTTGATTGCCATAATACTTTATTGGCACCTTATTCTCATGCTTTAAGTGTTGGGCATGATTGCATTTATCGGTCTTTCCCTTAACATGAGTAATCATGTGAACACTTTATAGATTCTCTTGAACACACATGGTTAGAAGTTCACTTACTAACCATTTATCCTTATGTGTATTAAAAGGTAAAATTCTACACTTAGAAGAGAGAATTCAAAAAATGAAATAGACCAACAATGACTCAAAAATCTCAATCTTTAGGGACTTAGGCTAAGCTATAATATCCTTCATTCCCATAATGAGATTATAAACACTTTAGAAACTGTAAAAGGTTTGTCTTTAAAGCTTTTTTTATTAGGGTTCTGGCCAAGTTTTGTTTGAACTTTCTAAATGTTCATAAACAACCTTTATAAAACTTTGGCTCTAAAACATTCAGGAATAAATCCCTGATGACTTTAGTGACATGAAATTTCATGAACATCTAACTTAAGTGATTAAATCACTCCCACCGTTCATGCTTAATAATCTCACGTGGCGTACTTAATTCCGCGGGAGTAGTTGGTTTGTCCACATGGAGCACCAAAATTTTTAACACCCCAAATGAAAAAGCATATTAATATTTTTCAGTCAGAAAAATATTACCATAATGTATTGGAATATGAAACTACCAAGGTAGAGTAATATGAATAGCTGCAATAACCCAAAAATAAAATAAATACTTTAATGTTATGAATTAACTTTATTTTAAATTAGCCAATGCCAATTTAAATAGTAAATTTCAACCTACCTGTGGGCAAAGGTTGCATCGCGCATGAAATTTACTCTTTATTAATAAGACTAAAGCAAATTTAAATATTAATAAATAAAATTCTCCGTACTTGTGGGCAACCGAGAAAAATTTTACTTTCAATACTAAATTTGTCATCTTATTCTAATTAAGTCATAAAAATAAAAACTTCCCTGTGGGGATAAGTAATTAAATTTATGAATTAATTACAAGACGATGTTAATTTTTCTATATGAAGTTCACGTGTACGATCTTTATGCAATTATTATAAAATCGAAATACTGTGACTCTCCCAAAATCATAATAATCATGCTGTAATTCATGAACATCTAATAAATCTTTATGAGGTTCATGCGTGTAATCCTGATGTAATTATCATTAAAATTTGGGATGCTGTGGCTCTCCAAAATCATAATGATAATTACGTGTGTGTAATCTTGATGCAATTGTCATTCAAAATTGGGATGCTGTGGCTCTCCCAAAATTATCATGATAATTGCTACTTCATTAACATCTAACAACTTTATAGATGCCCCCTTAATAGCCCCAGGAATATAACAAACCAATACTTAAATGGGGTAAACAGCATTTTCCAAGGTGCAAGCAGATGAGCTCCCAGGAAAGTGAGGGGGGTCACACCGGACACACTTAAATCCCAAGACTTTCCTTGCCAGAACTTTCCCCGACATTGCATTCTTAGATATTACTGTAAACACACCAGTATATATGGTATTGTTAATTATTCTTAGGTCTAGGCATCAAGCAATTTATATTTAAACAATATAAATTCAACAATTAAAAATATATTCTTCAATTCATGTATTAAATAAACAATTATTTTAATACACAGTACTGTAAATAATAAAGGGAATAAAACCTTAATGTGAAAGCATAAAACCAGGCTTAGCTCAATAGTTTGAAGCTTGCCACTTTATGGACATGAAGGTCTCAAGTTCGAACCCCATATGAGCCAAATCTTTTATTTTATTTAAATGCTACTGTAATGGGCTACTATATTAGGTTGAGTTTCTGGGTCACAAGATTCCAAATGGGCTACTGTATTGAGCAATTAGGTCAACCCACTTAATCGGGTCAGGCCTCTAGGTCTATGTATAGTGCTGGCCCAAACTAGGTCAGCCTACTTAAATGGCCCAAAACTACATGGGTTTTAAAAAACCCCACCCGAAAATATATCCAACCCAGAAACTTTAATGGGTCGAAACCCTATCCAGTCACCAACCAACCCGACCCGTAATGTTCCAGATGGGTTGAAAACCCTAAAAATAGAACCCTAGCCGCCACCCCTTTATGAAAATACCCATAACAAGATTACAACAACTCAAAATTAGGCAGTATATCACAATACATAGAATAGTGATAAAACAAAAAATAGTTATATCAAATTTATGGGTTTTCACAAACAGTACGTGAACAACAAATATTCACAAAATAATCGCTAATGCGTTTCTATCATGTCACAAAAGACGAAATATTGCTCAAACAATATTGACAAACAGAAGTGAACAATACCAAATAGAATATACTTGATTCAATATTGATAACAAATAAAAATACTTGATTCAATATTGATAAAGCATAGTAAAATTATACGCTAAGCAAAATAGCACAGAGGATGACTCTGATACCACATGTTAGAAATAATTAAATAACAATTATTTCTTTAACCTAACATGCGCAGCAGAAAATTAAATAGAACAGTTTTAGGCATACCTCCGGCCATTGTTGCTCAAGCACTCCTCCAAAACTTCTAAGAACAAAATTATGAGGTGTCTTCTAACCTATGCCTATTGCTTGATGGCTGTACTGATGGTGTACACAGGCACTCTATTTATAGGCTAGGTTAGGGACCCTCAAATGGTAAACACCGTATTGTTTCCTTCCATCAAGGAAACAATATTGTTAATTGATTTTTAAAATCAATTAACCGATTCCATATTTACGGTAATCTAAATTAATAGAAATAATCATAATACCGTATATGTTTATTAAAAAATAATAAACATAGCAAACACCGTAAATGTGATATAAAGGCCACAACAAAAAAGGAATATTACACAATCGGGATGGAGAGTTTGCATTGACTACTGTAAGTTAAATTCAATGACCAGGAAAGACCATTTTCCTCTCCCCTTCATTGATCAAATGGTGGAATGTTTAGCTGGCCATGCGTACTATTGTTTCCTTGATGGATATTCCGGCTACAACCAAGCTCCCATGGACCCTGAAGACCAAGAAAAGATCACTTTTACATGTCCTTTCAGAACGTTCGCCTACCGACGCATGCCCTTTGGGTTATGTAATGCACCTGCTACTTTTCAACTGTGCATGATTAGCATTTTCTCTGATATGGTTGAGCATTATCTTGAGGTTTTTATGGATGATTTTTCGGTTTTCGGTTGTTCATTCAAAGAATGTTTGCACCATCTAAATCTCGTGCTGATACGATGTAGAGAGAAGAATTTGATTCTTAACTGGGAGAAATGCCACTTCATGGTTAAACAAGGAGTTGTCTTGGGGCATGTTATCTCCCCACGTGGCATTGAAGTTGATAAAGCCAAGATTGACTTGATTTCTAACCTTCTGCCTCCACGGACGGTGAAAGAAATTCAATCTTTTTTAGGACATGCCGGATTCTATAGGAGATTCATTAAGGACTTTAGCAAAATTTCTAGGCCTTTGTATAGCTTACTTGCCAAAGATGCCCCATTCGTCTTTGATGATAAATGTTGTCAAGCATTCCAAACTTTGAAAAAGGCTCTGACATCCACACCAATCATCCTGCCACCAAACTGGAATGTGCTTTTCGAGATAATGTGTGATGCATCAGATTATGCTATTGGTGCTGTTTTGGGGCAGCGTATTGACAAACGTCTCCATGTCATCTATTACTCCAACAGAACTCTAAATGATGCACAACTCAATTATTCTACCACTGAAAAAGAGTTGTTGGCGGTTGTATTTGCTCTAGACAAGTTCAGATCTTACTTGTTGGGCTCAAAGGTCATAGTCTATTCGGATCATGCTGCTTTGAAGTATCTTTTGTCTAAAAGATGCTAAATCTCGTCTTATCCGATGGATTTTGCTATTACAAGAGTTTGACATCGAAATTCGGGACAAAAAGAGTTCTAAGAATTTGGTAGCTGACCATTTGTCTCGGCTGATCATGGACCACATCAATTTTTGGCGCCGTTGCCTTACCCATTGTTGAGACATTCCCTGATGAGCAGCTGATGCATGTTGCTCAAATCTCTGTACCTTGGTTTGCAGATATTGTAAATTATCTTGTCATTGGCCAAATGCCTTTGCATTGGACAAAGCAAGATAGACTTAAATTATTGGCCAAGGTGAAACATTTCTTCTGGGACAATCCATACTTGTTTAAGTATTGTCCCGATCAAATCATTAGGAGATGTATTCCAGAAAATGACCAATACAATGTCATCTCCTTCTGTCATGACCATGCCTGCGGAGGCCATTTTAGTACTCGAAAGACAGCTGCAAAAATTTTGCAGTGTGGATTTTATTGGCCCTCAATTTTTCGTGACGCCCACACTTATTGTGCAGCTTGTGATCGCTGTCAAAAGTTAGGGCGCATTTCTCGATGGAATATGATGCCTCTTAACCCAATTCTTATAATTGAAATCTTTGATGTTTGGGGCATTTATTTCATGGGACCTTTCCCAAGTTCCTATGGTAATCTTTTTATTCTTGTCACTGTTGATTACGTGTCAAAGTGGGTTGAAGCCAAGGCTTGCAAAACAAATGACCACAAGGTTGTGTTTCAATTCTTGAAAGATAATATTTTTGCTCGCTTCGGTACTCCACGTGCTATTATCAGTGATGAAGGCAAGCATTTTTGCAATAAGGTTTTTGATCATCTCATGAAGAAGTACGGCATACCAAGTTTCCACTGCCTACCATCCACAAACAAGCGGTCAAGTGGAAATATCTAATCGGGAGATCAAGCGTATTCTGGAAAAGACGGTGAACCCCACAAGGAAAGACTAGTCGATGAGATTAAATGATGCACTGTGGGCATACCGGACTGCTTTCAAGACTCCCATTGGTATGTCCCCCTACCGCCTTATTTTTGGAAAAGCCTGCCACCTCCCAATGGAGCTGCAACATAATGCATATTGGGCCATAAAACGGCTTAATTTTGATCTCCACGAGGCGGGTACTCAGAGGAAGCTCCAACTTGATGAGTTGGAGGAAATTCAAAATGATGCGTACGACTGTGCGAAGCTTTATAAGGATAAAATGAAGAAGATTCATGATCAACACATTTTGAGAAAATCTTTTGAAATTGGTCAAAAAGTTCTTCTTTATAATTCTCGTTTGCATCTATTCCCGGGAAAACTTAAGTCTCGATGGACCGGACCGTTTATCGTTCGCACCATTTCGACCCACAGGGCCATTGAGATTGAGGATCCCAAGAACAGTAGTGCATTCAAAGTGAATGGCCAAAGGTTGAAACCGTTCTTAGAATTGAAAAATCCAGAAGTAGAGGAAATGCTACTGAATGACACATTTATGAAGACTAATTTTGGGGCGGTCTGGCTAAAGACGTTAAACTTAGCGCTTGGTGGGAGGCAACCCATCCATCCAGTTGTTTGTATTTGTTTATATTCAATTCATTTTCTTTATTCTTTAGTTGTTTTTATTTACTAACACTCCTTCCATGTATTTCATGATGCCTATTTTCATTACACGGCTGGAGTAGTGTTTTGTTTTTCAGGACAGATGTGCTTATATCCAAGTTTGGGGGAGTTCGTTTTGCCCCATCTTTTCCTTTTCTCTCGGTAATGTATCGCTATTCACACATTGCGGACAATGTGTCATTCAAGTTTGGGGATAAGGAATGTCCTTTTATTTTATTTGTATTCTGTTTATATACTCTGTATTGTTGTTTAAAAAAAAAAAAAAAAAAAGGGCATAGATTTTTCTGAGAATGTGTGAAATTTTAATTGTGATTTGCATTTCATTGGCGAGTTTAAAACTTATGAACGCATGATCATTTGACTAGAAAAGCTGAATTGGTTACTTGTTTTTGAATGGTGATGATATCACATGTTTCACCTTACACTGAGCACACTAGCATGTAGTTATGAGGCATGAAGAGTGAAACCAAATATGCTTGTGTTTGATGTTTTAGATTTCAAATTGGTTGACATGTTGGGTGAATACCTTGGCATCTGTATATACTCTGTCTTACTTTTAATAATAAAAATAAATAAATAAATAAAAGTGTTAGTGTAGTAACTATTCTAAGCCTTTTGTTGAGTAACCGGGCATCTTGCCTCATTAAGCAGTGAGTGTTCGAGTCAAAAGACAAAAAGTTTGGGATGGTTAATGTAGTGTTGAGGATTAGTTTAGCTTCGTAGCCTTTTTGACTCGAGTTAGTAAACATTTAAAGGTGCTTCTACACCTAATGCCCTAAAGCCATCTGGTTTGGGAGTCATTGGTCTAAAACTCGTTATATGAGTCAATTAGAAAGCTTAAAGAAGCTGGACATTGCACAGTCCACATAAAAAAAAAAAAAATAAATAAATAAATAAAAGAGAGAAGAAGTTGTTCTTAGAGTGTAAATTATCTATTGCCTTGGTTGTCATCCAATGGGGATTCCAATAGAGTTTGAGCATTGAATCATGTATATAGGAATTACTACATTGATACCTCATAGTTATGTGTTAAGTTCACTTTACACCAAAGGAATGTGTGATATTTCAACTGTTCAGTTATGAGTGTATTGATTCTGGCTGTCTCTAGAATCTTGAAGATGGAGTTTGTGATTTTAAACTTGCCCATGAATAAGAACCATGATTTCTATGACACTGCATTCTTGGTAAAATTATTTTGATAAAGTGTTTTTGGGTATCACTTCTGTTAAACCCTCACGAGACTTCACTCGTCCACTAGGGATGCCTAGGGTTTAAAAGGCTTGTTGCATACGCTAAATGTAATCGTCTCTCCTACGAAAGAGGATTTATGTTTCATGCTTTGATTTTGTTTTTCATTTTGTTTTGCTAAGGGACTAGCATTTGTAAGTTTGGGGGTATTTGATGAATCACAAATATTGTATATTTGGACCCTTTAATTTACATTAGTTAAACCTTTAGTTTTGTTATTTTCTAATGTCTTTTGCGAATTTTAGTGTTTTAGTGTTTATCATGTCATTGGAAGAAAATGGTGTTTAAGTGGAATTGCAAAGAAATGGGTAGAGGCCCAAACTCAAGGACCAGCTGTACATATATATTTTTCTTGTACATGGACGTGGAGTACATTAAGTGCATTAACGTTGAACTTGTAGCCATGCAATTCATTGCCATAAGACAATTCTTTTCAAGGGCAGCACGTGGACAGCATGTAAATGAAGACCAATTATGCACATTTTCTTCTCCAAATCTTCCACCCAACCGGCCAGCACATTTATGCAACTTCAAAGTTGCTGGACAGCAGCTCCACTCCCAAGCACCGAAAGGGACAAAGGAGGGCAGCACATCCACACTTCCCAAGAGGCCAACACCGAATTGTCAAAACCTGGACAACACTACCTCAAAACCTAGACAAGTGCAGCACACTTGAGGCACCAAACCAGCTGGACGCACATGTGTTCACAACCTGCAGCATTTCAGCTTTCACAAATGCACCTGGACAGCAGCACCGAACTGAAATTTATTATCGGCACCGACTTGAAGATATTTGAGCTCACCTACACCAACTTTAGGAAAGATGCGTTCCAGTTATACAAAAGATAATCAAGTAAAAAAAAATGATTACATTGTGATATTTTTAAAGAGCTTTGTGCGGCTGAAGCAATGCGTGGAAAGCAGTTCACTTGAAGATTCAGCCCATTTTATTGAAAAGAGGTGTCCTTGAGATTTTAAACCTCTTTTCTCTCAAATATATAAGACTACGTTAGAGCTTTAAAAATCAGATATCATTACATTTTTGTGTGGCTGGAATTCAACAAAAAGTGGTGGGAATGAGAACAAAATTAATGGATGAGTTGTGCGATGGATGAGGATTACATTGGAAATTGAAGAATGACATCTTGTCATCATTACATGCTGCTGGAACTTCACGTGGGCAGAAAATCCTTCCATTTCCTTATGTTGAAGAAAGCTCACCTCTATAAAAGGGGGATCCAACGCCCACTTTGCGGCGGTTTCTTTTCTTGGTTATTTCTTTAGACTTTAGGTTAGTTTTCAGCCAAAAGAATAGAGCAAAAATCTGAACGTAAGGGAGAGTATTTTCAGTGTGTTCGTAGATAGTGCATCATGGGGGATTGCTCATCAACACCAAGTGATCCAAGGACTTCTATGTGTGGCTAAAAGCTCTCCCTATGGTTTTGATAAACCCTATCCAAGTATCAATGGCTTAATTATATTTTCTTTGAGAATATTTATTTTAGACATTGATGATTGTGTAACTATGAGAATTACAATTTTGTAATTGGTTTTAATGTTAAATGCAATCATGATGAAATGTTTATCTTGTCTATGAGAAAGCCTTTTATTTTGATTGTGCTCAAATTATATTTATTGTTCAAACAATGATAAATGTAATGGTTATGCAATGGTATTATTTGAACATGCAACAAGAGATTTTGATAGTTCATGCCTAAGATAGACAAGTCATGCTACACTCTAGACTAGTGTAATTTATAGATGATTTGTGCTAATCCAAATATGAACTACACTTAATCCTTGTTTGTTTGTAACCAAGTTAATGAATTTGATAGTCTATGCTTTACAAAGATGGATTACACTTATTTATTAATGATGGTATTTTATTGACAATTTGTTGTGTGCTTGACAACCACACACAAATAATATCAAGCCTAGAATGAATATCCCATATTATTATGATAGCCATTGTTACAAGGATAGCGGTAAAATCAATTCCCTAGTTTTCAATCTCATTAAGTTCAATTTTAATTTATTTTCTCAGCATTTTGTTTCCGTTGTTATTTTATAAATTAAAAATCACAAAAACAACATTTTTCTAAGGGATAAATTAGGATTGATTTTATTAAAGCTTGATATACGCAACCAATACAATCCCTGTGAATCGACACCCTCAATATAGACACTATCCTGCAGTGACTTGTGCTATTGCGAGTGGTATTATTATTATTGAAGTACAAAAAGGACCACATCAAACGTCAATAGATCATGAGAGCACTAGAGTTAAACTCAATCATGCTAACATGTCTTTCCTGAAGAAAAAGAACAGTCAACCTTCTTACTCATAGACATGTCATTACTCGCACCTGGATAGTCATGTATCCATGTACTTTCAAGTTCAATGTATGATCTTAACACATGCGACCATCCGATAGAAATATACATAAGCGCTTTTCATTTAAGACACTTATGCATATCAACACATCTAGTAAAAGCTACTCATAACATAAAAACATCACTCATAAAACAATGTTATATATGACATGCATGAACTGGGGCTAATAATGCTGCTGATACTGTTATGCTGCTAATACTGATATGCTGCTGATACTGTTAAGCTGCTGATACTGATATGCTGTTGATACTGTTATACTGATACTGCTGGTATGTATGCTCTATACTACATGCTCTATGTTCTGTGCTTGACCAGTATATATTTCACTACTGTATCATGCTGAAATCATGCAGTTGCTAAATCACGTTTTCTTAAAACTAAACAAATCCAACATTTTATCTAACACTTTGAAATCATTCAAAATTTAGTTTCTTCATAAGACATAAACAGTTTCAACATGACATGTTCTCAAACTCAAAACATAGTTTCATAAAACGTAAACAATTTCAACATGGCATGTTCTCAAACAATTTGCATAATTTAAATCTCAAACGCAGAACATACTCAAACACTTTAAATCCATTAACACCTTTCACTCATTTATCAATTCTTAAACATCATTGATATAATTTAAACATAATCGAAACTAATCAAATCATCTCAAAACATACATTTCATCATATGGTTGGTTCGGTTTCATAAACAATATATATATTTTTATCAATCCAATACATATAAAAATATATATTTTCTCAGTGAGTGGAATACACACCTTGGCTGCATTAGACTCTTGACTTGAACTCTACATTGGAGAATCAATTAAAGTCTCCAATCCAGACACGATCCTGCAAACATTAGTATCGTTAGACTACACTATTGAATCTCATACTCTATGACATCCTAACTACCCGCGTGCTCACACGTCGCATCACTCGCTTACTATTATGTGGATCATTGTTTATAGGTTCATAATATATCATGCATATTATGTACAAAGGTGTGTTTACTATTTTTGTTGGTTTACATATTATTGTTGTATCACCCTATTATTGTTAACCATTTTCTATAGTTTGTAATTCATTCTCTAAGTTAACAATATATATATTTTAGTCATATACATGTACATGTATACATATATACATATACACATACAACACTTTAGGCTAATCCATTAAGTCTTTCCAGCCTAGAACTTTAGTGACTTATACTTAAAGGTTATCTTAATGTCTTCAATTATATTAGCCTAAATCTATAATCCATTTATATAATCACTTTACGTATTCATGGGTTTATTCTTTCTTTATGTTAATATATTTTATTTGCTCACTTACTCTATGTTGCCTTTACTCCTTAATTTATATTAATCATTATCCTGTTCATTTAACCACTTACAAAATAATAACTAACTCAACTATTTTTAGGGCATAATCCAAAACTCCATCACATAACCAAAACTACCTTCTCCGAGACTCCTCCACCACATTAAGTCCAATACAACACCACACATCTCTCATTTCAACTCACATACAAGGCCACCACATACAAGAATTCTAAAACCAACCTTAATCAATGGCCAAGACATCATCAATTATCAAAAGCCTAAAACCAAACTTCCAAGAATACCAATTCGGTATCTCCACACCAAACCCTCAAAGTTCATCTCCAATCAAGTTAACATCAATCCTAGAACATAAATAAACTTAATCCCTAACAAATAGTCATAAACTAACATAATTGGATTTTCATCAAAATACCCATCAAAATCACCCTTCAACTCGATCAAAGCCCATAGCCATAAACTCCATCAAAGTCCCTCCAAATCAGCCCATCCAAATTCCATCAACAAACCTCAAGAAAGCATCATCAAAGAATCATAACATAAACCATCTAAAACTCCAACAATTCTAACAAATCAACCTAGCCATTAACAATTCATCTTTAGACAACAAATCAACTCCTACACTAAATCTAAACTCATAAAATATAATCTAAGCCAACAACAATTTTATAATCAACATACCCATACCATGACAAGAAATCCAACCATTAATCATAACTCACTTTTGACTATAACAATCTCAAGCAATAGGGAATCCAACCAATGAATTACACCAATTGAAATAACTCAATCAACTAAAACTCAATCTCTAACTATAAGCATAAACCAACATCATCACCCAATTTACAAATCTCAATCGGTTAAACCAACCAAAATAACAATCCATCAAATTTAGGGTTTATGCCCATACTTCCAAAATTAACAAAATTGGAGTCTTAATCCCTTAATTCAACAACCCATGGCTATAATAATGTATAGGAATTCACTATAAATATAAAAGCCTCAAGCTAATTTTAGGGATTCCGTCTAACACCTAAAAATGACTTAACTTAGGCAAAATTAGGGATTATGAATTTACCTTAGAATAATCGGTATATTGAACTCCTTTGAAGTTGATAATCACTACTTTAGTCTTGTAGATGATGGAACTTTCACTTGGAAGCAAGACCCATGATCCAAGCTCAAGCTTCACGTGAATGGGGAAAGAAAAGTGAGAGATTCCAGAATTTAAATCCACCAAATCAGCCCCCCATAATCACTCATACGTGCTGCTTTAGCTAATTTAAGGTGTGTGATTCATTGCTCAAACCTTAACCCATGTGAAAGAGAATGATAGAGCAAGAGGGTTTGAGAAATTACCTACTGTTTTCAGCCCTTGAAACCCTTGCTCTCTGTCCTTCACACGAGCTCAGCCCATTCCCATGCTAATCTGAGCTTGTGTGAAGAAGAGATGAGAGTTGAGAGGGAGAGGAGCTCACGGGTTGGTGGAGAGGAAGAGAGACCAAGTGCTGCTGCGTTTTTAGGGAGAAGAAGAGTGAAAATCTGATTTTGAGAGAGGGGGTGTCGTGAGCCACATAGAGAGGATAATGGTTATGCATAAATTCCGAAAATGCCCTCCCACTTAAGTGACCTTTGTGGGCATTTGTGGAAATTTCAGATTTGGACCTCCAAAAACATCATTCTTATTTTCTTTTCTTAGGCTATCATCTAAGAGCCCATAGGATAAAAATAAAACACTTTGATTCATTTTACCACACTAAATAAACTTATTTTTATTTAATCCTAAAAATCCATTATTAATATTCTACATTTTCTCTTCACTTTTCTAAATTGAATTCTCAAGTGTGATTTTACCACACTAAGTGGGCTTACATTAATTTACTTCCTAATAAACTCATTAAATAATTTCTTGGACATTACACCTTGTCTATGTAGATTTAGGATTTTTTAAGCCTATTTAAAGGGGCTTCTAGGCTGTGTTATTGTAAGGAATATTTAGTGTTGAACTCCAGTGTATGAAGGAATTCAGTGTAGAATTCTGGTGTGCTAAGAAAGAGTGTTTAATCAACCGTTTGAAGTCTAACTTAGAGAGGAGCTCTAAGTTAAAGGAATCTATTGAAAAACTCTTCAGACAGGAGATCTAATTGAAAGACGTTCAGGTATAGGTACGACTGTCTTGAAATGTAGCGCCCTATATTTTAAACCCTAAAATAGAACGTCTTAAACTAGAATTTAAGACTGAGTAAAATAGACAAGTCTAGAGTTGGCGCTCGATCCACAAGATTTGACGCTCAAGCGGCTTAATACTGTAGAAAATAGTATTCACGTCCAACAATTAATAACATTATGTGCCTTCAGACACAATATTTATCCCCAAGAAATTAATAAGATTGCATGAATATTTATGAAAATAAATATTCATTAGTCTTATTATTTTATAAACCATGATTTTATAAATAAATATATTATTATTAGACTCTAATAATATTCCTAGACAGACTCAGTGAGCTAATTGATATAATATTATTGTGTAAATTATACTATGTATAAGATTATTTGATATATATGTATATATTATAATATTTATTATTGGCATAACATTATTTGATATAATAATATTATCAGTGTAATCATATATATATATATAATAGGAGAATCAGTAAAGGAAACTGCCGACATGTCGGACGGCGGCGCGTGAAGGTCTCGCGCCGTCACCCAGGTAGAGAACCGACGCCATAAAACCCGAAGCCGCCGAGCACGGCCAGAAAAAGGCGGAGCGTGGCTCTCACGCGCACCACAAAGCAGAGAGCTTCCAGGCGCGTGGGTGCCACGTGCCGATCACCGACAACCGTCACGACCGGAGCTTGCAGCGGCAGGGGCGGAAGACGCTGGGGAACATGGCTGGGGGGCGCGTGGTAGTCAAAAAACAACAGAGAAGTGTAGATCTGGCTTTCAAAATCAAAGGAAAAAGTGAAGAAACCGGCCAAAAAACTCCCCACCGACAACACAATCACACGCCACTCCTCTAAAGAAGACACCTTGAGATGAAAGTTCCTGCCAAAACGAAAGAAATAACAAGCCACCATAGTCCAAAAAGGCTAGGGGAAATCAGCCACCACCGGATCTAACCAGGTGGAACAGAAGCTCCACAACCCTAGAGGGTAGGAGAAAAACTAAACCCCACTGGACCAACCCAGGGGAACCAGAGAGAAAACACCACCAGGAGGGGGAGGCGTGCCCGGTGAAAACCATGCTCACAGGGGAGGGCTCTAGAGAGAAAAACAGTTATTTTTCCTCTCTGTGGGTTCTTTAACGCTAAGCCACCTCATCATGTGTGCAGGTTCTTTTCCCAACAAAATACCGAAAATGAAATTAAATACAAGGCAAAACTCTTTAAACGTTAACCCACCGCATCATGCATTCAGTTTTATTTTTTAAAACAAAATAATTGTATCTGACATCAAATACAAAGGAAAAGATGCAATCAATTTTTTTTTTTTCTACTAAATAACTGTATCTGAAAAATTGTTTGAAGGAAAACGCTATAACATTAAAAAAGACAAGACTTCTTCCTCACTATTTCTCATGCTCCAAAGAACTTACCACCTTATCAAACTCCCAACCCTTTATGCTGATCAAGTAAGTTTTCTGTGCATGCTTAAGATTTCATTTTAAAATTCGTTTTGTAGTGCATTTATTATAATTCTGAATAGTTTTTTTTTTTTAATTAACTCTGATTATGTTTATTATGTTTTGTTGTAATAATACTCATATGGTTAAATAGTATTGTTCTGTGATTGAATATTAGTTAAAACACACATGAGTTTAAAGCATAACATATTTCCAAAATTGAAAGAACGAATTTGTGATATATACAATACATCTTTAAATCAATTGATAGAAAAGTGGTTCTTTGGGCATCTCATACGGTGTTTTGACTACATCCGTTCGCTACATTCTATTACTTTCTTTGTCTTTGCTTTTGTATTTATTTTCTTTTATTTTGTTTGACATCATGGCAAATTAAAGAAGAATCTAGACGTGCGTTCTATTTCTATGTTTGTTTTTGCTTTTGTTTTGTTTAGGCATACCATTTTTGCGTTTTGTTCTGCTTTTTGTTTTTCCAAAAAAAAAAAAAGGAACCAACGTGCGTTAGAGAGAAAAGGAAAACAGAGGAAGAAATATATATATATATATATATATATATATATATATATATATATATATATATTGAGATTACAATAAATGGCATCTTTAATATGTTTGCAAAATGTATCTTACTGAAAGTAAATAGCACAAAAATGTTACTATATTGTTAGTTTAAGTTCCATTACTTTGATTTGTAGCATTCATTTTCAAATTTTCACTTAGCTGTTATTTTTCATTTCTCCTGTGATTCATTTTTGGACAAATCATCATATTATGTATAATGACTTTTAAATTATTGAATATAGGTGATCTCTCGAATTCTCTCTGAAAATAGTTTGCAAGTAACATGAAGCTGTTCGCATTCTCCTTAATCAAATTAAAGTAAGTTCTCTCAATTTGTTTTGTAGCATTACTTTAACTTCATAAATAAATTGCAATATACACAGATGTATGTTCCCAATATATATTTTTTGCTACATTAAAATTGTAATTCATAAATTTAATTGTTAAATACTTATACTCTTTACCATTGCATTTTTTAATTATTCTCTTAAGTACTAAATAATATTATATGTTCTACATGAATTTTATGAAGTAATTGATATTCTGTAAAAAAATGTGGCTAAATTTTTTTTCCCTACAAAAATTCACAATAGGAAAAAAAATGGAAAACACAAGACTATCATTGATTGATTTGGTCCAATAATGTTTTAAAATAAATTCTTGTTTATCTTTTTATTTGTAATTTGTAATCTACAATATTTATAATATTGACAATATTATATTTGGCTTCATGTTTGATAGTTTAATTATAAATTATAAATTATTTATTATTTGATAACGGTGAATGTGTGATTTTCAGACTTTCGTTCTTATTCCTATATTTTAATTTTAAATTTTTATTTTTATTTGTAATTTGTAATCAACAAGTATGTCAATTGAGGTTCTATGGATTACATAAAAACAGGCCTACAAACTTAATATGTTATGAAATTTTTTAAATTACTTTGTACATTATGTATTACTTTTAAGACTCATAAGCATATGACGCAGTTTTAATTAATAAAAACTCGTGCATGACGCGGGTTACATGCTAGTAATATTAATTGTGAAATGAACTAGACTCAAAACGGGATTGAGTTATAACTCTAATGAGTTAGATTAAAATGGAAAAGATCCGATTTAATAATATCTATGAATAAATATATCTACAGATTAACTTAAAATAAATTAACGAAGATCGAACTTATGTTGTTAATCAAAATATTTGCAGATATTTTACATTTAACTCGGATTAATCTAAATGAGATAAGAATTAACCATAATTTATAAAAATATCATATTTTCCTGTATAACTTAACCCCCTCCCTTCAGAGAGAGAGAGAGAGATCGAGAAAAGAGATATACACAGAGAAAGAGAGAGAGAGAGACCCAAATCAGAGAGGGAGAGCTGGAAACCCGAGAGATTTCCGTGGAGACTCATGACCCGATGAACCCGAAACCAACAGAGAGAGACCCGATCCTTCGGTGGGACGTCGGAGGTCCGATCTTCCAGCGATTTCCTGTGGGTTGTTGATGGGTCGACACCGGCGAAGCCAAAGGTGTGATTTCTAGGGATTTCCGGTGGAATTTTCTGTGTAGAACGAAAATCCCCTATGTAAATAATTTCCTGTAAATTCTTGTGATTTTACTTGTAATTATTGTTAATTTATGCTAAGTATTTTGAGGAGGGAATTTCTAGAACTATATGAGTTTCGATCGGCCGATTGCTTGTGTTCGGCCGGTTGCTAGGTGTGGGGTGTGATCTCCCCTGTTTCGGCTGATCATGCGTATGGAGTTGTGTTTATGATTTTGTGGATTTTAGGTATTTTCTTGTTGGACCCGATTGTGTGTGTGTGTGTATGATTGGGAGTGGAATTGATATGGGATTTTCTTGTGTTCTGCCGTGGCTGGTTACTGTGATGACTTGGTGGTGGGTGTTTTCTTTGTAGTTTTCTTGGAGTTTTGGGTTGCTGATCGGTCAGTGGTGTGGGGTTTTAGACGACCGGATACTGTTCTGTTCTGATGGGTTTGGATTGTGTTCAATTGATGTTGGTTTGTTGATGGTTCTTTGGCCAATTGTGTTAAATGAGGTTGGGCTTTGTAGGTTCGACTAGTTGACAGTGTTTTACGGTTATATGTAGTGTTTCGGTTATTTGTGGTGTGTTCACTGCGGTTGGCCGAGTCTTGGTTGATTTGGGTCTTGTGAGTGTATCTCCGTTTTAACCAAAAGATTTGGGGTGATTTTGATGGGCATAAGGCTCACAGTGGATGCAGAAGGTTCTAAAAAGAATATAATAAATACAAACTTGGCGAGCACAAGGCTCACCGGAAAACACAATGCCTCAAAAAGAAAATAGTAAGCTTTATATGTGAGGAAGCACAAGACTTCTATGTTAACACGCTAAGATGAACAGGGATTTATTGGCCCTGGAACGAGTGAGCAAAAGTAAATACATAATTCTCTGCATATAAAACTGTCATCATCGCATTATGTTCATTTAAATAAATATATAAGCATCATATTACTGAATCAGCTGACTCACACAAATACAATATGGGATCGTGGAAGTATCCGCAATCACATATTCATTGGTGCAGGTTCTGAAGGTAATAAAATCGATTATCTACTAGCTTAGAAGATGTTAAAGCTAATGTTTTGTAGCTAATGAATTTATTTGTAATTATTTGTGTTTACATTCTTTTATGTAATATTTTTAGAGATTTGCTTGTATTTAGTAGATTTTACTGTGTATGCTTGTGTGTCTCTGGCGACACATGTTTCGATGCAATTGTATAAAGAAAAATTAAATAACTTATAATAAATGTCTAGAGATGTTTCAGTCAGCTCAATGTGTTATATTATGAGTCTCAAGTCTTTAAGTAAAAAATATATTTCGCTGTCAAATTTCAACTCTGATGATGTCGTAATGTCACGTGGAAATCAAAATTTTTACTTATGCCTTTTTGTAAAAGGCGGGACGTTACATGTAACCAGCTTTTTCTTCTGCATAGTGGATTGTGTGGGTTTGGCTGCTTTGGAGTGATTTTTCTCTTTGGTACAAATAGTTTCCATTTCATAACCAAAATATTTGTGTTCTTTACTTTTATGCCTTATATTTTGGTTGCATGTTTTACAGTTGATTATTTAGGAGTCTTTATTTTTCAATTAGTATCAGAGCGGGTTCACTCATATTTGGATTAATTTCCTGAGTGTTATTCTTCACCCCTATTATTAGTTTTTCTTTATGGCTGATGCGAACCTCAACCGACACGCTTATGAAGGCCATCATGAGGAGGCGGTTTGTTCCTAATCACTACTATAGGGACTTGTATCAAAAATTACAAAGTCTTACTCAAGGCTATAGGAGCGTGGATGACTGCTGCAAGGAGATGGAGATCGCTATGATACAGGCTAATATAGAGGAGGATAGAGAAGCTACCATTGCAAGGTTTTTGAATAGGCTAAACCCATTGCCAACGTGGTGGAGTTGCAACACTATGTGGAGTTGGAGGACATGGTGCACATGACAATAAAGGTGGAACGACAGCTTAAAAGGAAAGGAACTCGGTCATTTCAAAATCCAGGCTACTCTACTTCATGGAGGTCGAATTGAAGGAAGGACGAATGGGCTGTTTTAAAGTCCAAAACCGAACCACCAAAAAGGAGAGATGAAGTTCCCAGTGTCAACAAAGGTGAAACCGAATTCCAAACTCGTAATCGTGATATTAAGTGTTTTCGTTGTTTGGGAGTACGTCACATAGCTTCACAATGCCCAAATAAGAGGACCATGATCGCACGTGTTGATGGAGAGGTGAAAATCGAAAGCGAGGGCGATGATGACCAAAGGCCACCGCTTGAGGATGTTTGTGACGATGATGTGGAGTATCCGGTGGAGGGTGAGTCACTTGTGGCTAAGCGTGCTTTAAGTGCTCAAGTCAAAGAAGATGACATGGAACAACAAAGGAATAACATTTTTCATACTAGATGCCACATCAACAAGAAGGTATGTATTATGATCATTGATGGGGGAAGTTGTACTAATGTGGTTAGCACTACTTTAGTTGCAAAACTGAGTTTACCTACCTTGAAACACCCTAAACCATATAAGTTGGAGTTGTTGAATGATTGTGGGGAGGTTAAGGTAAATAAGCTAGTGCTAATTTCTTTTTCAATTGGGAAGTACAAAGATGAAGTACTTTGTGATGTTGTTCCAATGCAAGTGGGTGACATTATTGGGCAAGCCATAGCAATTTGATAGGAAGGTCACTCATGACGGGTTTTTGTAAAAGATAATAAAACCGTTACTTTTGTACCATTGACTCCAAGACAAGTGTATGAAGATTATTGAATCGAAACTGTAAGGTTTGTTTTCTTTATTGGCTCTTCAGAGAACTTGTGAACTTATTAAGGATTCTTCATTGTGGCTTTCAAATTTTATACCTTGTGTTAATGATTAAATTATAATCATTGGGTCGGTGTTTGTTATTTTATACATTCGGTTCGTGATTCAATTGTAATCATCGGGTCGGGGTTTGTTACTTTATACCTTCGGTTTGCGTTTCATTTATAAGCATTGGGTCAGGGTTTTCTATCAGAAATCTGAATTTTAGCTTTCTTGGGCAAATATTTCAATATTGTTTGTTGGGTCTTATAGCGTGTCGGTTGAGGTTCGCATCAATGGCTCTAAATTTTAATTCTGTCTCGGTCTTTGATGGTACGAATTATGGCTATTGAAAAGTGAAAATGAGATTTTTTCTAAAATCTATAGACGTTTGGCACATTGTTGAATCTAGATGGATCTTACCAGAAGCTCAAATTGCTGAATTGACTATTCCTCAAACTCATTCTCGTATTATGAATGATAAAGCCTTAAATGCCATCTACCAAGTACTTTCACCATCAGAATTCTCAAGAATTTTTAATTGTAAAACTTCTAAGGAAGCATGAGAAATATTAGAAAGCACATATGAAGGCACAAAAATTTTTAAATCTGTCCAACTTTAAATGTTGGTTTCTCGCTTTGAATGAATTAAGATGTTGGAAGATGAAACTTTTAATGAATTTTACACCAAGATCAGTAATTTAAAAAATTCTATGATAAATCTTGGTAAGAAAATCTCTGATGCAAAACTCATTAAAAAGATTCTAAGATCTTTGCCTGAGCGGTTCAAGATTAAGGTGACTTCTATTGAGGAAAGCAAAGATCTTGATAACATGAAAATTGAAAAACTTGTTGGGTCTCTTCTAACTTATGAATTTTCTTTGCTTTCCTATTAAGAATGCCTATGTCCATTGCTCTCAAGGCTACTAAAGGTAAGAATTCTTCTAATGAAGAATATGATGATAAGGATGATTTTGATGATGAATTCTTTAAGGACTATATTGAATTTGGTAAACTCTCTAAAAAAATACCTTAAAGAGCTTGATGATGTGAAACAAGAAAAATAGTCTTTGGTTAGTCAATTGTCGGAATAATCATGCTTGTTGAAACTATTAAATCACTTGAGAATGAGTTGAACGAATCTAGGAAATTATTAAATGAACTCTCTAGTGATAATTTGAAAAGCATTCTTTGTGTTCAAAAAGATGTTTCTAACAAGCCTAGTGTGATTGTTGATGACTCGAGTGCTTCTACTTCACATGCTTCTAATTCTGAAATTAAGTCTCCATTTGTTAAGCCTGTGAAAGTTGAAGAAGTCAATATTGCTTGTTTGGATAATTGTGAAAATTCTTACTTGAATAACTATGAGAAGCCTAAATCCAATGATCATTTAGGAAAACAACCTCAAGCCAAGTTTGTTCCTACATGTCATCATTGTAGGATTGTTAGTTATATTAGATCAAATTCTTATCTATTGAAATCCTAAAGACCTTGAAATAAGCAGATGCTCCCAAGAAATGAAATTTAAGACATAAAATTTAATAATTTATGACATATTGATAAGACAAAAGAATATATAATATATGAATATTTATGAAAATAAATATTCATTAATTAATTGAAGCATATATATAATTCCAATTTGATAAAAAAGTTTAACGAACCATAAACTTTGAAATAACGAAAATATGGTCAAATGAACTTCGTTTTAGTTGATTCAAAAACTAGAAAACTCTATACAAAGTCTTCTAACTACCCTCTGAATTTCATAATTTTTGTTCTTCATTTAGGGTGCGAAAACACTCGTGAAAAATACTACCCCTAATTTAGACGAAAATTTAACATTAATGAAATTAATGAGCCCATTTTATTCCTACTGTAATGACCCCTTTTCTTCTTTTTTTTTTTTTCTTTTTTTTTTTTAATACAAAACATTTTATAAACATTAATCTCTTAAAATACAAATGAATCTTCACAGTGGCACGACGACATATCGTAAAGCCAACATATGGTACATACCCTATAATATGTACCTGGTAAATCAAAGTATGACATCTATCTAACTATGCAGTGGAAAACATAAATCTAATAGCTGAAATTACATCTTAAACATCTATCACAAATTAGTTACAACAAGAGTCATTTAACATCTATTTGTTTAAGTCTTTCCTCAATAATTATATAACAGAGATGACTTTATACAATAACAAGTGACTCAGACGTCACAAGCCATAAAAATGACCTATAAAACTGAGAACACCCATGGTCCCGCAATTACGACAATCGCGGCGAGCTTCGGTCATAATATCTCAAATGCACATCTACAACCCCATCAACTACGACTGGAGTACCTGCAACCAAATGAACATCATCTATACGGTTGTGGGGGTTTGCCACATCCGTATAGGTGAAAGAGTGAGTTTACCATCTCAGTACATAATACCGAGACCTCAATGATATTAAACTAACTGAGTTTTCGCAATGAATCAACTTTTTTTCTTTTTTAGTCTCGCCTACACTATAACAGCTATCAATTTATAAAATTTTGTTTGAAAACCCCCATAACTGATATAGCAAACACCGACCATCAGAAAACATTTAAAACATACTATGTAGTTGGACCCATACGTAAAAGTTCCATTGGCTTGGAAGCAACTACGTACGCACCCATTTACAATAATACTTTTATGTTGGTAGCTCAAATGCACAAAGATCTAACATTATTAACTGTGATATCACCGTGCCTCAGGGCATTACAACTTCATGTCTATGGCACATAGTTGTCCATGCGGTTACTAGAGTAAACCTCTGATATCCAAGCACTTCTTACTGATGTACCACGACAATCTATCTACCTGCTCCCAAGTCACACTGATATCCCAACCAATAACGTCACATCCAAGTACACCAAGCTTAAAACATGTCATCTCGCTCTTTAGTACGAGCGTACTATCATTTTCCGAATATGGTTAACACCGAATCCTAGGGCATTACAACTTCATGTCGAAGGCACATAGTTGTCCATGCAGTTACTAGAGTAAAACTCTGATATCCAAGCACTTCTTATTGATGTACCACGACAATTCATCTACCTACTCCCAGGACTCTGTATTACTCATACCGAACAATGACAATACCCTTGTACGTTCAAACTTAATGTTCTTAAATCATGCAACTAGACGATAACAATATACATAAACTCTTTGCCATTAAGACTCTTAGGCATACTAATACGTCTAGCATAAAAACTACAAAATTCTATATCATGAAAACATCACACAATTTAAATCATGCTATATATGCTATGCATGCTACTGTGCTGCTGTTAAACTGCTGAACTGAGCTGTTACTAGGCTGCTGCTGGGTTACTGCATACTTTATGCTTTATACTACATGCTTTATGCTCTTTGCTTAACCAGTAAATATTGCCTTACTGTATCATGCTGATAAATCATACTTTTCTAAATATTTTAATATTTCATCCCAAAACATGCAACACACTATATACTATACTATACTCTGAAACTATCCTTGATATATTTGAACATACTCTAAAGTACTCAAATCAACCAAAACAGATATATTTAACATACAATTGGTTCACATTTACAAAACACTATATATATTTTGTAATTCTATAATACATGAAAATAATAGTTTCTCAGTGAGTAAAATATCACCTTGGCTGTATAGGACTCATGACCTGAATATTCCACCGTGTTCTAGTTACTTGAACTCAACATTGGAGAACCAATTATAGTCTCAAATCCGGACACGATCTTACAAACATTGGTATCGTTATACCACACTATCGAACCTATACTCTATAACACATATATACTACCCATGTGCTCACGCTTCTAGGACTGGCTAAGTATTCTAAACTATTATTAGGTTAACACTTGGGTCTAGGTTCATATTTTATTCCTCTTAGTATCTTTAAGTTATGTTAAATATTTTATTTGTCTACTTACTATTATCAAGTTATATTATCATTGTTAATCATTTTTATAACTTGTTATTCATTTACTAAGTTAACATATATGTTTAACTTAAGCCATATACATGTATATGTATACATATATACATATACACATACAACACTTAAGCCTAATCCATTGATGCCCATAAATATCAAGTGTGCATGGATAGGTGAATTAGTTACTAAGTTACCCCCTATTGGATTCATATTACATTTATTGATTCTTGTATTTCTTTTTCATCTAATCGTTCACTTACTATCCATCTTAAGCCCTTTACTTAGCTACTTTGTCTCATTTCTCAATTAGCACAAAGATTAGGACCTTATACAATTTCATAGTTAAAATACCTATAACACCATAATAAGGAATTTAACCATTAATTAACAACCCATTCCACATTAACTCGACCTCATCATCACCTAGGATATCCAACATCATAAGTATATCATAGAACACATATTAGCCCTCATTAACCAATTACCCATCAAAACCCATACTAAAGATCAAATCAACTATTTCCGATAAATACTTCGAAATCCTCATCTACATATTAACCAACAATCCATAACAAACCAACATAACCAAAAATACATTTTCTAACTCTCCTTCATCATAGCAAATCAAATACCCAAGCTTCATGCACATACCCATTTGGCTAGCACATCATGGAAACCCCAAAAATTTCCATACATAAATTCTAACTTCGGACCCAATTAGAAATCCTACAAATTGATATGATTTCAAATTATAAATCTAATGGGCATACCGAAATTTACAAAGAAAAGCTTCAACCTTACCCTTCTAGTTTCCATGGATTAAATCCCTTAGTAAACCACTCAAAACTAACTATAATCTTCACAAAACCGAAACCCATTCTAAAACAACAATACCCTTAATCAAAACAAACCCAATTCCATTTTAAATCCTAAATTCAAATATCAATCCAACAACATAGTCAAAGCCCCAAATCACAACCTAAATTCAGATTCCACAACATGCACCTTTAAAGTTACTCTAAATCAAAGTTTCAATAAATAAAATCAAACTTCACTCTCCCTACACGGCCATACCAAAAGGCTAACTAAGCTCTACAAAATCCAAACATCAATCACCAACACTCCAAGAGGACAGAAATTCCATACAAATATTAAACGACCATAACCAACAAGAGCTACCTAGAATCAACATTAAGATGCTAATCAACCAACCACAACAGAAAATTAACCCAAAGGCTTTAAGAGAACAATAATTCAACACCAATATCATCTTTCATCAAACCAACAACCCAATCAACATAAATTATCTAGAAACTAAAATACCCATAAAATTAATCTACATGCCCAACCCACAAGAAAAACCCAATCGGAAACAACCAAAATCACCCATTCGGTATTACCTAAAAATCATCATAAACCCTAGATTTTCTTCTAAACAAAACCCAAATCAGTTAATGCCCAAATCTGCTATCACCGAAAATCCCACAAGAAAATCAAGAGAAACAAACTTAAGAAATCATACTCATAGGGACCCATTCGGTTTCTGCACTAACACCCACCAAAGGACCAAAAATCAAGCATTTAACCACAAGAACATCAACTAAGGCTACCAAAACCGAAACCATATAAGGGGAAAACATCACCCGGCCAACCCCCAAAATCGCACTAAAAAGTCCCAAAATTTCGACCTAAATCTAACCCAAAGAGAACCCATCCGATTCAAACAGGATATCAAAGAAATCCAAGCAAAATCAAAGACAAGGACGAAGAGGAATTTTACCTTGAATTCCTGCATCTTTCGGTCTCAGTTTTTGCAGGAAAATCTCTCACTCTCGGCAGCTCAATCTCTCGGGTCGGTGGGTGTGTGCCAAGGAGAAGAGGGAGAAGGAGAGCTGTGTGTGGGGAGGAAGAAGAGAGGGAAGGAAATGGAGAGAGGGATCGGGTGCTCTGCCACGGGCTGGAACCGAGAGGAAGAGAGGAAGAAGAAGAGAAGGGAATCGAGTGGGGGAAGAGAACAGAGAAAAGAAGAAAAGAAATGGGGAGCGTGAGAGAGAGAGGTCCAACCGGATAGGGGAAGAAAAAAGAGAAAAAGGAAAAGAATGGATAAGGTGGCCATGTGTCACTTCATGATTGGTTGAGAGAGGATAATGTAATCTTCCCTAACCAATCCAGTGGTGACATGTGGCAAAGTTGGATTTCACTTTATTTAAAGCCCTTAACCATTTATAATTATAGTAGGACCTCATGTTATTTTATTTCTATCATTTATTAATTGACATCTAACCCCACATTTAATTTAATTACACTCTATCCATACAATTAATTATTTATTACTCTAGAACTCATTATTACGATTATTCATTATTCATTATTCCATTATTTACTTTAAACACATTTTATTTCCATAACATAAATATTGTCACTTAAAACTTAATTATTGGTCCCATCTAACTAATAAATATAATTTATTAATTGCTAAATGTCCTATTTATTTTCTTGGTCTTTACACCTACATAAACTCAGTCAGCCCGTGGAACCAACCCATCCTTCACGTTGATGCCCATTCCTATTGCTGTCCATGAACCCGGCCCAAGTGAAGCCTCATCCACACTTAGCTTCTTCTCCCTTCCCCTTAATTGATTTGTTTTGCACAAAATATCTTCACCTAGAGACTTGCTGCCCAAGCTGATTTTCAGCCGTTTGATGCGATCAAAAAGGATTGTTATGGGCCATCCAAATCTGTTTATAAAGAAAGGTAGCCCTTCACGTTCATCGCACACCTCAAGCTATCATTCTCTCTCGATTACTCCTTGTTTCTGATACCGGACAAAAATGGAGATGGAAACAACTACACAAACTCACACTCAAAATGAAAGATAAAAGTTCATCACCCAAGAGATAACACCAAAGGGATATAGAATATCACCACCTAAAGGATTACAACAAGGGATACAGAATTTTAGAAACTCACCACTCTAAGGATCACACCAAAAAAATATAGAGATACAATGAGAACTCTCCTCTTACAAGCCAAAGGCTAGTGTTTAACACAAAACTCTAATCTACCTTACACTTACACACACAAGTATTATATAAGCTTAGAACAACCCTCTAGGCATAGGATAAGCACCTAATGTAGTTAAAACAAGTAATAATGACAGAAAACAATCATCAATTAGTGTAGCAGACAAGGGGACAAACTGCCATCTTAATACATATTCTTGAGAAGCCTGACTACTGTACTTAAAATGGTCATAACGTTCGGCGTACAAGGGTTTTTTCGTTGGAAAGATAAGATTCTAAACTTCAAACTAGACCTAGGAATGTCTTGGAAATGATAGATAATGGGACGGCCACAAGGGTTTTTAGAACTCTCTAGACTGCATCAGGATTTCTTCAATTTGGGCATTTACATTCTGTTGAGCCCGTAGACTTAATTGGGCTGAAGCATATGCCTTTGTTAAATCATCCTTATTGGGTATACCCATGTCACCTGGCCCGCATCAATATTGATGAGTGCCAAATATTGTATATTTGGACCCTTTAATTTGCATTTGTTAAACATTTAGCTTTGTTATTTTCTAATGTTTTTTGTTAGTTTTAGTGTTTTAGTGTTTTGCGGATTATTGAGAAAAAATAGCAATTTATACGTGAAATTGCAAATTTATAGAGAATAATATTTTGTCTAATGGAAGACATGTGCATGAGCTCTATATATTTTGTCTAATGGAAGACATCTTCAGGCTTGCAAGGGACTTTAAGTGAAAAAGAAAAGCGCAAAACAAAAGCAAAAATAAGGAAAGGTTTTTCTTGTTTGGGCGTGTGGGAAGCAGCAAGTCAGACTTCTTTAGGAGAGCTTTACATGTTTTCTTTAGATAACCACACCTGTAGCCATGCATCATTGTTTAATAAACTAGGAAGTGGCAGCATCAAATACACGTGGACAGGTCTACGGCGCCTTACAAATATAGAAAAATCTTTGTTGTGACTGAAACACATGTATTCCTGGAGGACCGAAAGACACACTCTGTAGAACCGAATCCTAGGACCGAAAGGAAAGAAATAACGGAGAGAGGAAGTCATGCGGCGCGTACCTAAGACACATGCATGACGTGCGGCGCAAAAGGAGGACCAAACAGCGCAGATTTTTCTTCATGGCAGCACCAAGAGTTGAAATTGTTGATGCTATTTTTGCTTGATGACGTGGCAGCTTTTGATTCGTCTCTCCGCCTGTAACCTGCAACAAAGCAAAGGCCCGCCGGGGGTTGGCCGGCGGAACCTCCTCCGACGCCCAAGTCAGTTGAGAGAGTGAAAGAGAGGGAGAGGGATGCTCATATATTAGATAAATCCATACCTCTTAGATGATAGGTATATATATAGACTCCATTTTACTGTTGATGCATAGCAAAAGTCTTGTTATTGTACAGTGAGTGACTAGTAAGGTGTGAAGATATTAGGCATGGTGCTACATGCTGATTTCTGACTTGATTTGACAAGTACTAAGATCCTAATAAATGCTAAGGATCCTGGTGATTCCCAACCAACCATATAACACCGAGACCTTGGTCATTCCCGACCAACCATATAATCCGAGTGGTCATTACCGACAGACCACATAATCCCGACCAAACGTACCTTCCCGAGCGCATAACCCGAGTGGGGAATAATAATTCCCCAACAGTTACCCCCCAATTCTTTTATCTCTTATTTGAGATAAAGAGAATTAAGCAAGGAAATTATGGAAATCGATGCTTCGAAATTCTAGAGTTTCAAACTTTCACGCTTCTTGAACCTCTTGTGATAAAGTGACTTTTCTTGAACTTTGGTCGGGTCTTCCTAGTTTCTGCAAACTCCTCAAGATCTCTCATGATAATTCCACCGATTCATGGGTGCTGAACGCATAGAACTTATTGTAGTCTTCATGAAAACTTGAAAAATTTATGTTAACTATCTCCCCTTAGACAAGGGGAGTGTTTCCTGGCCGACAACCCTACTCGATTGCTCTCAACCTCTCCTATAACCTCGGGTAAAGAGGACCTCTCGGGAAAGCCAGGTTCAAGGAGCCGCCTTAATGGCGTGTGCTAATGCGATCCTCTAGTGCGTTGGGGATCCAATGTACATGTGATCTCCAGCCCTTGGTCCTGATATGATTAAGGGAGTACGCAGAGTTTTCCTATCATTAGGAAAGGTGCGTCCTCCTTCACGTCTCTCATCTTGTGGATTTTCGACCGACACCAAAGTTGCTTATTCCGAGAATGTTTGCGTCTTTTAGACTTCCTGCAATAGAAATTGTTGTTTAATAAAAGATTTGCTTCATTTGCCGAGAATCGTGATGTGTCATCAACAAAGGTTTCGGCGAGTTGAGATTTGAGGGAAAGGCTGACTAGCCTATCCCAGCCGTCCCTTATCCGAAGGAGACAATCAAGCAAAGCTGATTCCATCTGCACTAGTTTAGGTCAAGGGCAGCCTGTCATCTGTGCCGCTAGAAATCCGAAGTGTTGTTGAGCTCTCGAAATGTCATGTGGATCTCCTTTCTACCCTCCATATCTGAGGGAGAAAAATCCGTAGCACCAAATTGAGGTGATAGATTCTCAAGGACGAACAAGTCCATTAATCACCTCATGAAGCGTCTCTTGGAGACCATGTCAATTTTCTTATCCAACAAAGATCTCCTCACTCGAGGAGAAGTTTTCTGCCTCCTTATCTAAGGGAGATTCCCTTTTGCCGCTTTTTCCACAACAAAAGCCTGAATGTCAATGGTGCCTTGTCTTCAAATTTTACCGTAGGGGACATCTTCCCATGATGATTTGACATAGAGGTTGTGCTCCTCATTGTGATTTTTTACCGAGGTTAAGCTCATCATTGATTTTTTACTGAGGTTAAGCTCCTCAATGATTTTTTACCGAGGTGATGCTCCTCATTGATTTTTTACCGAAGTGATGCTCCTCATTGATTTTTTACCGAGGTGATGCTCCTCATTGATTTTTTACCGAGGTTATGCTCCTCATTGATTTTTTACCAAGGTGATGCTCCTCATTGATTTTTTACCGAGGTGATGTTCCTCATTGATTTTTTACCGAGGTGATGCTCCTCATTGATTTTTTACCGAGGTGATGCTCATCATTGATTTTTTACCGAGGTGATGCTCCTCATTGATTTTTTACTGAGGTGATGCTCCTCATTGATTTTTTACCGAGGTTATGCTCCTCATTGATTTTTTACTGAGGTTAAGCTCCTCAATGATTTTTTACCGAGGTGATGCTCCTCATTGATTTTTTACTGAGGTTAAGCTCCTCAATGATTTTTTACCGAGGTGATGCTCCTCATTGATTTTTTATTGAGGTGATGCTCCTCATTGATTTTTTACCGAGGTTATGCTCCTCATTGATTTTTTACCGAGGTGATGCTCCTCATTGTGATTTTTTACCGAGGTGATGCTCCTCATTGTGATTTTTTACAGAGGTGATGCTCCTCATTGATTTTTTACCAAGGTGATGCTCCTCATTGATTTTTTACCGAGGTTATGCTCCTCATTGATTTTTTACCGAGGTGATGCTCCTCATTGATTTTTTATGCCTTGCGAATAAGGTTTCCTGCAAATAGAATCTGCATATTGCTAATAATGCACATATAGATGTGTTCTCTTTCCAAAAGGGGAAATAACAAGTTGGAATGAGATAAGAAAGTCTTTCCCTTATTCGAAGGAGGATAACCTAAATGTAAAACCGAGTTACCCCTCTTATCCAAAGGAGGATAACTAAAATTTAAAAACTGAGTTACCCCCCTTATTCGAAGGAGGATAACCTAAATGTAAAACCGAGTTACCCCCCTTATCCGAAGGAGGATAACTAAAATTGTAAAAACCGAGTTACCCCCCTTATCCGAAGGAGGATAACCTAAATGTAAAACCGAGTTACCCCCCTTATCCGAAGGAGGATAACTAAAATTGTAAAAACCGAGTTACCCCCCTTATCTGAAGGAGGATAACCTAAATGTAAAATCGAGTTACCCCCCTTATCCGAAGGAGGATAACTAAAATTTAAAAACCAAGTTACCCCCCTTATCCGAAGGAGGATAACCTAAATGTAAAACCGAGTTACCCCCCTTATCCGAAGGAGGATAACTAAAATTGTAAAAACCGAGTTACCCCCCTTATCCGAAGGAGGATAACTAAAATTTAAAAACCGAGTTACCCCCCTTATCCGAAGGAGGATAACCTAAATGTAAAACCGAGTTACCCTCCTTATCCGAAGGAGGATAACTTAAATGTAAACCCGAGTTACCCCCCTTATCCGAAGGAGGATAACCTAAATGTAAAACCGAGTTACCCCCTTATCCGAAGGAGGATAACTAAAATTTAAAAACCGAGTTACCCCCCTTATCCGAAGGAGGATAACCTAAATGTAAAACCGAGTTAGCCCCCTTATCCGAAGGAGGATAACTAAAATTTAAAAATCGAGTTACTCCCCTTATCCGAAGGAGGATAACCTAAATGTAAAACCGAGTTACCCCCCTTATCCGAAGGAGGATAACTTAAATGTAAACCCGAGTTACCCCCCTTATCCGAAGGAGGATAAATAAAATTTAAAAACCGAGTTACCCCCCTTATCCGAAGGAGGATAACTAAAATTTAAAAACCGAGTTACCCCCCTTATCCGAAGGAGGATAACTTAAATGTAAAACCGAGTTACCCCCCTTATCCGAAGGAGAATAACTAAAATTGTAAAAACCGAGTTACCCCCCTTATCCGAAGGAGGATAACTTAAATGTAAAACCGAGTTACCCCCCTTCTCCAAAGGAGGATAACCTAAATTTTATCAAGTAGTAATGCATCGTCATTTCCTATGTGTGTGGTGGCGAGCAGCCAACCTCTAAATTTAATAGTTGAAACATGAGACATATTTAACCGTTTTGAAATTTGACAATTCTTCAATGTAGAGTTTGTTAAAGAATTCAAGCATTGCGAAAAGTCATTTTCCATAAATTACTATGTATTGTGAATAGGCTAACCATGAAATAAAATGCGAAAAATAGACTTATCTCATTGCTTGCTAGGAATGCTTGCTCGGGATGCTTGCTAAGAATGCTTGCTCGGAATACTTTGCTCGGGATGCTTGCTCGGAATGCTTTGCTCAGGATGCTTGCTCGGAATGCTTTGCTCGGGATGCTTGCTCGGAATACTTTGCATACTTTGCTCGGGATGCTTGCTCGGAATGCTTTGCTCGGGATGCTTTGCTCGGAATGCTTTCCTCGGGATGCTTGCTCGGAATGCTTTGCTCGGGATGCTTGCAAACTCGGTATATAGCAAATTCAGTATGTAGACTAACCTCGGTATGTAGAGCAAAACTCTGTATGCAGACTGAACTCAGTACGCAGAGCAAAACTCGGTATGTAGCAAACTTGGTATGCAGAGCAATACTCGGTATGTACGCTTGGGGATGCTTGCTCGGAATGTAACAAACTTGGCATATAGCAAACTCGGTATACAGAGTTTTGCATTTCTTTTCCTGATATGTGGCCCACCGATCAGTGGCTTCCTTTTTAACAAAGGTGAAAAGATCATGTTACGCCCTTTAACTTTTCAAAGGGGGAAAGTTTCTCCTTTGGCTTTATTTTTCCTCCCAATAATGGGAAGATCGTATATATCATATATTATCCCTTTGACTTTTCAAAAGGGAAAAAGTTCATCCTAGTTTTAATCTCTCTCTTTGCCTCCTTTTTTTTTTTTTTTTTTACATTGCTTGCTCCTCTCAGGATTTCTTTACTGAATTTCTCAACAACCCGAAACTTGTGCTCACCGAGAAGGCCGGTTTACCAAAATAGCATGGGCTGGCCGATGATCGCGATTCAGCCTTGTTGAATCCCGAACTCCGATAGATTCCCGAACTCCATCTCAGGGAGCATGCACTCACTTTCTCGGGATCACATGGTGCTTCTCTTACAACCCATAGAGACGAGGACCGAATGTGACGAGTCTGTTAATCACCAGTCAGAGGGCGGTGGAGTCGGCGGCTTGTCACCACAGCGGATGCATTCCTCGGGCATCATCTCTGAAGGTCGCGTGTTCGATCCACTGGTCGGGTTTGTTGAGAAGCACCGAGATTGAGTCAGGAATGCAAGCTTGGCGTACAAGCTCGGGATTGAGCTTGGAATGTAAGCTTTTCCTTCTTGTCGGAGTTCCAGGAGCCTTTCATGTTCCTGCATTCCCACTCTTTTTTTCTTTTCTTTTTTTTTTTTTTTTTTACCAAAGGACCGAGATGGAGACACTGCTAGCCGAATATCGGGAAGTTTTTGTCTACGCGGGTTCGGCACTAAATCCGTAGTTTGCACCGAGAACCCGTTCCTCTGTAGCTTGAATTGGGTGCTGTCATGGGTCAATCACCAGTACTGTAGGAGTCTTGATGCAACACTTGTCCATATGCATGACAGCTTTCTCTTCCTTTTTGTTTTTATAAAGAAAACATGACAGCTTTGATTTGAGAAGAACTGATAGCTGCATGAGACTTGTCGCTGTCGCTGCCAGGTATCTCCCTACTTGCTGAGATAAGGTGGGCCCAGTTCTTCACCCTTTTTTTTTTTTTTTACTTTCTTCTTCTTCTTTCCAACACCGACTTGCCTGGACCCCCGCAACCAAGTGCAAACAAATTTCGAAGTTTCCCATGTATCTCCAACAAACTCAGCAATGGCAGAAAGGCAGAGGCAATTCGGAAACCCCCATCTTGAGTCCTTGATTTTTGTAGCCGAAAAGAACCTATACATAAGGTTTTTGATGAAGACAAACACGGATCTGACATCAGTAAACACCGATTCAGTATTTCCAAATGTAAACCAAAAATGATAACCATAAATTCGCAATAAGTAAGCCCAGATCCACTGCCCATAAACTCAAATCTGCGAAAATCCACCATTGATGAAGGACGTGTTCTGCCGGTCAGCACTTCTAGATTTTTCTTTTTGCAAGAACAATTAAATCGTTCCCACAGACGGCGCCAAACTGTTGATGCTATTTTTGCTTGATGACGTGGCAGCTTTTGATTCGTCTCTCCGCCTGTAACCTGCAACAAAGCAAAGGCCCGCCGGGGGTTGGCTAGCGGAACCTCCTCCGACGCCCAAGTCAGTTGAGAGAGTGAAAGAGAGGGAGAGGGATGCTCATATATTAGATAGATCCATACCTCTTAGATGATAGGTATATATATAGACTCCATTTTACTGTTGATGCATAGCAAAAGTCTTGTTATTGTACAGTGTGAACAGTGACTAGTAAGGTGTGAAGATATTAGGCATGGTGCTACATGCTGATTTTTGACCTGATTTGACAAGTACTAAGATCCTAATAAATGCTAAGGATCCTGGTGATTTCCAACCAACCATATAACCTCGAGACCTTGGTCATTCCCGAACAACCATATAATCCGAGTGGTCATTATCGACAGACCACATAATCCCGACCAAACGTACCTTCCCGAGCGCATAACCCGAGTGGGGAATAATAATTCCCCAACAGAAATCACGTGAATCTCCTAAAATCCAGCATCAAACCATGATACACGTTATTTTCTAAACAGGCAGCAAGTGGACGTGATTATTTCCATGACAGAGCAGCGAGCCATGCGAATTTCCCCAAGTTAGACAAGCAATCTTCTTTGCATACCTAGCATGCACTTGACCGGGCAGTGCAAGACGAAGCAGCACGGACGTATAGTAATTTCTTTCCATGCACACGGGTCTCCAAAGAATCAAGACATGCACGAGTTGATTTATTTCCCAGAAAAGAGTAGCTGAACTTTCCATATCTGACCGAGACATGCTTTTTAGTTTTTACTGAAGAGGCGCAGGGTCTTGTGTCTTTTGTTTATATGTTTTTCTTTAGGAAAGTGGTGAGGCGCCGTTTAACTTGTGATTGCAGTTTTTAAAACCAAAAGAAAAGAGCGAGACACGTGTATTATACAGAACCAAAACCCTAAGGATTTGTGGCTATATATATATATATGCTTCTTTTCTTTTCATGTAGAAGAGGGGGGGGGGGGGGGGGGGGGCTGAGGCGTGAGCCTCTTTTTGTACATCGGGGTTCAGCGTTTATTCTCCTGCAATTTCTCTTTTTTTAAGTCTCTTTACATTATTTTTTCATTGCATAATTTTCTTTTTGTCTTTCAATTTTTATGTTTTCAATTGAAGCTAGCGTGTTGTTTTTAGGCATGAGAAGCTAAAATCTTCAAGTAAGGTTGAAGATGAAACCTCGTGATTGATAACGCACGTTCTAGTTATTTTATTTATATAATCCATTTTTTTTTTTATCAAAATATTGTTCAAGTCCAAATTCAATTAATTGATGCATGTCTTTTGATTGAATAATTACTTATTTAAAGTTGGATATTCGATGCGTTTGAATCGATTGATACATCGAATCATTCGATTGAAAGAGGATATCCATTGTGATTTGTTTGTCAAAATGAATACATTGGATAATTTAATTTCAATTAGGTATTCGTTGTGATTTATTTAATGGTTGGATTCATTGAATGATTTAATATGCATTTTTATGGAACTTTGAACAATCAATAAGGCATAATTGTTTATCGGGTATATGAATAAAATACAAAAATGTGTTGTTTGATATGGCGAGATGGATTCTAAAACCTTAGTTCCTTTTTTTTAATTGTTCTTATTCAGTTTTAATTTAGTTTATTATTTTGCTTGATTTTTGCAACGCAATTTCCTATAGATTCGACCTCGCACTTGCACACATTATATTGCAAACGACCCGTGCGCTTGCGAGTACAATTAAAACTCACAACAAATATCATTCTCACTGGGTTGGAAAGAATTCATCCTCGAATTCAGATGATTCTTGCCCCGATCCTTCAGATGCCCAATCAATACATTCCATCCCTTTCTCTTCAAAAGCAAAACAATGTAACATCACACAAGAAATAATTCTTCACTAATCACCACAAGACTGCGATGATCAATTTGAAAACTTTTCGTTCTAGATTCAAAGAACTCTAGCTTCACACAATTGTCACACATCTTCTCCCGTTTATGAGCCTTTAATATCTTCCAAAAAGGATCAACGATCTCTTCACTTTTAAACATAAAATTTTTCTTCGCATAAAAATCAAAATGAGCAATTAACATCAAGAGAATTTGATAAAATATTTTCTACCCCAAGGAAATCAACTTCGTTAACATTTAAATCAAAGACTTCACTTTTAGGGATTTCATCATGCACATGTGATGAGAATCAACAAGCACTATTAAAGGATCCATTGCATGTTTCAGTTAGGCCTATTACTAGAGCAAGATCCCAGAAGATCAAAGAAACACTTAATGAGCTGATTCAAGAGATTAGGGGTGATTCTAAAATGAGGCATTCCAAGCTTGGCCCAAAGGAAGATGAAGGCGTGATAAATTTAATCCAAGCTATTGATGGGTGTAATTTCCTTAGCAATGGCGTGGATTAATGACTAATTGACTTTCCACTTTTAGACCAATTAATTGGCTGATTGACTTGCCAATTCCATACAAATTAATTGGTTGGTTGACTTACCAATTTTATACCAATTAATTGGCTATTTGACTTGCTAATTCTATACCAATTAATTGGCTGATTGACTTACCTATTATTAGTGCTAAATTTTAGGCTCCTATGTTTTTAGTCTCTTTTTTTTTTTTAATCTATTTTCTTATTTTCGAAATACATTAATTTCTTTTTCCTTATAGTGAGCATGTAGGGCTGAAAATGTTATAAATAGTCTGCACTCATTGTAATGAAGATCATGGAATGGAAATAAAAGAAAACGTGGGGTTTGTTTCCTCTATTAGTTCTTCAGAAAACTTGTAAACTTATCAAAGATTCTTCCTTGTGACGTTCAAATTTTATACCTTTGGTTCGTGATTCAATTATAATCATTGGCTCGGGATTTGTTACTTTATACCTTCGGTTCGCGTTTCATTTATAAACGTTGGGTCGGGGTTTTCTATCAAAAATCTGAAGTTTAGCTTTCTTGGGGCAAATATTCCAATATTGTTTGTTGGGTCTCAAAGGGTGTCGGTTGAGGTTTGCATCATTTGGTATCAAAGCCAAGGTTCTAAAATCAAGTTTACTATCATTTTATCTTTTGTTTCTTGTTATCATCTTATCTTGTTCCGTCTGTGTTCATTACTCCTTGTTCTTGTTATCATCTTATCTTGTTCTGCTTGTATTCATTGTTCTTTATTTTTGTTTTGTTTCATGCACCAAGTTAAAAAAAAAAAAGAAAAAGAAAAAAAGGGTGTTACTAAAGCACCAAATACTATCATTCGCCGTGCGTATCAGTGTAAATTTTTTTCTTGAATCGTGACTTTTGTAGTTTTAGTTTCTCCCAAAAAAAATTCTGATTTTTGTCCTCTTCTGATTCTTTGTTTCTATAATATTTTGCTATCGGTATTGGTTTAAATGCTACAAGTTGAATTTCTTGATCAAGTTTATTAGTTTAATAAAGAACTAAAAATGGGAAACTACGAGTGGAAAAAGGCAAGAGAGTGTGAGACTAATATCGGGAAAAAGCCAATTTAAGAGTGAAACATGAGTGTGAGTGACATAATTTGAGTGCAAACATATGAGGGAGTGTCGTGAGGAATTATTTCTAACATTTTTCTACAGTTTCAAAAATATGGGTGACACATCGAGCCAAGAAGGAAGGGAGGAGTCGTCCTTTGTGTTGCAGGCTATGCAAGAACAATTTGCACGCATGAACGTGGTGTTTAATGAAATTGGGATCGGAAGGATAGGCAAGACGCTGTTATTGCTGCTTGGCGTGAGGAGTCTCCCCAAAAAGTCCCTAATGCTAGAAAGCAAGAAAGGAGTGTCTCCAAAGAGTTCGAATATCAAGAGGATCAAGCGTCATTGAACAGTGAGGGCAGGTTCGTATCAAGGGGAGAAAGGGATGGTAGAGGTTTCCGAAAAGATCCGAGATGGCGAGATGGGATTGACAAAAACCTAGGAAACATCAAAATGAAGATATCCTCGTTCCAAGAAAAAAACAATCCCAAAGCGTACTTGGAATGGGAGAAGAAGGTGGAGTTGATTTTTGAGTGCCACAACTACTCCGAGGAGAAAAAGGTAAAACTTGTTGTCATTGAGTTTATTGACTATGCTATTATATGGTGGGATCAACTTGTCATGAATAGGAGGAGAAACCATGAGAGGCCTATTTTGACGTGGGAGGAAGTGAAGGCCATCATCAGGAGGCGGTTTTTCCCAAGTCACTACTATATGCACTTGTATTAGAAATTACAAAGTCTTACTCAAGGCTATAGGAGCGTGGATGATTACTACAAAGAGATGGAGATCGCCATGATTCAGGCTAATATAGAGGAGGATAGGGAAGCTACCATGGCAAGGTTTTTGAATGGGTGGAATCGGGACATTGCCAACGTGGTGGAGTTGCAACACTACATGGAGTTCGAGGACATGGTGCACATGGCAATAAAGGTGGAACGGAAACTTAAAACGAAAGGAATTCGGTCATTTCAAAATCCGGGCTCCTCTATTTCATGGAAGTCGAATTGGAGGAAGGACGAAGGAGCTGTTTTAAAGTCCAAAACCGAACCACAAAAAAAGAGAGATGAAGTTCCCAGTGTCAACAAAGGTAAAACCGAATCCCAAACTCGTAATCGTGATATTAAGTGTTTTCGTTGTTTGGGAGTAGGTCACATAGCTTCACAATGCCCAAATAAGAGGACCATGATCGCACGTGTTGATAGAGAGGTGAAAACCGAAAGCGAGGGCAATGATGACCAAATGTCGCTGCCTAAGGACGCTTGTGACGTAATAAGTGTTGAATGTTACACATTCAAGCCCCTTAATTTACATATGGTAAGCTCTTAGTTTTGTTATAGTTTGATGTTTGTATTGTTTTTCAATTTTGTGTTTTCTTGTATTTTACAGGTTTTGAAAGAAAATCCATCAAATTCCAAGATTGTAACGAAGTCGGCAAACTCATTTTTGGAAAGATTCAACTCCAAATCAATTTGAGTTTAAGAAAAGAGATGTCGGCAAAAATTCGTTATTTTTGGAAAGAATCCAGAATGAGCACATTTCTGTAATTTAATCATAACTTTTGGTTCAAGTATTGGATTGCAACAAAATTGGTGGCGTTGGAAAGCTAATAAAAAATAAAAAAACATATGTCAGAAATAAGTTTTTCCTAATTCGGAAGTTTACCATGCCAAAATTGCCCCGCAATAAAGGACCACAAATCTGTACGAATTTGGAATCATTTTCCTACTTGGATTGAAATTTCAGAAAATGAAAAAGACTTGTACTTATTCTATTTGGACTAGGAGACCTATTTACAATTTTTCTAGGATTCCTAGGTCTTCTAGAGCTTCTCTAATGCCTATAAATAGACCTCTAACCTTTGAAGAAAAAATACACAAGCTTTGGGAAGAAGAATTGGAGGCTACTTCAAGAAGAATTTTGGTTTTTCTTTCTTTCTTTATTTATTTTATGTACGTATATAATTTTAGTTTATATTAGTTGTAACTACTACTTTAGTTAGGGCTCGATTGAAGCCTTAATTATGTCTCGTTAAGGTTTTCAATTGGCGCCTTTGCTACAATTCATATATTGATGCTTAACTTGATTATTTCCTATTTTCTTGAATTCCTCTCATGTTTACACTTGATCATCATATGCATGTGGTATGAATTTGTTATTTATGTCAATTTGGATGACCGAGTCCTGAGCATAATAAAGTAACAAAAGAACTCCATCACAGGTTCTTGAATTAATCAACATGGAGACAACTGGAATAGATACCATGTTCTAACTTGAGTGTGTATACCGATTTTCATAGATTTATGCTTTCGTGAAGAACAACTTAGTAGATACCATGCTAAATCCTTCAAAGAAGAAAAGAATTAAAGTAGATATCATACCTAACTCGTGATTTAGGGAAATCAATGGCTTTAGGAGTAAATATCATGCCCTTGTGGCCGGTAAACATTAAATATCAAGTTATGAATTGCAGCATTGGTATTGTGAATCTTAATTGAGGATGATTAGCGGTGGATATTGACGCCCTATGTTATCTCCTATTATATTTCCTCTATATTTTGTCTCTTCTCTTATTAGATCTTATTAATCTTTTTTTATTTCTTTTCACTCGTCTCAATTATTTAGGAAATCTTTTTAAGCATAATTTATCAATCCTCGTGGAAATGATCTCGTATTTGCCTACTATACTATCATTTTGATTTTGTGCACTTACAAGTAAAACGTACAAATATTTATCCATGTATTTAGGTAGATATTTACACAACAAGTTTTTGGTGCCGTTGCCGGAGATTGTGTTAAATTGTGTTTTTAAAGTTTTTCCTTTTATTTTAGTTATTTTTGTTTATGATAATCTAAAAAACAAAAGAAGATTTTTTTTTCCTTTAATTTTAATTTTTAATTTTTGTGTTTCTTTTGTTATTTTAATTTCTTTTTGTTATTTTATTCATGTGGGGAGATATTCCCACACCCCCTGGACCATGTTCATATTACTTTAATCATTATCATCATGTTAGAGATTGTAACGCCCCAAATTTGAACCAGCAAATTCGTAAGCAGAAACCTCCGGTTTCCACGTGACGTTACTACCTCAGAGATAAACTCTCGCAGCGGAAGATATAATTTATCCAACAGGCTTGAATTAATAACACATCAAAGCTTTATTGAGTGATAAACGTAATTAAAGTATTACATTTCAAATTGATACAAGAATTCACTACAATCATCAACTACATTATCGAACAGTTCTAATTCCTGTAATGTTAACAAACTCCTATCCTTGAGCTTTATACACTTTCGTACCTGCAACATGGGCTATACCGCCCATATATAAATACATGGGTCAGTCAACTGCTTTCAATAATGATAAGATTACTGATTTAATTAAAAGTATGCGATGCAACAATGTGTAGTGCAACAATATGAGAACAATTATACACACTTATGCCAATGACTCAAACTCCGAAATCTCTATTCTTTCTACGGGCTTTTCACTGAGGGTCCTTTCTTAAGGCCTCAGTCCTGGGTTGTCTATCCCTCTCAGAGTACCAAACCCACATACTAGGATTGTCTATCTCTCACAGGGCCTCAAATCCCACAAAATTCCATGGATGTCTATCTCTCTCAGAGCCTCAAACCCACCAACTGGGTTGTCTATCTCTCTCAGAGCTTCAAAACCGAGGATGTGTATCTTTCCTATATCCATGGATGTCTATCTCTCTCAGAGCCTCAAACCCACCAACTGGGTTGTCTATCTCTCTCAGAGCTTCAAAACCGAGGATGTGTATCTTTCCTATATCCATGGATGTCTATCTCTCTCAGAGCCTCAAACCCACCAACTGGGTTGTCTATCTCTCTCAGAGCTTCAAAGCCGAGGATGTCTATCGCTCCTAAATCTAAGAATGTCTATCCCTCAGAGCTTCAAACCCACCAACTGGGTTGTCTATCCCTCTCAGGGCTTCCTATCTGTCTCTATGCCTTAATACTAAAACATGTCATATTACAACCAATATGCTCCAAACAAGTTGCATACTATTAAATAAAACAGATATCAAAACATTATGGAAAGCTCCACTTGATCATTCTGAGTGAGTAAGGAATACTCACAGTCCTTTTTGTATAATCTCTCAGTTCTTCATCTGCAGTAAATATATATATACGCATAGAATGTTAATATCTTTACTCATAAATCTTAATTTCTATTTAAATAATTAGGTACCATTATCTTTTAAAGATTTATATTAATTATCATTATAGAATTCATTATACATAATATCCAACATTGTTTATCGAAAGAATACCACAATTACTCCAAAATAGCTTGTTTAGCCATGATGACAAAACCCCAAAAATAGGACGTACAATCAATGGGTTCAACAATGACCTATACTTACAACCAAACTCAATACCCTTTCAAAACTTCTCGGTCATTCATGATTACTAGGGAATCATATTTTATTACTTTTGAAAACAACCATAGTTCTAGAACATCACATAACCGGTCATCAAGAAACACATACACCTAAAATATCACAGGTAACACACGGCCAAAACTCAGTAACTTCACAAATCAATATAAGGCTAAAATCAACACACAGAAAATATCCAATAATAATCCTCAAATCTTGAATTGGTTAAAAAGGTTAGAAAACCGAAATACACTAAAATACACACACACGACTAGAGCACCAAGCAGAGGGTAGGAAACCACAAATAACACTCTAGTCTGCTATTACTAAAACAAAATCATAAGAGACCAAAAGAAATGAACCTACTTCAGACCTCAATCGGTTCATAATAGAGGGAAGTAAACAAGTTTTCAATAAGCATCAAAACCCTCCAAAATGACACCCAAATCCATTTACACAACATTCAATCCAAAGTATTTTAGGACTCAATTATAGCAATTAATTACCTATGGAAATATCTGCCGGAATTCGTCTCTAGACCCCCGGAAATCGCTCCTTTGGATGACCCACCGGAGACCCATGGAGGTTCGGATCTCCGATCAGTCTCACGCCGGTCTCATGGTTCCTGGATCGCACAGGTTGCTGGATCGGGGTCCATGGTTCTGGATCGCAGATCAACGGTTGGCTCAGGTCGGCTACGGGCTGTGGATTCGAGCTGGGTTGATGGGTTCCGGTTTACGGGTCTGGGCTCACAGGTCACGGTTTCGTGGGTTCCGGGTTGCTGCTGGGTCGTCGAGCTGGGCTGGATCGCTCGGGTTTATGGGTCTCGTGGTTTCGGGTTCGTGCTTGGCGGGTTGCCGGAATCTCGGGCTTGGCTGGGTAGGATGGTTTCCGGGCTTGCCGGGATTGCACGGGCTTCACGGATCCAGCTGGTTCGGTGGTTTCTGGGTTCACGGGTTCGGCTGTTGACGGGTTCAGTGGTCTCGGCATCTCTCAACTCTCCCTGTCTCCTTCTCTCAACTCATAACTCTCAACTCACTCTCCTTCTCTCTGCCTCTATTTCTCTCTCAATTTCACTTAGCTCTCGCCTGCTTCTATCTCTCATTCGGGCAACAGGAGCACAAATGAAAGAATAAAGTAAAGAATAAAATAAAAGAAGTAAAAGAAGAAGGAGGATGCATGTTCTTGCAGTAGGAGGAAGCCAGTTATAAAGGTCTGAGTGTCGGCAAAATTTTAATGGAATACAGAGAGGGTGGCTGATTTAATAAAATAAAGAATATCTTTTGAATAATGAATGAAACGTGCGTCTGTCGGTGGGAGAGAGTGTCGGTAAGCATTTTATCAGAAAATGCATCGAATCACCTGCAGATATTATTGCAGATTTAGGTATTTTTACACTAGGTCTTTATCAATAATAATTTCATTAAAGTGTAATTTTAAACCCGTTTTGAGTCTAGTTTGTTTCATCGGTAATATTATTATCTCAATAATATTTAAACATAATAAATTTATAAACCATATATATATTGTACATATTACACATTAATATTATTTATAATAATATTATGCCAATTAGTCTACTGAATAATTCCGTCAGTCTATTTCATTTAATCTTAAATTCTAGTTTAAGACATTAATTGTATTACTAAAAATCTGGGGCGCTACAGAGATTGTCCTGAAATGAGACAATTTTCTAACTATCATTATGAGCATATGAATACACCGATCTCTAGACCGGATAATGACTTCTACTGTGATTCCTATAACCTGGCATGGAGCCAACAGTCTAATTTCTCTAGGCAATGACTCAAAGGAAAAGGCGTCTATGAAGTGAATGGCAATAATGGAGTTCAAACTCAGATGGCTACCATGGAGAGGAAATTAGGTATGCTAGTGAAAGTCATGACTACTCATAACATCTCTCCCATTCAACAGATTGCTCAAGCGGAGGTATGTGCCATATGTTCTCATTCGTACCACACCACTGAGACTTGTCCCATGTCTTCATTTACAGATCAGGAGCAAGCGAACTATGTGGGCCAGAATAACTATCCTTCTAAGAACAATCCATACTCAAACACTTACAATGCAGGGGGGCAAACCCACCCCATTTTTTCATGGAGTAACACTTAGAATGTACAAAATCCCTAAGGGCAGCAAAGAAATTTCCAACAGGGAAATAACTATCAAGCCCCACCACAAGCAGTCCAACCCAATCCAGAGCCAAAGAAGAATGACCTCAAAAGTGCTCTACTCCAATTTATGACTGCACAACAGCAGACCAATGCTCAGACCAGTCATGCTATTCAAAAATTGGAGGCCACTACAAGTCAAGCTATCCAAAGATTGGAAACACAATTGGGGCAGTTGGCCAAAGAGTTAAGTGAGAGAAAAATGGGCGAATTCCCAATGGAAGCTGACTGTGAACAAATCATCAACCGCCCCAAAAGAGAAAGAGAATAAGAGCTTCAAAGTCAGTTGGTGGCTAATCCTAATGGATATTATGTGAAGGATTGGAGTTCTTCCTATCATGAGCAAGCTATCACCACATTGAGGAGTGAAGAAGTGGTCGAAAATCAAGAGGAAGAAGGGAAGGAGGAGCAAATCTAGGTCACACATGATCTACATCGGGAAAAAGGCAAGGAAGTGAGCACTACGACTTCTTTAGCATCAACTCCTATTCCAGAATTACCAAGGGCCATAAGAATAGTCTGTTAGGGCTATTAGACGAGCAAACTGAGGTCATCAAAGTAGAAAAACTCTCTAAGTATTCTCCTCATAGTATTCCCGTTCATGATTCCCTTCTGGATGAGAAATTGTTTGAGAATTCTCAAAGTGATTTACCCCGATCTATGAACAGTAGGAACTACCTTTCTATAGGTAGAATTCATTCTCTGTGGTCCAAGAGAAGAAAAGATTGGTATTTCAAGTTTAAACTCAAAAGCTACTACCAAAAGTCTCGAGCAGTCCAGGAGCTCAAGCACATCTGCCCAAGTTAGTGGTACTGAGGCCACTGCATGCACTAAAAATCCATATCCTTTAAAGAATTTTGGGTTTGTTTTTAATTATTGTTCATTTTATTTTGGTTAATTTTGGTTAATTTTAGTTTCTATTTTTTTTTTTTTAGTTTTCCTTTCCTTGGTTTTTCTAGTTTTGTTTTTCTGGAAAAGTGTATCTGCATTCAAGTTTGAGGGTATACTACGAGCCATACCTAGTCCAACCAATTTTCTCATCTCCCGAGTATGATCTTTCCATTCTATCTACACATTGAGGACAATGTGTAATTTAAGTTTGGGGGTATGGGACACACACTTTTTGTTAAAAAAAAGAAAAGAAAAAAGTAATACTTGAAATTGCATGTTCATGTTATTTTTAAGACTTTGGTTGATCTAAAAATTGTGATTTAAATTTCATTGGTGAACTTTGTTAGTATTTTGGCCTTATTCTGTGTTTGGACAAAATCACTTATGTGTAATGATGCGGTAAACAGGGATTCCACTTTCAGAGTGATGTCAGAAGATTCTGCCTGCGAGTCAGAAGAATTTCAAGTTCCCTGTCAGCCGTCCGGACGATGTGTCATCCCGTCCGGATGCCTATCTGTCTACTGTTCCATCCGTCCGGACGACGTGTCATTCCGTCTGGACATCAGACAGACAAGCATCATCTGTCCGGACGACGTGTTTCTTCCGTCTGGACACCTACATCGTATCGAGAAGCTTCTGTGCCAGCTTGCTCCGTCCGGACGTTTCAGCAGCACGTCCAAACGCCTATCAGTTCTCGAACGGCTCATTGATTCTTTCCAAGTTTTAAGAAAGGGAAGATCAATCAACCGTCCGGACGATGTGGTATCCCGTCCGGACGCGTATCTCTGTAAAGCAAGAATCGCAGTTCAAAATGAACCGTCCGGACATCTGACAGCTGTGGTCCGAACGCTGGTGCATCGTATATGGTAATTGCCGATTCGACTTCAACCGTCCGGACGTCTCCCCCTCATGGTCCGGACTCACGCGCATCAGATATGGAAATTGCGTGTTGAAGTTTAGCCGTCCAGACGCTCCTGCCCCATGGTCTGGACGCGCGAAGCCTGTTATGGAAATTACTTGCAGCGGACGTGCGTTCGTCCGGACGATCGAGCCATCCCGTCCGGACGATGTTCTTATACAGGAAAGATTTCTCAGCGAAAATTTCAAAAAATCCTGTTGCACTGTTGTCCGTCCGGACGGATATGGTTCACCATCTGGACGACCCCCATGCATATTTTGCCTGACGCCCATTCTGACCCCCAGCCTATAAATAGGGGCCCCTGGGCACTTAGAGCTGCAAGAATTCGGTGTGAATTCCATTAGTGCTCAGAGACGTGATATCTCCTCTGAAGCCGTTTTTCAATTGTGCTGTGCTGTAAACCGAAGTCTATCTTAGAGGTCGGCTCTAAGGTAAGGAGTTCCATTGAAGACCCCTTCAGGTAGGTGAACCTGGTTGGGAAGCGTTCGTGTTGGGTTACACGTCAGAGATCAAGGTACGGCCACTGCATCGGTACATGTGAGTGTTACTGTCTTGTATCTAGCTTTGTCTTCTGAATAGTGGAATTCCTGGGTTTGGCTGCCCCGGAGTGGTTTTTCTCTTAACTGAGTTTCCACTTCATCAACAAAAATCTGTGTCATTTACTTTCCGCTGTGCTTTAATTTTTGTTGACACTTGTTGCACACACTTTACTTTTAGAAGTCATTTCAATTTTTCAATTGGTATCAGAGCTTGGTACACTCTGAGAAGATTAATTTCTTGAGTGTTTTTATATTTGACTTCTGTCTTTATTATGTCTCAAACTCTTAATTTTGTTCCTGCCTATGATGGCTCGAACTATGGCTATTGGAAGGCACGTATGCGTTTCTTTTTGAAATCTATTGACTGTTGGGGTATTGTTGAGACTGGTTGGACTAAACCAGAGGATACAACACTTGAACTAGTCCCTCAAAAGAATGCTCATCTTTCAAATGTCAAAGCCCTCCATGCTCTATGTCAAGGACTTTCTCCATCTGAATTCGCCAAAATTTCAAATTGCGAATCAGCCAAAGCAGCATGGCAAATTTTGGAAACAACATATGAAGGCACAAAACTTGTAAAATCTGCCAAACTTCAGATATTGATTTCAAAATTTGAAGAAATTAAGATGTTAGAGGAAGAGACATTTGGAGAGTTTTACTCCAAAATAAGTGACCTGAGGAACTCCATGGTGAGTCTTGGGAAACCTATCTCGGATGTAAAACTCATCCGAAAAATTCTCATATCTTTGCCCGAGCGTTTCAGGATCAAGGTAACAACTATTGAGGAAAGCAAGGATCTTGAAGAGATGAAGATTGAAGAGCTGGTTGGATCTCTTCAAACATACGAGCTGTCTTTGCCCCCGATCAAGAAATTAAAGACCATTGCTCTTAAGGCTTCCAAGAAGAAGGTAGAAGCCTCCTCTGAAGAAGAATCTGAGGATGAAGAAAAGGCTGTGGCGATGCTAGCCAAAAATTTCAGAAGACTAATGAAAGATGATCGGTTCAAGAAGAAGTTTTCTGAAAAAGCTAAGAAACCTCTCAGAGAAGCTGAACCAGAGGATGACGAGAAGAAAGATCCCAGAGGACCCCGATGTTTTGAATGCTCAGGCTATGGGCATATCCAGGCCGATTGCGGGAATCTCAAGAAGGGCAAGGGGAAGGCTTACAATGTGACTCTCAGTGATGAGTTCGAAGAAGATGCTCCAGAGTCTGACAAATTTCTGGCTTTTGTGGCCCCTTATATTGAAGAAGAAGACTCATATTATTCGGAGCATAGTGAGAATGAGGTAGAGCTCAAGGAAGCATACAAAACTCTCTACAAAGAGTTTGAGAAGCTGAGGGAAGGCCGAAAGCAGCAAGTTAATGATCTGAACAGTCTGTATACTGAGAAGAGTTCATTGCTGCTCAAGATACAGGAGCTCGAGGAAAAGCTACTTGAGACACAGCTCCAGCTAGAGAGAGTCACTGATGAGAAGTTGACTCGTATGCTATCCATCCAGAAGAGCCCACATGACAAGACTAGTCTCGGGTATGTAGCTTCCTCTTTTGATATTCCTTCTTCCTCAAAGACTGTATTTGTGCCTCCTACAGTCCCAGAGCTTCCTCCAGTTATTGAAGATAAACAAAAGGAAAATGTCAATGATGATGTTCCAGGCACTCAGCAGCCTCATTCCATCAGAAGACCCCTATTTGCCATCACTGCGGTCTCAGTGGGCATATACGGCCTCAGTGCTCCCTCTTGAAAGCACAAAAGGCCAAAGCCAAGAAAGAAGTGCCTAGACAAGCTCAGTATGGCACTGTACCTGCAGCTCAGCATCAGACTCCTTGGCATCAGGCATCCTATCAAGCACCATGGGGACAAGCACCAAGACATCAGTTCCAAGCCCCTTGGTTTCATGCCCCTCAGCGTCAGCGGCCTCAACAGCGGTTTGTACCAGCCAATCAGAGTGGCACTTACAAGAGCAAACCCAAGCAATTGAGAAGGCCTCAAGAGCAATACACAGGTGAGCCTCCTGTTTGGATGCAAAACATGATGGAGTGGATGATGCAGTCTTGTTAGCAACCACCCACTGGAAGGCAGACTTGGGCTGAGAAGGACAGTTACCCCAGGAGGGGGAACCGACGCACCTAGCAGGTTCGGGTGTTCATGCCTAGGATTCTGTTCCATGGCATCAGGTTTGATTGCTCATTGTATTTGTTATATTATATGCAATCTAGGAACAAGTTATGTTTGCCCCCTTGTGTTTTCTTGAGAAAACTTTGCAGGTATTTTTGGGGAAGACAGAAAAAGCAAGTCGAGCGACTGTTTTTCTGTAATAGCATCATTGAGTGTACACAGGTTTGATCGTGCCTTAGCATATGATGTCTTTTCCATATTGCTTGTTGAATTTGTTTTTTTTAATAATAAAAAAATAAAATAAATAAATTTTGGGGAGAATTTGTAGGATTTTTTTTTTCTCTTGGCTTATTAGATATTGCATGTATTCTTACCTGATATCTCAATTCGTTGTGCATTGATTAAATATGCTTAGATATAATTGAGAGTTTTGACAATATTGGCCAAGTGTTTTTCCTGTTTATGCAAAAGTAGGATAGCTTCTTTCCTCATGCGATGAAAAAATGCACTATCCCGGGCCCCCCTAAAGGTACATCTTTCCTTCTCTGACTATTTGCTTTTGGAAATTTTGGATAAGAGAAGAAGTCCTTGATAAGATGGCCAAATTGACCACAGGCTAGTTGAACCTAGCATCTATAAACTCTGGCACTCCCTACAGTTTGCAGTTCTATAAGATTCGAGCAGTATTTCATAATAAGTTTTGTGCTTTAAATCTGTTTAATCACTGCTTATGTGCTTAAATTCATCTTGCCCTCTATGAGCAAGTAAAATTTTATCTTGTCCTATATGGTACAAGTAAAACAAACTATGTGCTGTATCTAAGGGGGAGTGTATCAGATGAGGGTGTCTAGGCCCTAGCAAGTTATAAGGTTTGACTTTTGGCTAATTTGTCTTTGATTTTCTCTCATGTCTAGAAAATCTAGTTGCTAATTGTCATGTCTTGGAAAGTCTTACCTGGTGGGAAAAGAGTCTCCACACACACACGCATTGCTTGAGTTGAGTTGCCTATTTGATTTTTATATGATCAGGAAAAATTATTTGTGCTAATTGAAATCTCAACTTCCTTTTATATCTCTGTTTATTTTTTAGATACGTTCTGATTGTGTTATCAGTTGATTATGTATGCGTATTTTGACACTGACTTGAGAAAATTTGATCTCTGTAAATTCTTCTCAGTTTTTCTGGTGTTTCAGTGTGGAGCGTCCGGACGGTATTCCTTGGAGTCCGGACGGGTGTAGCATGGTAGTCTGGACGGTATTCTCTGGAAGTCCGGACATGTGCAGTGCCTCGTCGTCCGGACAGTACTTGTTGTACGTTCGGACTCACGTGCGCTGCCACCATCGTTCAGACGGGTAATTTATTTCGTCCGGACGAGCATGACCGTTACACACGTTCCCGAGGCCCACGAGTCCGGACGTCTTGAAAACTCCGTACGGACGGGTGACCCATAGAGGCTATAAATAGCCCACTTCGACCATTTTCTCCATACCCCACAAAATCTACTTTTTGGCTTTTTGTGAGTAATTTTCTTTGGTGTTTTTGTAGTAATATCATCCCTTTGTGTCTCTGTGCATTCTCAATCACTCTTCAGGTATTTTTCTTGTCCTATTCTTTACAGTTCTTACACTGTTAGAATTTCAATATTTGATTAGGAGTGTTATTGAGAGTTTGAGATGCTTATACCATGTTGGGATTATTTGTAGGACTATGATAATTTCTATTTTTTTTTAAATAGTCCTTTTTCTGCTGTTATTCTGCCCAAAATTTTTGCTAACCTAACAAGATTTTTTTTGGGGGATTATTTTTTTTGGAATATTTCTTGTTGGTTTTCTTTTTGCAGAATCATGTTTGCCATCAGTTCCCAGCGCCAGGTCCGTCAGAGGACAGAAGCAGAGAAAAATGAAATACAAGCGAAGATTATGGAATGGACTGTCATTGCTGAATGGAACATGGTCCGTGTAGATATCATGGTGCCTCCGCTGAACAGTATCCATGAGACTATCCAGCATTATCAGTGGACCTACCTCTATACCTGTGCCTGCGTCGTCCTCACCAGGCTGGTCCGACTTTTCTATGCAAACTTGGAGGTTGCTCAGGATGATGAGCGTGGGACGGTACTGCAGTCCATTGTTGACGGACACATAATCACTGTTGATCCCCAGATCATCAGCCAGTTTATCGGGGTACCTGTTCTCGATCTACCTGCCAGTCCATTCAACGAGGTGGTGCTTCCTCCTTTTATGGATGAGCTCCGAGAGTTTTTCCATGCTGTTCCACAGGGTGAGGGGCATCAGACCTCCATCAAGATTGGTGCTAGGTCCAGCTCATCGTATGTTGGCCAAAATTATTCTGCACAATCTGTGGCCGGTTACCAGGCCCAGTAATCTGATATTGAAGAAGGCCCAGTTTGTTTATGCTGTTCACTTTCGCTTTCCTTTCTGTCTCTGCAAGCATATTCTAGGAGTCATGCTTGAGGCTTGTGATGAGGGCACTGCCGGTCTTCCTTTTGGCTACCTCCTTACTCAGATCATCCTGCAGTCCGGTATCAATGTAGATGGAGAGCCTAGGATGAAGATGAAACAGCCCCTCAGCAAACAGACTTTGCTGAAGTCAAATGCGCAGCTGCGGAGAGAGGATTCTGATGAGGATATGCCTGCTGCGATGCATGTTGCTTTTCCAGACGTAGCTTCATCCTCTCACACTGTCCCGCCTTCTGAACCAGAGGTCAATGTTTCTCAGATTATGGAGGCTCTTGCTGCTCTTCAGGGGGGGATAAGCAATATGTAGGTGTCGATGTCCTCCATGCAGCAGTCCGTGTCCTCCATGCAGCTGGAAATGCGGTCCATCAGCAAGAGGGTGGAGCAGACCCACTTGGACCTTCAGGAGTGTCTCCAAGTCCATCATCCAGAGAGCAATGATGATGTGGCTGCTGCACCAAAGGCTGGACGTCGGACTCCCAGAGCTACACCTCTGGCAGAGGATGTTTGATTCCCTCGTGTTTCTTTGTTGACTTTTTATTGTTTTTTTGTTATTTTGAGACAATTTGTTGTTTATTATAACTCTTGGATTTATATTACTTTATTTCCCGGGTCCTTCTGAGACCATTAGGGGGAGTAATTTTTATTTTAGTTGGTTGTTGTATTACTCTGTTTACCCTTTGTCCCTTTGTGACAAAAAGGGGGGAGTAATTTTTATTTTGGACCGGGAATGTATTTCCAAACCGGTCAAGTGATTTTTGTCCCAGAATGGCCAAATGGGGAGTTTGTTAGTATTTTGGCCTTATTCTGTGTTTGGACAAAATCATTTATGTGTAATGATGCGGTAAACAGGGATTCCACTTTCAGAGTGATGTCATAAGATTCTGCCTGCGAGTCAGAAGAATTTCAAGTTCCCTGTCATCCGTCCGGACGATGTGTCATCTCGTCTGGACACCCATCTGTCTATTGTTCCATCCATCCGGACGACGTGTCATTCCGTCCGGACATCAGACAGACAAGCATCATATGTCCGGACGACGTGTTTCTTCCGTCCGGACACCTACATCGTATCGAGAAGCTTCTGTGCCAGCTTGCTCTGTCCGGACGTTTCAGCAACACGTCTGAACGCCTATCAGTTCTCGACCGGTTCACTGATTCTTTCCAAGTTTCAAGAAAGGGAAGATCAATCAACCGTTCGGACGATGTGGTATCCCGTCCAGACGCGTATCTCCGTAAGGAAAGAATCGCAGTTCAAAATGAACCGTCCGGACATCTGACAGCTGTGGTCCAGACGCTGGTGCATCATATATGGTAACTGCCGATTTGCCTTCAACCGTCCAGACGTCTACCCCTCATGGTCCGGACGCACGCGCATCAGATATGGAAATTGCGTGTTGAAGTTTAGCCATCCAGACGCTCCTGCCCCATAGTCCGGACGCGCGAAGCCTGTTATGGAAATTACTTGTAGCGGACATGCGTCCGTCCGGACGATCGAGCCATCCCGTCCGGACGATGTTCTTATACAAGAAAGATTTCTCCACGAAAATTTCAGAAAATCCTGTCGCACAGTTGTCCTTCCGGACGGCCATGGTTCACCGTCCAGACGGCCCCCATGCATATTTTGCCTGACACCTATTCTGATCCCCAGCCTATAAATAGGGGCCCCTGGGCACTTAGAGCTGCAAGAATTCGGTGTGAATTCCATTAGTGCTCAGAGACGTGATATCTCCTTTGAAGCTGTTTTTCAAGTGTGCTGTGCTGTAAACCGAAGTCTATCTTAGAGGTCGGCTCTAAGGTAAGGAGTTCCATTGAAGACCCCTTCAAGTAGGTGAACCTGGTTGGGAAGCGTTCGTGTTGGGTTACACGTTAGAAATCAAGGTACGACCACTGCATCGGTACATGTGAGTGTTACTGTCTTGTATCTAGCTTTGTCTTCTGAATAGTGGAATTCCTTGGTTTGGCTGCCCCGGAGTGGTTTTTCTCTTAACTAAGTTTCCACTTCGTCAACAAAAATATTTGTGTCATTTACTTTCCACTGTGCTTTAATTTTTGTTGACACTTGTTGCACACATTTTACTTTTAGAAGTCATTTCAATTTTTCAAACTTAGAATGTTGAACACATGATCATTTGAAATTGATTCAAAAGTCCTACTACTTATTTTGGGCATCTAAGGATTCATTTGTTTAAATCTAAACTAGCACAAACACAATAACATATAATTAGTGAGGTATGATATATGAACCTGATTGTGTATTTTTCAATGTCTTGGGTGGAGCTGGGTTACTTGTTGAATAGAAACCTTGGTATATATAATAAAAATAATAATAATAATAATAATAATAATAATAAATAAATAAATAAATAAAACTATTTTTGAAGCTTTCACTGAGTAACTGGATTTCTTGCCTCATTAAGCATAGTTCACGTCAAAAAGTGAGAAATTCGGATTGGTTAATGCAATGTCTAAGACAATTTTAGTAATTAAAATATGAAACTGAGTAAATAATTGATTAAACTTAATTAGGTGTATTTAAAATGCAAAAAAAAATATAAAAGAAAATAAAATTAGAAAAGAATTAGAAAATAAAATAAATAAATGAATAAAATAATAGAAAATAATAGAAAATGAAAGAAAAAAAAAAAGAAAAAGAAGAATAAAAAAAAAGAGAAAAGAAAAGTCAAAGAAAGAAAGAAGTAAAAAAAAAAAAGTAACGTGGGGCGACTTGCACCCCACATTTCCAAATGAAGGGCCAGAGGCCCTTCATTGAATAAAAGAGGCATCCTGCCTCTTTCATTCAAAAATAAATAAATAATGGGTCGTCACAACAAATGGTATCAGAGCAGTTAGCTCTAGGATTGGTTAGGAAAAGCAGAAAGCGGAAACTTAGGGTTGTGTCGGAGTCTAAAAATAACAAAAGAGCCATAGGAAATCTTAAAAGTTTCAACAAAGATAAGAAATTAAAATGTAATACTTCATGTGCATTACATGGATTTTGTGATGCATATCATTTGATTTACGTATAGTTAGTTTACCTCTCACTTTCACATTATAGGTTAACTTCAATGTGATTGTGTAGAGTATATTGCTTAGATGTGGAACGATTTAGAATAAGCTTCTTAGGTGCATTGCATGGGTATTGTGATGCATGTAATCTTCTTTTTTATAAGTAAAATTTTATAAAAATGAAAGCGTAAGGCGCCCCTATGTACACAGGAAGTACACACAGGAGAGTCAAAGCTGACCCGAAAATTGTGATGCATGTAATCTTCTTTGAGCAATGTTGTCTATGTGGCATTTCATTGTGCAAACAAAGTCATGCCGCCTAGACAAGCAATGTCGATACGCAATGAGGAAGAGGATTCCTCTGTGGGTGATTGAGGTGGATGTGATTTTAGGCATCTCTACCTCCTCTTTTCTTTGTCGAGGAAATTGTTCGTTAGTAGTGGTTTTAGGTATTCCTCATTGATGGACCTTCGACCACGAATCATTTGAGTAGAAAATAGTCAATGCCATTGGGAGCTCATGCTTCCTCACCGCCGAAGAAGCAACTTGTTGGTTGTGGCTCTAAGTACCTTGGAGAAGAGGATGCCTTTGCGAGCCGCTTCGGTGTCACACGGTGCACCAATTATGGGAAGCCGCACTTTGGTGTATGCGTCGTGTTGAATCATGGGTATGCTTTTGATGTGATAGACTTGGCTACCTCGTAAAGCTGTGTCCCTCGTTAGCCGTTTTGACTCAAAGTAGCTCTAGCGTTGCCAGTGTAGAGTGTGGGAGCTATGCTCGGATATATGTCGTAGATCTAGGGCATGTTGTAAATATGATCGATGAGACCATTTCACAAGTGGTCGCCAACTTGTTGCTGCCAAAGTCAAGTACCTTTAGCGGGCAACTACCAACCGAGATAGTTTGCTCATGTACGGTGTGCCTACTTACACCGAGCAATGCTAAAATCCGTCCAACCACCGCAAATGCTGTCAATGCTGCCACAGGTATTATACCTTTATGTTGTAGCATTGTGTGCATTTGGCTTATTTGAGTGTTATCCATTCGTATGTCTCACTATGCATAGTTACATGCATAATGGGCACTAAACCTTTAAAATCAACGTGCGTGACTGTAGATTGGTGATGCATTTGTCCACAGTAAACATAGAGGTTATTGCCTTAGCACTATATGGGTGGTGACATTGCTAGCTCTAGTGTTTGATGTGATGAGCTACAGTGTCTAACTCATTAGTTTGGATTGTTAAGTTGTCCGCCTTTGTCTCATTTGCATTTGTAAGTTATGCAAATTGAGCATCGAACCCATAGAATAGAACTCATGTGTGGCCACTCACGTTGGTGACACATTCACTTGTAGGGAGTGTTGGACAAGTGTGCCATCGGTATTAAAGAAAAGACTCTACCAGCAAAGCTAGCAGTGTTATGCGTGTAGAGTTCCAATGCTGGCATATTTAGCCTCAACATATAATATGTTGAGTTTTAATGCCATGCATATAGGATTTCGATGTTCAACATGCTAAACAATAAAGCTTACCATGTTGAACTACGATATTAACTCGTTATGACTTTAGTGTCAATTTGGAATGGATTGACGATCAAAGAGTATAAGTGAACGTAGATAATCACGAGTGGGTAATTGTATTTCTACCCTATGGTATAAAGAGTCCGAACTTTGCGGGTCTCGTTGGCGAGTTCCTCCGTAATTCCTCTTCGATGTTCAACAATGATGAATGTCTGAGAGTGTATACTTGTGTTTGGCTTATGCCTAAGCCAAGCTTATATTGAGTCCGAGTTGGGAACATCTGGATAGTGCAGATGTTTCCACTTTGGTCACGAGTATATGTAGTCGTGCATAGATCACCGTGTGCTAAACCTAGCGACAATCTAGGATGTGTGTTCCATAAAGAAAACTGACAACTTGTTCAGTCAACTCTGGGGAGCTTTGGTATTCTCGGAGATTAACTTTCTTTCGAGATACCATTCACACGAAGTGCAAAAAAAAAAAGGAAATGTACCAAAGTCAGCGATCAATATATGGTATGACCATTACAAGTTTTTGGTGATGTCATTTGGATTGACAAATACACCATTGGTATTTATAGACTTGATGAATCAAGCGTTCCATGGGTACCTTGACATCTAAGTAGCTGAGTGTACCGTTGACATGTTAGTTTATTCGACTAGTCGTGTCGAGCATGGAAGACACTTGGTATTAGTGTTGGAAGTGCTTAGTAAAAGAGATTCTTCTCCAAGCTCATGAGATGTGAGCTTTGGTTGAGGAAGTGTCATTCTTGGTTTATGTAATGAACGAGAATGGACTTGTAGTCAACACACTTGAGTAAGAACACACAATTGCACCTGTGCTTAAACTACCCATGGAAATTGTTGGGTATGCGACTTGCACAGATACATCACGATGGGCGGGGATGCACCCTTGTGTAATAACAGGGATGTAGCCTATGCTACTTATCAATTGTGGATCAGGAGAAGCGTCATTCTCCTCATGGTTCGCAGATGGTAGCTATTATCTATGCTCTACCATTTTGTAGACAATGTCTATATGGTGAAGTGTGTAGAATTCACACTTATCACCCAAGTCTTAATGCACTCTTGTGATTGAGAGACTAACATATGAGGCAACTATGATGGCTTGAAGTGCTAGGAGATCTTGATGACAAGATGTCCTGTCAGGCAACTGAAGCCACTGTCACGGCTAAAACACTAAGTAGAAATCTCGTGATGGCGAGATTGACTCAGAGTGTATTGTGAGTGTTAGTTCAACGTACCCTCCACAAGCGGACGATAAATCCAAGAGATCTATTTAGACGCTCGAGGATACACCTAAGTTGTGCATGTGGTAATTTATAAAGTCAGTTATGATACTTGCCATTGGTTGTGACTATTAGTTATGGTAGTTTACGACTATTGACATAGTACCGCACGTAACTTTATATGGACGCGAACATGGAACGCCATTTCATTTGGCATGAAGTTGGTATGAAACGATCAGCGAGCTTTGAAGTGGTGCATGATTCTAGGGAAGATTGCACTCGTTCAAAGTGGATATTCACTACATAGTGATAGTAAGCTATGTGGATAAACATCGCCGCAAATTTGTGATTCAAATTGGTGATCTTGTGAAATGTAAGGTGTCACCAACGTAAAACATGTAACGCTTTGAGCAATATGGATGTGCCCAATTTTGGATATATTGTGTTGTCCTTGGTGCAAAAAGTATGTCCATCACATAATCGGTCATGATGTCTCCTAATTTTAGCTGCCATTCATGACATTTTCCCGTATCTCTCCGTTGCGATCGTGTTTGCGACCCTTTACTTGTAATGCGCTTCTTCATATTCAATGGAAATTGACCTACGAAGAGATGCAAAGCAAGTGATGTTTTATAAGAAAACACTAAAATCATTACGTAAGTGAGAACTCTATGGTGAAATCACGATGTTGAGGAAGCCACATGAGTGTTCAATCGTTAAATGTGGGAATGATCCCCCATTTTAGCGAATAAATCCGGGTATGATTGTTGTATCTTACCATTTTCGCGTAAATACCTCGTGTAAAACTCATACTTGCATGGGTGTTACTAATATAGAATGCATGCTCATATGTACACAAAATTATTAGTGTCCAAATTTCGAGGACGAAATTTTTATAAGGAGGGAGGGATGTAATGTCCAAGACAATTTTAGTAATTAAAATATGAAAACTGAGTAAATAATTGATTAAACTTAATTAGGTGTATTTAAAATGCAAAAAAAAAAAAATATAAAAGAAAAAAGAATTAGAAAATAAAATAAAAAAAAAAAAGGAATAAAAAAAAAGAGAAAAAAAAAAGAATAAAAAAAAAAGAGAAAAGAAAAGAAGAATAAAAAAGAAAAAAAGAAAAAAAAAAAAAAAGAGAAAAGAAAAGTCAAAGAAAGAAAGAAGTAAAAAAAAAAATAAAAAAAAAAATAGTAACGTGGGGCGACCTGCGCCCCACATTCAGCTGGCCCTTCATTGAATAAAAGAGGCATCGTGCCTCTTTCATTCATTCAGGAAAAAAAAAAAAAAGGGTCAGACCCATAAGACAAAAAGAAAAAAAGAGGGGAGGGTTTTTCATAGAAAAGCTGAGATTTACGAAGATCCAATGTTCAATCTTCGATCCGTCTTCGGAAACATGATCTTAACACTCGGATCTACATTTCTACCATTCGTTTTGAGGTAAATTGTTAAAATCATATTTTGGGATTTTTAGTTAAATCTTGTAAAATATGAGTTTAATCTTAGCTTTTCTTTAGGTATTGTGCTACTTGGAGCTTGCTTGTGGTTCCCCAAACTTCACATATTATTTGGGTGAATTTTAGTAAGTTCCCTAAACCCTAACTTTTGGGTTATATATTTTAATTGGGATTTCTTGAGTCTAACCCTAAGTAAACATTATGGGTTAGTGTTATTAGTGTTTAAATAGCAATATTATGTTATGGGTTAGTAAAATAATTATGGGTAGTTAGTTTAAATAGTATTTGTGAAGTTAACCCTAACATTTTTCTTATGGGTTAATGTTATTTTAAATACGGTAGTGTTTTATGTAAAAGGTTAATGAATATAATTTGAGGGTTAATATTATTAAGAAAATGTTAGTGAGAAATAATCTAGAGATTAGTGAATATAATTTTAGGGCTAATATTATTATAAGTGTTAGTGAAAATAATTTATGGGTTAGTGAAATTAATTGCGGGTTAGTAAATAATTAATAATGATTTTAATATCTAACCCTTAGTAAATACTTTAGGTTAGTGTTGTTTGAATTTTAGTTAGTGTCTAGGATTTATGGGTAGACGTTTGGAACCCTTAAAATATTATGGGTTTTCCAACGGTTTAGCCTTGAGCGATTCAAGTGCTAATTAGGGTGTTAATTATTTAATGTGCAAAATAGTGCAATGTGTTATTCCACAATGATACATTGCAAGGTGATGTCTATGAGACCTAGTGCTTAATATCCGCGCAGCCAGGTGATATTTTACTCACTGAGAAACTGTTATTTTTATATATTATAGAATTGCAAATATATATATGTTGTTTTATAAATCCGAACCAACTGTATGTTGAATATATCTGTTTTGCTTGATTTGAGTACTTTAGAGTATGTTCAAATATATCAATGAAAGTTTCAGAATCTAGTATTGTGTGTTGCATGATTTGGATGAAGTATTGAATTGTTTAGCAAAGTATGATTTAACAACAGCACAAAGCATAAAGCATATAACATAGAGCATAAAGCATGCAGTAACCCAGCAGCAGCCCAGTAACAGCCAATTCAGCAGTTTAACAGTAGCACAGTAGCATCCATAGCATATATAGCATGATTTAAATTGTGTGATGTTTTCATGATATAGAATATTGTAGTTTTTATGCTAGACGTAGTAATATGCCTAAGAGTTTTAATTGCAAAGAGCTTATATATATTGCTATTGTCTAGTTGCATGATTTACGAACATTGAGCTTGGATGTACAAGGGTATTGTCATTGTTCGGTATGAGTAATACAGTGTTAATGCCCTAGGATTCGATGTTAACTATATTCAAGAAATGATAGTAAGCTCGTACTAAAGAGCAAGATGGCTGTTTTAAGCTTGGTGTACTTGGATGTAACGCTATTGGTTGGGATATCAGTGTGTTTTGGGAGTAGGTAGATGGATTGTCGTGGTACATCAGTAAAAAGTGCTTGGATATCAGAGTTTTACTCTAGTAACCGCATGGACAACTATGTGCCATAGACATGAAGTTGTAATGCCCTGAGGCATGGTGATATCACAGTTAATAACGTTAGATCTCTGTGCATTTGAGCTACCAACATAAAAGTATTATTGTAGATGGGTGTGTATGTAGTTGCTTCCAAGCCATTGGAACTTCTACATATGGGTCCAACTACATAGTATGTTGTTTTAAATGTTTTCTGATAGTCGGTGTTCGTTATATTAGCTAAAGGGGTTTTCAAACAAAGTTTATGAATTGGTAGTTGTTATAGTGTACGCGAGACTAAAGAGAAAAAGTTGGTTCTTTGCGAAAACTCAGTTAGTTTAATATCACTGAGGTCTCGGTATGTTTTATACAGATATTGTGGGCTCATAATTCCACCTATGCAGATGCAGCAACCCCTGCAACCGTGCAGACATTGATGCTATGGTTGCATATTTTGCGGGTATAGATATTGACTCGTCCACCTAGCGTATGGGACGCTATGATTGGAGCACATCGCGACAATCATAAGTCACGGACTCATGGGTAGTCCGTATTTTGGGTATTTTATTTATTGCTCGCGTCTTACGTGGCATATGTATTTGTTGAGCCTATATTTTAGTTTCTAGTTAGTGTAATGTGTTTTATAAGCCTTAAATAGATAGACTTGTAAATGGCCCTTGCTGTAATTAACAGTTATGTATTAAATGTATTTCTACTATTGATATGTGTTCCGCTGCACATTGATATTTATATTCCACTGTGTTAGATGTAACTCTGAATATCAGGTACATGTTATGGAACGTGTACGTCATGTTGGTTGAGCGACAAGTAGTCGTGCCACTGTGAGGATCCATTTATGTATGTTTTCAAAAAAAAAAAAAAGGGTCGTCACAGTTAAAGTCATGACTAGTTTAGTTCTGTAGCCTTTTTTACTCGAGTTAGTAAGCTCTTAGAGGTATTTCCATAACTAGTGCCCTAAAGCCATCCGATTTGGGAGCATTAGCCTAACACTCATTACATGCACTACAAAAAAAACGGCTTTTTAAGCCATTTTTGTTAGAACCGTTTTAACAAAATGACTCAAATTTGAGTCATTTTAACAAAACGGTTCGAAATGGAGTCGTTTTGATAAAAACGGCTCTAATTGCAGCCGTTTAAACAAAAAAAGGTCTCAAATTAGAGCCGTTTAAACAAAAAAAAAAAAAAAAAAAGGTCTCACACTGATCGTACCACAATCGATCACATTGATCGTACCATGATCGATCACACTTAGATCGTACCACGATCGATCACACGTACTTAGATCGTACCACGATCGATCACACGTAGATCCTACCACGATCGATCACATAGATCCTACCACGACTGATCACATAGATCGTACCTCGATCGATCACACTTAGATCCTACCACGATCGATCACATAGATCGTATCACGATCGATCATAGATCGTACCACAATCGATCATATAGATCGTAGCACAATTGATCATACTTAGATCCTACCACGATCGATCACATAAATTGTACCACGATCGATCATAGATCGTATACCATGATCAATCACACTTAGATCGTATCACGATCCATCACATAAATCGTACCACGATCCATCACACTTAGATCCTACCAAGATCAATCACATAGATCCTACCACGACCGATCACATAGATCGTACCACGACCAATCACATAGATCGTACCACGATCGATCAAACTTAGATCGTACCAGATCGATCATAGATCATACCACGATCGATCACTTAGATCATACCACGATTGATCACATGATCGTATCATGATCGATCACACTTAGATCGTACCACGATCGATCACACTTAGATCCTCCCACGATCGATCTATGTGGTACAATCTATGTGATCGATCGTGGTTCGGTCTAAGTGTGATCGATCGTGGTACGATCAATATGATCGATCGTGGTAAGATCTATATTCCTCCTAATGACAAAAATACATTTCATAAAATTATTAAAATTAAAATATATATATATATATATATATATATATATATATAAAATAACAAAAAATTATAGAAAAAAAGTAAATAAATAAAAGCTGGTTTTAATTTTTTTTTTTTTTGATTCAGCACTAAGTAGTTAGTATATATGTTAACTAATACACACATACTTATAAATATTAAGTAACATATGTAACATATATTAATAAATTGAGTAAAAAATGTATTAATAAATTTATTAAAAATTAAAAAACTATTTGAGCCATATACTATATTTAATTAGCTAGTATACTATATGCTTATTTAGTGTATATATATATATATATATAAATTATCAAAAAATTAAAATTAGTGATTGAAGCCATTTTTTGCCAAAACAGCTCTAATTAGAATCATTTTTGCCATAAAACGGCTCAAACATCTTTTGAGGGGAGGGGCGCTGGAGACGAAAAAAATATTTCATGTGTTTTTAAACTGCCCCTCCCCCCCCCCCCCCCCCCACCCCCCCAAAAAAATTTCATGTGTTTTTGATTTTTGATTTTTTTTTTCTTACCCATAAAATCGATCCTATCTCTCTCTCTTTCTTTACTCTCTCTCTCTCTCTCTCTCTCTCTCTCTCTCTCTCTCAGACACCGCCCGATCTTTGGTGCTCAAGAGACCTAGCCATGGGTTTGATATGGGTCTACGGTACTTGTGTGGTTTTTGTGGTCTACGATGTTTTAACAAGAAAAGGGGAGAAAGGTGGACTCCAAGGGGCTCGATTTTGCTCCAGGTTCGTTTTGGTTTTACAAGTTCTTGATTTTGTGTAATGGGTGTGGTTTGATTTTCTTGTATTATGTGAGGATTTAGTTTATGGGTTTCGATTGTTTTGTGAAATAAGGTTTTTATTTGATGTGGGGCTGTTGAATTTGGCTTTTGTTTTGATCAGGTACGCCATCGAATGATCCGTCTGGGGTTCCATTGCCTAATAAGAAGACGCTGGAGTTGATCTTCTTTGGGTTTGGTTTGTGACTTTTGTTGATGGGTATTTTGATTTGGGTTTATTTTTGATCGAATGTATATGGTGTACTGAAAAGGTCAAAAGGGGTTTTGATATATATATATTTTTTTAATTTCTTTTTATTTAGAGTAAATTTAGAGTCCTAAAACGACTCCAATTTTTTTTTTTTTTTTTTTTGTAAAATTTTTTATTTAGAGTCGTTTTAAGGACCCTAAAACGGCTCTAAAAAAATAAATGGTTTTTTTTTAAAAAAAAAAAAAAATTTAGAGCCGTTTTATGGTTCTTAAAACAACTCTAATTAGTTAGAGTTATTTTGGTCAAAAACAGCTCAAATCGGTTTGAACCGTTTTTACCAAAGCGACTCAAACCGGTTTGAGCCCTTTTTGCCAAAACGACTCCAACCGATTTGAGGCATTTTAAAAAGCGGCTTAAATCAGTTTGAGCCGTTTTTATAAAAGCGGCTCAATTTAGAGCCATTTTAGGTAAAAACGGCTCAATTCGGGTCTTTAATACTTGATGTGTTGACCCGTTCTCAAAACGGTTCAAAAAAAAACGGCTCTAAATACCTTTTTTTTTTGTAGTGATGGGTCAATTAGAAAGCTTAAGAGAACTAAGTATTGCACAGCTGATCAAAAAGAAAAAGAAAAGAATAAAATAAAATAAGAGAGTAAAACTCTTACTATTATGCCTTGTTATTCAATTTGATGGGGATCCCAATGAATTTTGAGATATTGAGTCATTGCACATTGGAATTAACTTGAAGCCTCATGATTATGTGTTAGTTCACCTTACACTGAATTGAACTTGTAATGCCTCAGCTTGTCGTTTGTAAGTGGTTAGACTTTGGAATTCTATTTTATATTGAAGATGGAGTTTATCTTTCTAAGCTTGCTAATGAATGAGAATCATAATTTTGGTGACACTTAACTCTTTGGAATAAATATGAATTTTTGCATAATGTTTGTGGGTATTATTCCTGGCAAACCCTCACGAGACTTCACTCGTCCACTAGGGAGTCCTAGGGGTTTAAAAGGCTTATTGCATACGCTAAATGCAATCGTGTTTCCCACAACAGAAGAGGTAGAGTAGTTATTGTTTTAGTTTTCCTTTTATTGTCAATTTTGTATTGCTAAGGGACTAGCAATATGTAAGTTTGGGGGTGTGATAACGGCTGAATGTTACATATTCAAGCCCCTTAATTTACATATGTTAAGCTCTTAGTTTTGTTATAATTTGATGTTTTGTATTGCTTTTGTGTTTCTTGTATTTTACAGGTTTTAAAAGAAAATCCATCAAATTTCAAGATTATAACGAAGTCGGCAAACTCACTTTTGGAAATATTCAACTCCAAATTAATTTTGAATTTAAGAAAAGAGAAGTCGACAAAAATTTATTATTTTTGGAAAGAATCCAAAATGAGCACGTTTCTGTAATTTAATCATAACTTTCAGCTCAAGTATCGGATTGTGACGAAATTGATGGCGTTGGAAAGATAATAAAAAATTGAAAAAAAAAATATGTCAGAAATAGGTTTTTCCTAATTTGAAAGTTTACCATGGCAAAATTGCCCCATAGAAAAGGACCGCAAATTTGTACGAATTTGAAATCATTTTCCTACTTAGATTGAAATTTCAGAAAAGGAAAAGACTTGTACTTATTCTATTTGGACTAGGAGACCTATTTACAATTTTTCTAGGATTCCTAGGGCCTCTAGAGCTCTAATTTCTATAAATAGGCCTCTAACCTTTGAAGAAAAAACACACAAGCTTTGGGAAGAATAATTGGAGGCTACTTCAAGAAGAATTTTGGTTTTTCATTCTTCCTTTATTTATTTTCTGTATGTGTATAATTTTAGTCTATATTAATTGTAACTAATACTTTAGTTAGAGCTCGATTGAAGCCATAATTATGTCTCATTAAGGTTTTCAATTGGCGCCTTTCCTACAATTCATATATTGATGCTTAACTTGATTATTTCCTATTTTCTTGAATTCCTCTCATGTTTTTACTTGATCGTCATATGCATATAGTATGGATTTGTTATTTATGTCAATTTGGATGACCGAGTTCTGGGCATAATAAAGCAACAAAAGAACCCCATCACAGGTTCTTAGATTAATCAACATGAAAACAACTGAAATAGATACCATGTTCCAACCTAAGTGTGTTTACCGATTTCCATAGATTTATGCTTTCTTGAAGAACAACTTAGTGAATACCATGCTAAAAAGGAAGAAAATAGTTAGAGTAGATACCATGCCTAACTCGTGGCTTAGGGAAATCAATGGCTTTAAGAGTAGATACCATGCCCTTGTAGCCGGTAAACGTTAAGTATCAAATTATGAATTGCAGCATTGGCATTGTGAATCTTAATTGAGTATGATTAGTGGTGGATATCGAAGTCCTATCTTATCTCCTATTATATTTCCTCAATATTTTGTCTCTTCTCTTATTAGATCTTATTAATCTTTTTTATTTCTTTTCACTCGTCTCAATTATTTAGGAAATCTTTTTAAGCATAATTTATCAATCCTCGTGGGGAATGATCTCGTATTTGACTACTATGCTATCGTTTTGATCTTGTGCACTTGCGAGTAAAACGTACAAATATTTATCTATTTATATAGGTAGATATTTGCACAACATGACGATGATGTGGAGTATCCACTGGAGGGTGAGTCACTTGTGGCTAGGCGTTCTTTAAGTGCCCAAGACAAAGAATATGATATGGAACAACAAAGTGATAACATTTTTCATACTAGATGCCACATCAACAACAAGGTATGCAGTATGATCATTGATGGGGGAAGTTGTACTAATGTGGCTAGCACTACTTAGTTGAAAAACTGAATTTACCTACCTTGAAACACCCTAGACCGTATAAGTTGTAGTGGTTGAATGACTGTGGGGAGGTTAAGCTAAAAAAGCAAGTGCTAATTTCTTTTTCAATTGGGAAGTACAAAGATGAAGTACTTTGTGAAGTTGTTCCAATGCAAGTGGGTCACATATTATTGGGTAGGCCATGGCAATTTGACAGGAAGGTCACTCATGACGAGTTTAAGAATGGGCATTCTTTTGTAAAAGACAATAAAACTGTTAATCTTGTACCGTTGACACAAAGACAAAGTGTATGAAGATCAAATGAAATTGAAAAGAGAGAATGAGTTGAAAAAAAATTGTGAGACCAAGAGCTCAAAAAAAGATGATGAAAAAGAGAGTGAAAGGAAAAAAAAGAGTGAAAAGAAAAAAGAGAGCGAAAAGAAAAGAGAGAGAGAAGAAAATGAGAGAAAAACAATAGGACAAAGTAAATGTTTTACTTGCACGTAGAGGGCAAGGCATAAATCAAATTCAGCACATAAGCAGTGAATAATTAAAGCACAGAATTCATATGATTTACTGCTTGATTCTTATGATGCTGTAATCTAGAGGGAATGCCAGAGTTTTTAGGTTCTAGGTTCAACTAGCATGTGGTCAATTTGGCCATCTTATCAAAGACCTCTTCTCTTATCCAAAATTTCTAGAAACACAAAGTCAGAGAAGGAAGGATGTACCTTTTAGGGGAGTCATGGATAATGCACATTTTTCATCGCATAAGAAAAGAAGCTATCCTACTTTTGCATATACAGGAAAACACTTAGCAAATTATAGTCAGAGACTCTCAATTATATCTAAGCAAAGTAAATTAATACCCAAAGAATTGAGATATCAGGAGAAAATACATGCAATTATCTGTTATGCCAAGAGAAAAGAAAAAAAAATCCTGCAAATTCTCCCCAATTTTTTTTCTTTTATTAAAAAAAATGAAATATGGAAAAACATCATATGCAAGGCAAGATCAAACCTGATGATGCCAATACAAAAAGGCAGTCGCTTGACCTGCTTTTTCTGTCTTCCCCACAAAGTACCTGCAAAATTTTCTTAAGAGAAATAAGGGGCAAAACACAACTGGTTCCTAGATTGCATACAAGATATAACAAGTAAGATAAGCAATCAAACCTGATGTCGTAGGATTAGGAACCAAATCTTAGGCATGAACACCCGATCCTGCTAGGTGTGTCTGTTCCCCCTCATGGGGTGACTGTCCTTCTTTAACCCATGCCTGCCTTCCTGTAGATGGTTGCTAGCAGGACTGCTTATGTTACTATTGTTTCTCAAACCTGGGTTATAAGAATTATTAAAATGATCACCACCCGGTCTAGAGAAAACTGCGTTCATATGCTCAATAGGAGGCTCAGAAGATTGTCCAACAATAGGACAATTTTCAGTCTGATGTGAGTAGTCAGAGCAAAATGAACATGCATCATGTGGAGTATGTATATAAGATACGGTCGCAGGAACAAAGCCAGATGCAAGTAATTGATCTAACTTTCTAGATAAAGCATCCACTTTAGCATTCAAGTCCAAAGGTTAGGATACCTCATAGAGAGTTTGGCTCTTAGCGTTTGTCCTACGATCGGATGATGAGTGGTGTAAAGAGTTTTCAGACAGATTTTCAAAAAGTGTCCACACATCATCCTCACTCTTTAACATAAACGTACCCCCACATGAGGCATCTACCATCTGTCTATGAGGCTCAGTCAAGCCATCATAGAAGCACTGTACAAGCTGCCACTTGGGAACAGCATGATGTGGACACCTTCGTAAAAGGTCTTTCATCCTCTCCAAAGTCTCATGAAAAGGTTCTCCCTATATTTGCGAAAAACCAGTTATGGCTTTTCGTATTTGATTTGTTTTCCATATGGTAAAGTACTTCTTAAGGAACTCGTGTTGCATCTGAGCCCAAGAAGTAATAGAGTTAGTCGCTAGAGAATTTAACCAATACTTCGCTTTATCTTTTAAGGAGAACGGGAATAGGCGCATCCTTAAAGCATCCTCTGAAAAATTCTGCAACCTTATGGTAGAGCAGATTTCAATAAATTCATCTAAATGCTTGTAAGGGTCCTCGATACTAAGTCCGTAAAACAATGGAAGCATTTGAATGAATCCGGACTTAATTTCAAAATGAGCTACCGTAATGTCCGGCAACTGAAGGCTTGAAGTAGGTGTGTATGTCGAGGGAACATAGTGATCCCTCAACAGTACAGGCTTTGGTTTTTCAGCCATTTGGTCTTTAGAATGGGCTCTTAGACGTGAGTTCCGTTTGGATCTACTTCGTATAGAAATCCGCTCTAAGTTTGGGTCGTATGGAAAAATAGGCAATGATAATGAACGACAACCAAACATGCACCAACAAAAATTAATCTATATATACAAGTTACAGAAAAGAAATAAAATGAAAAAGGAAGAAAAACTAACCGGTTCTGCAGTGAGGCAGTGCAGCAGCAACTGAAGTGCTGCTGCAGGAAAAGTAGATCGATCGACTTTAAAATAGATCGATCGAATTTTAGATCGATCGAAATAAAATTAGATCGATCGATTCTCTGCAGAAAGGAAAATGTAACAGAAATGCAGAAAAAATAAATCTAAACAAAATCAAAGTCTAAATATGCATAGGGCAGTAAAAAATTAAATGTAGGTTCGGTCTAGAGACAGCAGAAAAGCAGTGCTGCTCAAAACAGAAGTCGATCGATCGGATTTTATGTCGATCGATCGAAAATTCTAGCTCACAAAATAGATCGATCGAATTTTCTGCAGAAAATAGACAGAACCGAATTAAAACACTAAAAACACTAAAAACAGTTTTTATACAGAATCAAAAACAGCTTATGGACAGAATCTACAATATGTACTAAATCAAACTAAATACAATCCTAAATATCCCATAAACAACCGTTACAATCCCCGGCAACAACGCCAAAAATTGGTAGTCGACTCGACTACGTGGATTTTAAATTTATATATTGAACCACTTCGCAATAGTACGAATCAATTGTACTATAGTAAGGGTTATCGAACCACAGAGATTGGGGGTTGTTTTGCGTAACATAATATTTAAAGGAACGTATCTAACTTAATTTAAGAATAAACACAAAAGTAAAGTTGTAGAATTGAAGCTACAACGAGTAAAATAAGAAAAGCAGGAAATGAAAACAAACTTAAAAGAAAACTTAGGGTATTGATCTTATCCACTCCTCAACTGATAAAATGCTTAAAGTCTATATGGATCTTCCTAACATGCATTATATGAGAGCATAATGGACGTCAACCATTACGACGACCTCGACATGAAAATACTTTAGTTAAGACGTGATCATAAAGCACCTAGTTTTACATTAAACAACTCCACGTAAAGATTTAAACTACAATTGAAAAACTTTTACTCTACCAAAGGTGTGGAGTGATTAATGCTCCCTAGCTTACTACTCTATAACACATCCTAATAAGCATACACAATATATGAAAACCCTAATTAGGCCACAATGATAAGGTATCTAGTTTCACACCGATCGCATCACGTAAAAGTTACACTATAATTGAAAAAACGGTTTAAACTACCAAAGGTGTGAAACGACCGATATTCCCTAGTATACCCTATAAGGTGACTCTAATAGGTAAACATATATCATGTCAAATTAGAACCATTGCAAAAGACATCGTTCTTGTTTCCAAGAACGTTGGTTTTACTCAAGAATCCAAGAAAACTTATAGACAAGCAAATCCCTTTTTCATGAATAATTAGATTGGAATATTGATAACAAAACCTTTCATGAGTGTTGATATCCTCTAGCCCTTAACAATCATCAAACATCTCAAGAAAATCCTAAGAACTTCAAGAACAGTAAAGGAATAAACTAATTTAGCTAATTTTGTTTTTGGAGAGATTTTGATCAAACCCTAAGAACTAATTTAGCTAGACAGAAATAAACTAAATTATGCATGAAATCTAAGGAAAACAGTAAAGGAACAAGAAGAAAATGAACTAAAAACAACTATATTAAAATCATATAATTCGGATTACAAAAGAAAATAAAAACTAAACTAAAACTTGAAGAACAAAGAGGGAAAAGAAGAAGCAGTTGCTCTCTGGAACTAAGCCCAGAAAACGTGCATTAAAGGAAATGAAAAGCACTAGAAATTACTTAAGAAATGAAGTGATACACCTGAGAAAATCCGAAACCCCCAAAAGATGCATAAACTAACCTAAAACCCTAATCTCATATATATAGAGATTTAATTTACAAGGGTGACATCAAAGATCAATTTTTGGCCGCACAAAATAGTGTCGACATCCTCTGTGAACCACCCAAATTGGATTAATTTCATCCACACAAAGCATGTCAACATCCTAAGATTTTCTCAAAAAATATCCAGGTTCGATCGATAGACTTCGCGACTGCATAAATAATCGATCGATTGACTATGGATCGATCAATTTTCTTCGACTGATGATGCGATCGATCGATTTCTTTACTGAAGAAATAATCGATCGATCGATTTGCCTTGGTCAACTTTTCATCCTTTCAGGATCAGCCTCGAACTCTAGAAATGACCAAATTGCCCTTGATGTATTTTCAGGTCTAATTCAAGTGTTTTGAACTAGATTTCAACTAAGACTTGAAAATAAGACAAAACACAAAACTACAACAAAATGTTATATATACAACACAAACTAGGTCTAACAAAATGCAAATTAAGGGGTCTTGAATCGAATAATTCAAGACTTATCATACATACCGACTAGGAGTCCTTGAATGTAACGCCCAGTAATTTCAAGTACTTAAGAAATCATTGATATTGTTGAGGAAACAATATCCACATGTTTTTACAAGAAAACCTAAAGTTGTTTCGAAAAAATTAAAAGATCAAAACCTAAAAACCCTTAAAAACTTAAAAGTTACATTTAAGCTTTAAACTTTGATTGAACCGAAAATAGGTCAAACGAACTCAGATTTAGATAATTCAAAAACCATTGTGCTTACAAAAGAAAGATCTATCATATGGAAAAAGTTAGTAAAAAAGTCCACCAGTTGACTTTTTGACCCGAGCCTAAATAACCCAACTGTCGACATTAGACGAAAAATTGTCAAGAATAATATCTCCATGCTTCTAGAAACATTTATGTATAAAAAACAAGAGTAATGATGAAAGGATAGGATATCTCAAAAGTAATCATGAAAAGGAGGAAAAATCAATAAAGCAAGTGTGAACAATGAAAGTGGATAAAAGATATTTTTGGCTTTATAGACAGAAACTTTGACTTGACTGGAACTATGTCAAAACGAACTCAAAATGAGACGAACCAAAAAGAGAAAATGTTTTTCATGAAGTCCTCTATCTACCCTCAAAATTTCACGTCAATCGGAGTAGGTTTGACCATCGAAATAATTCTCGGAGTAGGCTGCCCTCTAGTTGGACGAAAATTCTAAATTCCAAATTTACAAGACATTATCCAATAAGCTAATTCTTTTATTATATTTTGGACCTAAATACCCCTACCTTCCTCCTATAAATAAGCATGCAAGGCTCCTTGTTTTCCACACAAATCCTAGACAACTTCCTTGAAAGCTTTGTGCTTTGGTTTTCTCTCCCTTTTTCTCTCCTCTACCACACAACCACTTCGGTGTTCTTGAAGTTATTTTTCTCTCCAAATCAAATTGGTAAGTAAATCTTGACACTTCTTCCTTACTATTTGATTTCATTACTTTTTATGAATTGTTTAAAAGACCCAATAAGCTTAAGAGATAAAAGAATTAAAGTAAAGGGTAATATAAACTGCTTTTACATTTAATTGTCCTCATGACTGATCTTATGACTTTCATGAGTTGATCGTATTTATATTTCGTATTTAAATTTCATTGTCCTCATGACTGATCTTATGACTTTCATGAGTTGATCGTATTTAAATTTCATTGTCCTCATGACTGATCTTATGACTTTCATGAGTTGATCGTATTTATATTTCGTATTTAAATTTCATTGTCCTCATGACTGATTTTATGACTTTCATGAGTTGATCGTATTTATATTTCGAACTTATATTTCATTGTCCTCATGACTGATCTTATGACTTTCATGAGTTGATCGTGTTTATATTTCGTATTTAAATTTCACTGTCCTCATGACTAATCTTATGACCTTCATGAGTTGATCGTATTTACTCTTATTGTCCTTATGATGTATTTTAATCCTTCAAGTTCATATTTGGTGGTATTGGTCATATAGCCTTATCATCAAATTATGAACCAAGATTTTAAGATTATCGTAAGTGATCGTCTCAAATATAATGAAGTGATGGATAATAATAAATATAAAGAGATGAGGGTCTATAAACAATGATTTGTTTGATAGATAATTGATTTGTATATTATTGTATGGATGGATTTTTATACAGAAAAGAAGTCTAAGGACTACACGGGGAAGAGGGTAAGTATGGATGTACTTACTGAGGAATGATTCTATGTTTCATTAGGACTGTGTGGTGTGTGTTTATTGCATGTGGTTGTTCATGCATTGCATGTTGTGTCCAATTAATATAACGGCTGATGAGATAGCCATCAACAAGCTGATGTAGTAGCAAGGGGAAGGAAGGCTAGTCAGTGGATCCAGGGGGTTCAGAGTGACCCAGGGGTATCCGAAGGCCTAATATATAACTAATGCTGGGACCAGTAGGATTCCAGTACAAACAGGTAAGACTTTAAGTGTGAGGCAAAGGACGTGAACGGGTTCGGATAACCTAGAACGAGAGGTTTGAAGTAAGATGATCCTAAAACACAAACTAAATAGTTACTACGATGCATATTCATACAACCCTTACATTTGCATTCTATATGAACTGTTATTAGATTGATGATAACGTAGATATGAAAATAGATGACTCACTTGTTTGTCTATGCAAATATGATAACGCCATATTTGCATAGTTACTGATGCAGATCTGGAGAATGAAGGCATGGACCCATATGCCAGTTTTGATGGTTTTTGAAACCATCAACGAACTATCATGTGCTAGCTTAGAAATTACTAGTTGCGCTTATATGTGTTTTGTTTTATGGCATGTAAATATTTATAACAATGTCATGTTCAACATGTTTTATGTTATATGCTTATGTGCCGCCTGTGGCACTAATTTTGATGCACCTGGTGTGCATATAGGATGTAAAGATAAACCTAAGTAACTTTTAATAAACGTATCGAGGTATTTCAGTCAGCTCTAAATGTGTTATGCTATCAATTTCTAAGGCTTTAGAAGAAAAAAAAAATATTCCGCTGTGAGAGTATATCTCTGATGTAGTAATGTCACATGGAAACCGGAGGTTTCTGCTTACGAATTTGCAGGCTCAAATTCGGGGCGTTACATTGAAGCACTTGAAATGACAAGGTAAGTTGAATAGAAGGCATGCTATGTGGATGGAATTCATTGAGACCTTCCCTTATGTAATCAAATACAAACAAGGTAAGGAAAATATTGTTGCTGATGCATTATCAAGAAGGTATGCCTTTGTCTCTACTTTAAATGCAAAGTTATTAAGATTTGATTATGTTAAGGAATTGTATGCTAATAATGATGACTTTACTAGTGTGTATGGAGCATGTGAGAAGGCAACGTTTGGTAAGTTTTATAGACTAGATGGGTACTTGTTTAGAGAGAATAGACTTTGTGTGCCTAATAGTTCTATGTGTGAGTTGCTTGTGCGTGAAGCACATGGAGGTGGTTTGATGGGTCATTTTGGTGTAAGGAAGACTTTAGACGTGTTGCATGAACATTTTTTTTTTTTTTGCCAAAGATGAAACGTGATGTGGAGAGAGTTTGTGCTAGATGTGTTTCATGTAGGCAGGCCAAATCTAGAGTCTTACCAAATGGATTATACACTCCTTTGCCCTTACCTAGTGTGCCTTGAGTAGATATTTCTATGGACTTTGTTTTAGGCTTGCCTAGGTCAAGGAAAGGTAGCGATTCGATTTTTGTGGTTGTTGATAGGTTTTCTAAGATGGCACATTTCATATCTTGTCATAAAACCGATGATGCAACCCACATCGCTGATTTGTTCTTTAGAGAGATAGTACGGCTCCATGGTATTCCTAAGAGTATTGTGTCTGATCATGATGTTAAGTTCCTTAGCTATTTTTGGAAAGTCTTGTAGGAAAAATTGGGAACTAAATTGTTGTTTTCGACAACTTGTCACCCCCAAACGGATGGACAAACCGAGGTAGTAAATAGAACTTTATCTACTTTGTTGCGTACTATAATTCAAAAGAACTTGAAAAATTGGAAGGATTGTTTGCCATTCATTGAGTTTACATATGATCGAAGTGTTCATTCTACTACTGATTTTTCACCATTTGAGATTGTTTATGGTTTTACTCCACTAACTCCTTTCAATTTGCTGCCTTTGCCAGTTAATGAAAGGACTAGTTTGGATGGTCAAAAACAAGCTGAGATGATGAAGAAACTCCATGAAAGTGTGTGTGTATGTGTGAACAATGTGTAAAAAAATATCATAAGTGCAGAATTTAAATGAGACATATATTTTTGGTAACGAAGTGGAAACTCAATTAAGAGAAAAACTACTCTGGGGTGGCCAAACCTAGGAAATTCATTATTCAGAAGACAGAGTTAGTACAAAGATTGTAACACTCACATACCTGATGCAGCGATCGGATTTTGCACTCTAACACGTAACCCAACGTGAACGCCTCCCAACCAAGTCACCTACTTGAAAGGGTCTTCAATAGATTCCTTTACCTTAGGGCTCCTCCCTAAGATAAACTTCACGAAACAGTAACAGCACACCCACAACAGCTTGAGAATACATGCATAGATGCCTCTATTTATAGGCTTAGAAGACCTAAAACGAGTATGTCTCTAATTTCTCTAGGTGGCGTCCGGACAGTCAACTGCGCAACCACCTTTCCATAACGTGCTTTACACATTTCCATATTAAGGCCACATCCAGACGGTTTTGCCCTAGAGTCCGAACGGTTGCAAATTGTCTGCACATAATTGTCTTATCAAGGACCACATCCGGACAATGTGCCCTAGAGTAAGGACAGTTGCAAATTGTCTGCACGTAATTTCCTTATCAAGGACTGCATCTGGACGATGTTGCCCTGTCGTCCGGATGGATGCAGACAGTTTTCCCAATCCGTGTCTGCAAAGGAAAAGTTGAATCTTCTCGAACTCTAAAAAGCGTCCGGACGTGTTGCCATGACGTCCGGACGGATGCAACCTGGAACTGTTCAGAAGCTTCTTGACACTGATGGGAGTCCAGATGCATCCCTGGGCTGTCCGGAAGGAAACAATGGATCCGACTTCTGCTGAGTTGGAATCTGCATAGTGATGTAGTTTTTTGTTTACAAAATATATCAATAATAAATAACTACTCGCAATATGACAAATCCTTGTAGGATAAGGCTATAGAGAGGGTGTCGAACCTCAATGACTACAGGAGTATTGTTATCAAGTTTGTGAAGATTAAAAATAACTAAAGAAAAGATTGTTAAATTTGTGATCAACTAAAGTGCATAAACTTAAAAGAGAATTAAAATATAAGAGAGAAATAGTAGAGTATTGACTTCAACAATTATCCACACATCAATGGTTAATCATATTTAATTAAAGAAATTCATTCTATGCATGCTATAAATAAACAAGAAATTATCATATTAAAGAATAAGTATAATCTGTCTTCGGTTGGCACGGATCGTCCACCAAACCACTAAGATGCGGTACGACCCGTCTTCCCTAGATATGGATTAGCTACGTCTTTAATAGGATACATACAATCAATAGAATAGTATAACCCATCTTTGGTTGGCTCGGATCGTCTACTTAAATTACACTAAACTAGGGTGTAGTACGATCCGTCTTCCCTAGGCATGGCCTATCTAATCTTCTTGATCATATCTCAATTAAACCCGTTGTATAATATCATCATTCTTATAATCACAGGAAAAAAAAAAAAAAAAGAATGATTTGAGTTCAATAAAAGTAAAAAGCTTTCTAAGATAAGAGAAGAATTCTACCAATATTGATTATGAACTTGAAGAACAATTACATTAAAAGATTACGAGCAATATCAAATTCTAGCAATTCTCATAATCATACAACCAACATACATAAACTAAAATTCTCTAAATTAAAATACAATCAAACCATTGTGCTTGGATAGGACTACATCAATACCTTACAAAGGTTTTTAGCCGCTCATGACACTGCTGCAATGACCTCCTGCCATGATTACTTCTCTTCAACTCTTCAAGCCTTTTCAAGAAGTTTTTCTTTGAATTTGCTCTAGGTAGCAGTGTGCCTTTCTTCAATGTTTATAGGCTTATTTATAGAGATTAGGAAATACCTAAAAGCCCTAGTAATCTAAGAAAAATCGGAACTTAGTCTCCTAATCCAAGTAGGAGATTGAAAATTCAATCCAAGTAAGAAAAAGATTCCAAATTCGTCCAAATTTGTGGTCTTTTATTACGGAGCGATTTTGGCATAGTAAATGTTCGAATTAGGAAACATATATTTCTAACATATTTGTTGAATATTTTATTAGCTTTTCAACGCCACCAATTTCATTGCAATCAGATATCTGAGACAAAAGTTATGATTAAAACACTGAGACATGTGCAGAATCCAAATTTGAATCCAATCTGATTTTGACTCTTAGTGGAGAAATTCCGATTTAATCATTCCCTTGATTTGATTAAACTTAACCACATCTTCTAGGTTTTCTATTATGATTGGTTAAGCTTAACCATATCTTCTAGGTCTTCTCAAAGTGTGCTTTAAGCCTAAAACCAATGGAATTAATTGCATCTTTATTTAAAATCTGAAAACAATAAAACAACACAAAATCAAACAAATAACAATGTTAAGGAATTAACATATGGAAGTTAAGGAATTTGAATGTGCAATATTTGGTACTTATCACATAGAATCTTCCTGGAACACTAAAATAGCCTTCTTGAAGCTTGTGACACTGGAACTTGTTATAATAAGGCTTTTTTCGTATTAGAGAAATAAACTATAAATACTCTGAAGATTCTGAAATATACGGCATCCCTGTTTATAATAGCAATATCACATAATAGTGATTTTTTCCAACATAATGCAACCAACAAAACTAACACTTGGGTTTTTATTTATAAAAACGTTGGATATTCATTGTGTTTTGTTCTATGGATACATTTGATAATTTGGTTTAAAGTAGATAACTTTGGTGATTTGTGCAAAGAACGGATTCATTGAATAATTTAATTAATTTTTGAAGCAAAGTAGAACATACATAAGATTTGTTTGGTGAGAACTTCGGATATGTATTGATGAACATGAAAATATGTTGCTACGATTTGGTGGGTGTGGATTCTAAAACCTTAGTACCTTCTCTTTTGTTTTACTTTATTTTATTTTATTTTTCTTTTATTCACAAAACCCCAAAATTCGAAACTAGGTTAAAATAGAATTAGTTTAAATAGAAATTAATTTTCACAACGCAATTCCCTATGGATTCGACCTTGCACTTGCACACACACTATATTGCAAACGATTCGTGCGCTTGCGAGTAATTTAAAACTCAAAACAAGTTTTTGGCGCTGTTGTCAGGAAATTGTTTTGTTTGTGGAAATTGATTTTTGTTTGAATTGATTTTATTTTTCTACTAGTTTAGGTAAATTTTTGCTTTTTTTTTTCTTTTTTTTTTTTATTTGTTTCTGTTTCACTATTTAATAAAAAATAAAAATAAAATGTTTTTTTTTGTTTTATCATTGTTTTTCAATTTTGCTGAAACTTCATCAGCACAACAGCGCACCTGCGCTCGATACCATCCATCTTGCGCTCAAGTGCACATCTACAGACTGCATCAAAACGGATTAGTACCTGAAATTTTGATAAACTTATTTTTTGTCCGTTTTGTGAGTTTTGTAGTTTTTAAATTTTTGGGATATCTTTATACTAATGAGTGAGGGTGAAACATGAATTTTCCATTTAATGATTTCAACAATTTTTCTATACAACATGCTTCACATAGTTGTAGGCGCTAGCTCCTACCAATTACCCTCAAAATTTTCATTCACATAGACCATGTTCATATTGCTCTAATCCTTATCATAGTTCGAGTAATTGTCCATAATGGGGACAACGCTCCAATTTTTCATATGAGCAAATGAACATAAATTTCTCCAGCTCGGAATTTGAGCAAAATTCTAATTTTTACAACCCGGATTGGAGCAACCATTCTGATTTCTCGTGGGAAGCTCAAGCCACAGGAGATTATGCTCCCCAATGCCATGAACTGCACCATCCTGAATATTCGCAGTTTGATAGCCAATATTCTCATCATTCATCCTACAATCAACTGGCACCACAGTCCACTTTTGAAGATACTCGCAAGACCTTCATGCAACTCACAGGCGAAGCTATTAGTGACATGATGAATGCTACTATGTTCAACACCCAAGCGATTGCCAAGCTGGAAGGACAGATCAATTATCTCATTGTTGAATTCAACAAAATAGAGCATGAAGAGTTTCAAAGTCAGCTAATGGCTAGAGGGCACTACATGATTGATGAGAACGAATCCAGTAATTCTTGTCATGAGCATGTCCCTACCACCGCCATACTTAAGAGCGAGAAATTGTGGATAACAATGAGGAGGAAGAAAAAGAGGAGCACTTGGAGTATGTTGAGCACCTGGAGCGAATTTAGCCCCCACCAACTCTAAATTTGTCCAATGATAAGGAAATGAGTACCGAAGCTCATTCCTTCATCACCATCCCTTTTGAGACACTTCATGAGCCCCAAGCTTCAGTTCTTCAATGTCTCAAAGAGCCATCTTATGATAAATTTGTCAAGGATCTATGCACACAAGGTCACAAATCTATGAATCATCTTTCTAAGAAGATCCTTCGAAGCAAGCAAGTAGGCTACCTGAGATGACGAAACATTCTGCCAGAGGGCTATCAAATTCTAAAGAAGAAAGGGTGGAAGGGATTAGTTGGACATCCCAATGATTGGGGAAAGTGCGGTAACTTTTATTTTACATTTTATTTTCTACACATTTTCTTTTAGTCGTTTTTCATTTCATTCGTGTCTTTTTCTTTTGTTTCTAACAGCAATTGACCTTGTGATGTGTGTTTCTGTGAGAAATATTATTGTTAGTTTGTGACAGGTGTGCTCGTGTTTAAGTTTGGGGACGCCCTAGCCTTTTTAACGCATTGATGTTTCCTAACTTCTGGTAATGTATTTCTATACTACACATTGAGGACAATGTGTAATTCAAGTTTAGGGGTATGGAAAAACACTGTCTGTTTGTTTCTTTATTCTTTTTTTCTAGAAAATTTTCAAAAAAAAAAAAAAAAAATATTGTGCTAGGTTGTTGATTGAACATGATTACATCGCAACTATGGTTTGCATATCATTGGTTTGTTTAACGTCTTGAACACTGCATGTCTGTAGAAATCTGAATCTTTTGACGCATCTGTTGGATTAGAGAGACATCACTGGTTTGAATTGTTTATTACAAGCACATTAGCATTAGTTCTATGAGGTATGAGATTTGAGAAAAACTGAAACCTCATGAGTCTATGTTTTTACATCTAGTGTCCTAAAATCATTTAGTTTGGGAGTCACTAGCCCAACACTCGTTACATAGGTTAATTAGAAAGCATAAGGGAGTCAGGCATTGCACAGCTTACACAAAAAAAAAAAAAAAAAAAAAATGCACATTTTGGGTTAAGCCTTGGTTGTTTTATTTGATAGAATTCCTATAAATTTTGGGGTACCAAGCTTTGAGAAAAACTGAAACCTCATGAGTCTATGTTAATCTCACTTCGCACTTATTGGAGCATGTGTTATCTCAATTTTCCAGCTATGAGTTGATTGATTTTTGATATCTTGATGATGTGATGTTTATTTTGTTAAACTTACTCATGATGTATGAACCATATGTTTGTGTGTAAGTCATTGTTTGACAATAACATAGTTTTTCTTAAAATGTTTGTGGGTATCATTTCTGGCAAACCCTCACGAGACTTCACTATTCCATTAGGGAGTCTTAGGGGTTTAAAAGGCTTGTTGCATATGCTAAATGTAATTGTCTCTCCCACGACAGCGGATTTATGTTTCTTGCTTTGATTTTATTTTTCGTTTTGTTTTGCTAAGGGACTAGTAAAATGTATGTTTCGGGGTATTTGATGAGTTCAATTTTGTTTTGTTTTCCCTTAATTTGCATTTGTTAAACCTTTAACTTTATTATTTTCTAATATTCTTTTGTTAGTTTTGGTGTTTTAGTGTTTTGCAGGACATTGAGAGAAAATATTATTATTTTTTAAATAAAATTGCAAAGAAGCAGATTGCAAAATAGTGTTTTTTTAGTGTTTTGCAGGACACTAATTCGGATTTCTCTAGACGGCATCCGGACAGAGGCATAGAACATCCGAACGGTGAACTATGCAACCACCTTTCCATAATGCGCTTCACGCGTTTCCTTATTAAGGCCGCGTTCGGACGATATTGCCTAGCGTCTGGACGGTTGTAAGCTGTCTTTCCAATTCGAGTCTGCAAAGGACTCTCGATTCTTCTCAAACATTGAAGAGTGTCCGGACGGTGTTGCCCTGATGTTCGGACGGATGCATGCTGAGCTGTCAAAATCTTCGACATAGGAGGGCGTCCAGACGCTTCACTGGACCGTCCGGACGGAAATAGGGGATCTGACTTTTGCTGAGTTGGAAACTTTGCAGAATCTTCCTGGAACTCTAAAATTGCCTTCTTGAAGCTTGTGACACTGAAAATTGTCATAATAAGGTGATGAGTGCCAAAAAGTGTATATTTGGACCCCTTAATTTACATTAGTTAAACCTTTAGCTTTGTTACTTTTTGAAATTTTGGTTAGTTTTAGTGTTTTTGTGTTTTGCTGGGCAATAAGAGAAAAATGAAAATTTTCAAGGCAAAATTACATAGAAAAGCTGGATTTTCGGAAGTGCTAAAAAAGTAGATCGATCGAATATTAAGTAGATCGATCGAAAAGTAGATCTATCGAATATTAAGTAGATCAATCGAAAAGTAGATCGATCGATTTTAAAATCGATCGATCGAATTTTTGCAGGACAGAAACCCTAGCTAACTCTATAAATACGTCTTTTCTCATTTTCTCAACAAGAGGAGCCGCGGCAGAGACCGTTTGGGGGCCCCCAGGGGCCGATTTTGCTCTAGTTTAGGGTTCTTGGGTGATTTTCACCCAGAACATCCTTCCTTTGTAAGTTTTCTTTGATTTTAATACATTCTTGTAGTTTATTTATACTTTCCTTAGTTATGTGTAACTGAAATTTCGTCTAGGGTTGAGGATGAAACCTCACCATTGAATAGAAACTGAGTTTCATTGCTTGTTTATGCTATTTGAGTTTATGGGCTTTGATTTCTCATTGTTCTACTCTGATTTTTGAGCTTATTATTGGATATCTCTTGTGATTTCCGGATACAAGTGATGATTTGATATGGTTTCATTAAATTGATGGCTTGGGTTTTCATTTATGTTGGATATTCATTGTGTTTCATTCTATGGATACATTTGATGATTTAGTTGAAACTAGATATCTTTTTGTGATTTGTGGAAGAATGGATTCATTGAATGATTTAAACAATTTTTGAAGTAAAAGTAGAACAAACATAAGATTTGTATGATGAGAACTTCAAATGGTGTAGATGAGTATGAGATTAGGTTGCTATGATTTGGTGGGTGTGGATTCCAAAACCTTAGAACCCTTTATTTTTATTTGTTTTGTTTATGTTCTCTTTTATCAAAAACCCCTAAACTTGGAACTAGGTTAAAATAGGATTAGTTTGAATAGAAATTAATTTTCGCAACTCAATTCCCTGTGGGATCGACCTCGTACTTGCAAAACGCTATATTGCAAACGATTCGTGCATTTGCGAATATTATAATTTGCACACCATAAGGCCCTTTTCATATTAGATAAATAATTATCTGAATATTTAATGATTCTGAAATGATATGGTATCCCTGTTTCAGTAGCACACTTACATGGCAGTGATTTTGTTAACAGAATATAGCCAATAAAACTAACAAAGTGTCTTCGAGTAGGTAGGTGGACTGTTGTTTGTTCTTTAGCAGAGACGTGCTTGCATACTAGAGCTCCGCTCATGTGCATGCATGATCGAACTGATGCATCAAAGGCACGAAGTTGTAATGCACTTAGACACAGAGTTACCTATATTTGGAAACATTGATGTCTCTGTATAGCTAAGCTATCGATTATAAAATTAAAATATCGTAGACAGGTTTATATGTAGATGCTTCCAAGGTAAGATGATTGGAACTTCTACATATGTTCTCAGCTGCATAGTATGCTTTCAAGTATTTCTTCAATGTTGGTGTTTACTTTATCAGCTACGTTGTGTTTTTACAAAACAAATGTTTATAAAATGGGTAGTTGTTATTGTAAACGTAAGACTAAAAGAAAAGTCGATTCTTTGCGAAAACTCAGTGATTATTACACTACTGAGGTCTCGGTATTATGTGCTGAGATGGTGAACTCATAATTTCACCTGTGCGGATGTGGTTAATCCCACAACCGTGCAGATATTGATGCTTTGGCTGCAGGTTCAGCGGATGTAGATGATGACCAGTTTGCTACTTTACTTAGCGTATAGGATGCTATGATTGGAGCACATCGCGACAGTCATATGTCACGGACTCGAGGGTAGTTCGCATTTTGTAGTTGTTTTGTATATGGCTTGTGTCCTATTTGGCACTTGTATTTTGTAAAGCCATCCATTGTTATGTAATTAGAGTATTATTATGTTAAAGCCTTAAACAGATAGACATATTAATGGCTTTCTTATTGTAAACAGATATGAATTTATAGATGTGTTTCCGCTATTGATATGTGTTTCGCTGCACATTGATTATTTTCTCCGCTGTATAGATGTAACTTTGAATATCAGGGACATGTTATGGGACGTGTACCATATGTTGGCTGAGCGACAAATAGTCGTGCCACTGTGATGATCAATTTATGTATTATGTTATAAAAAAAAAGGGGGAGGTCGTCATAAAACTCATATATAATTTGCATGTGTAATTATATTGTACGTGGTTGTGCTATTATTTTGGTAGTCTAATTTGCCAAAAGCCTGGGATATATATGCTAGACTCCAGAATTTTTTGAACTTATAATTTGGCTGCTTTATATAAAAACCAAAATAATAGCACAATCACTTTAATAACCATATTAGATTTTATTTTTTTAAAAAAAAAAAAAAAAAAACTGAAAAGATTCAACAATGTATGAAAACCGATTATCCGGTTAATAACCGGTTTTCAATAACCAGATAACCGCATAATCGGTGGTTGGTAAAAAATAAATAAATAACCGAAAGAAAAAAAAGGATTGGGTGGCCCAAAGTAGGGGTGTACAACCAGTAGCGGTTGCAGTTATTGAAATGGGAATAATCGGGTACCTCGGTTGTGGTTGTGACCAAATAATCGCAACTGCAACCAGTTGTACACCCCTACTTCAGGCCATCCAATCCTTTTTTTCTTTCAGTTTTTTTTTTCTTTTCTTTTAATAAGAGTAACATAAGTCATCATTTTATTGATGCTAACATTGACACTAACTTACTCTGTAAAGTATTTTGACGGAATTTGACTGTAAGGACTAAATTGTTATTTTGGCATACCTTGAAGACTTCTGAATTATATTTTATTTTGCATAGAGTGATTTTTAATTTAGGCCAACCATAAGGACTAATTTTGGCATTTGAGTACAACTTCTGTCTGGTTATGGCAGAAGACAAGAGTTTTTTGCCTACTAATAAGCACTCGACACGTCAGCTAAGAACAAAAAAATGAAATGCTGCTGATTTATCGGATCCCTCTCACAACTCCTCATTTTTCTCTTCTAAAAAAAGAAAACCCTCCCCACCGCCCAATCACAATCAGACCCAAAGAAAAACTCCCCCAACCGGAAGATCTGCACCATCACCGCCCCAAGTCACAATCAGAGTCATCAGAGACATCCTCTAGGGCTAAATCGAACCCGTCTACAATTTGCACCATCATCGCCCCAAATCCGTGTGCAGCCCCACCGTGGCACTGCCCAGGCTGGACAATGATGAAGAAAGTACTGAAAACTGGTTGGAAGAAAAAGATATTGATACATGTACCCAGAAAAAGGTTGAACTTGAGGACGATGATAATGCTCTTTCTAATCGACCATCAGTGCCGGAAACTAAGGTTTCTTCACCCAGTGGAAGCAGTGATTGGGTTCAATTGAAATAGAAATAAGATACCATTAGATCTCAATGTGTTCGATTTCTCCGGAAAATGAGAAGAATTCGTGAATCTCTCTCACTTGCTAGATCTGAAACCAGCTTCACCTAAACTGTTCTCGTCTTACCTCTCCCTCACATCTCTCTCTCTCTCTCTCTCTCTCTCTCTCTCTCTCTCTCACCTTCTTTCCCTCTCTTTTTGTAATAACCTTGATCCTCTTTTGAGGGTAGAATGGTCAATTGCTATCCATGAGAATGGATTTAAAAAAAAAAAAAAAAAAAAAAAAAAAAAACTTATTATTTTTTTAAACACTCGCTTTAATATTAAATAACCGCTTTTATATTAAGTACCCGCCTTTATATTTTATTAAATTTCTGCTTTTATATTTTATTAAATACTTGCTTTAACATTTAATAATTTTATATTAAGATTGAATGCCCCATTACACTTAATATTTTTATATTAATACTTTATACCCAATTTTTAATCTTACTTGTAAAAGCCCTAATTGAGAAAACCCTAGTAGTATATGTATATAAGGGGAGTAAACCCCAGCCGCACCCCACTCTTCCTCTCAGTCGCCCCTCTCTTTAACAAAATTTTCTGGTTTTCTCCATAGTCCACTCTTACCTCTCACGGCAAATGCATTAAGGTAACCTCTTGATCCTTGTCCTTTCTTGTCCTTTGGTTTTTGTTTCTTTATTTTTCCCTTGCACTAGGCGTGATAGACAGGGACTGTCTTCCTTATCTTTTGTTGTTTCTCCATTTTGACAGCAAGCATGATGACCCTTCTTTCTTTTCCTTTTTTTTTTTAAAGGCTACCTATACATGTACTTTTCCCTTCTTTGTTTTGCTTTTGATTAATACAACTACGATGGACTTTCTTTATTTTTGTGTTTCTTTTTATACCCTTTTCTCCTTCACCCATGGTATAGCCTAGCTAGGCCCACACCCTTCATCATTCTTTGTCTTATTTTCCCTCTTTTCTGGTACTAGCATGGACTCCCTGATTTTATTGTTTGACAAAAATTTCCTCTCCTTTCTCCTTGTTCGTGCCGTAGCAGATGATGGCTTGGGATATTACTTTTTCCTCTCCTTCTCTTTTTTGAGCAATGCACTGCATGCCTTGTATCTTTCTTTTTGTTGCCCTTTTGAAAACAATTGATTTTTGGGTTCTTTCAAGCCTTAAACAAAAAAGCATTATTGTGTCCCATATTTTTCTTTCTTTTCTGTTTCATTGCAGGAATTGTCCTAATTTTCTTGTTCCTTCTTTCTTTTCGGACAGTGGTCTCCCCGCTTGATTTTCGGTGACTTTAAAATTTTTCGTCTCTTTTCTTTTATTGTACCAAAGCAGATTGTGTCCTATCCTTACGGTTTTGCTACAGCCATTTATTTTATTATTTTTTTAGTTGTCTTAAATCTGTTTCGCAAATAAGCCAAAACAATTTTAATTTAAGTATTTCAAACCTTCTTGTAAATTGCTTAAAATCAAGGAGCCTTTAATAATTTATTTTGAGTATATGTATAATTTGTGACACCTAAGTTTATATAAAAAAAAAATCTACAGTTGCTAGCACGTGTTAATATCTTCTTTTAATATATGTTAACACGTATATACAAAGCATAAAGGGACTGGTGTTGATAAGTCCTATTATATATTTTATGGAGTGACTTTAACAACCTATAATATTTCGGTAACTTATAGGTATATACATATAATGAGGCCTGTCTTCACAGCACATGCAACCTCTTTTCTTATTTTATTATCGACATGAAACTTCATCAAATTTCATGACTCTAATAGAAAATATTTCTTATGACATTTGCCTTTATTGAGTCCTATTCCAAATAATAAAAATGTTATTTCTTATTTAATGGTTTAATTATTATTCGGTTAATGTCGTTAAACATACCTCGGAAATCCATTCTCAATAGGTTAGCAAGACGAATCGTAGTAGTGTCTGGATATTTTCTAGTGACGAGTATCTATTAATTTGTTGGAACCTGTACTCAGGTGACTAGCTAGCTGTCAAGGAATTGCCTTAGCTGCATTCGGAGAGGTAAGTAGATCCTCTACCCCTTCTAAAATTGTTTCACGTCATCTTATTTCATGAATAATCTTTTGGCATAATTGTGAACAATTATTTTATTTATGTATTGCAAATTTACCTTACGTACATAAAAGATTTATAAAGAGTACTGAAATGAAAGTTGTTTGTGGAAAAATGATACTTTTGAAATCCGAAATTTGTTGAGGAAAGTATTAGTATGAAATACATTCCAATATAGTAAATTCTTTATTTTCTTAAAGTTCCCGATGTGGGGAAATCACTACCTTTAGAAAGTGATGAAAAAGATAAGCGTATAATTGTAAAACCCTCCTACACGTTGCCTCTATATATACAAGAAAAGTGAAAGAATGAGAAAAGTTTTATGAGATAAATAATGAGAAAGGTTTTGTGAGATAAGGGCACGTGTGTGGAGGAGATTATTTTGGCCCTAGAGATATTGACAGAGATTCACAGAGGATTAAGCTCGGTACCGTTGCTTGAGATGGAAGTGCACCCGCTGAAGAACATTGAGAAGGCGGTAATATGTCTCTAGGTCATGCTAAGTGCAATTTGATTAATTAGCTGATGGGGCAGGCCTGCGGCCACAGTTACCTGCCATGGTCACAGCAAAGACCGGGCAACCCTAAGTACACAGGGCGTAATAGTGTACATGGGCCCTATTATGAGAAATCAGTTTTACGCATATATGTTTCAAAGGAAAGAATATGCTTTAACTTGGTTTTATTGAGGATTGTATTGCATTTAATTAGCGATATGAGATAAAGAAGTGTAGGAAGGATTTTCAAGAAATTCAATTTTTGAATAAGGGTTTTAAAGAAGAAAGTTTATCTTGTTTAAATTGTGATGTGTTAATTGTGCCTTGGAATGCTACAGAAAATAAATTGTTAAGTAAAGAGTTTTAAAGAAAATGAATTTAACCCAATCGTTTTCTGGTTGGGGATTTACTTACTGAGCCTTTCGGCTCATTCAGTTTTATTTTTGTTTTCAGGTGATCAGGAGTTCAATCTAGGAGGCCGGAATGGGGGCGAGATTAATTATTAAGTCCATTTAAGCTGCTTACATTTTCATTTTTATAATAAGTGCATGGGCACAATTTCAGGATGGTTACTTTTTAATAAAGAATGATCGTTACATTTTTGTTTACAACAAAACTTTTCCGCATTTTATGAAGTTTAAAATTTGATATTTTTATTCTATCATGCATTTAGTATCGCATGCAGCAATTGCTCGGGTAAATTAAAAAAAAAAAAAGACTTTGTAATCTTTGCGCCTCTAAGAGAGTAAATTGACAATCCTACCCTTTTCTGGGACGGAGTTGTTACAGTTGGTATCAAAGCAAAGGTTATGAGGTTTTGTAGACTCGTAGGAGCAAGTGCATTAGGTTAGACTTAGTGGGGTAATGGGAAGTCACATTCCGGCCTAATAGAGTTACTGTTTTACTTAAGTTAAATTGTTAGGGAAGTATTCCCTTCCTTGGTTTTAAACAGGTGGTTCCCATTTAGATGGCACCTATTGCACGCAACAAGGCCAACGATGATGTGGTTATTGGGAATGTTGTCAACAATGAAGCTGTAACTGCAAGGAATCAAGCCCCAAACGTGGAGGTTTTGATAGAATTAGCAACACAAACGGTATACATGCAAGAAGACCTCATCAATAGAGTATCGGTGATTGAAAGGATGCTGAAGACTAACACGAAGTACCTTAGCCTTGGGGAAGGAGATCTGCACCCCAGGATGACGAACAAGGAGGGAAAGAAAATTATCTCGATAAGAAGCCAAATAATCAGAGCAATGACTAGAGCTCGACAAGCTAATGCCAACAAGAAGCCTTAGGAGATGCACGACGTCCAACGTACCAAAGATGTGGAAGGATACACCTTGGGAAATGTTTGCACGAACGAGCAGTTTGTTATAGATGAAATAGACCAGGCCACATTGTCAGAGATTGCAGAGGACCCGCTAATCACCGATCGGGCCAAAGTCAATACGACGGACGAGGGAACATCGCACTAGCTCAAGTTTGCACTTTAAATTTGACGAACGCTAATGCCTCCAGCAAGAGGGACACTAGTAGGCTTCCGACTTATCTGGGTAGTTTTGTTTGAGTAGATGGAAGTGCTACTGTGGTTGTCATCATTTTCTACTAAAGACTATGATCTAGGGTTAGAATTGTATGTAGCAACCTCGAAAAGAGAATGATTCGGTGCAAGTCAATTGAAGGAAGATACCCACCTGAGTAAAAAAACATTATGCCATAGATACCGAATAGTTGAGCTTTCAAGAATTTCCTTTGAAGAGCTCATTTTGTTCATTCAAGTAAAGAAGTCGAACTCATCATTGACCCCTCGTTAGAAGTGGTGCATATCTTGTAGACATTGCATCAGAGTGGCGCAACGGAAGCGTGGCAAGCTGATAACTCGCAAATTATCGTGTTCGACATTTACCTAACCAGGCTGAAGCACCAAGAGTCGTTAGTGGTGTAAGATTTTGTGTCTTCCAATTCCAGGATATATCATACCCTGAGACAATAAAGGTTTCCTTCTAAACATCTTTCCATAATTTCTTCCCTTCATATGGTGTTGACAAAAATCCTTGATTTCAAACTCCAAAGCACACGTCGCTATTGTCGTAATGTTACAAATAATATTTGTTATTCCCTATTGTTTTATGACTCTTGACATCAAGTCAAATTCATGATTTTATGCAAAAATGTCTTACGTTTTGATTGAGCCTTAAAAAAAAAAAATAGAAAACATTTTGACCATTGATTTTATTTTGATTGCTGGTTATTTAATAAGTTTGGTAAGCATGGTCTGAATGTCCACTCTTGTTTTTTTTTTCGTTTTGTATGAAAAAAAAAAAAAGAAAAAAAAAAAAAAGATGATGTTGTTTCAGTATAAATCAAGTTCCCAATGCGCATTTGATAACTTACTTCTTCTTTGGCTTCCAACCTATTTTTAGAATGTGTTTTATATATTCCAAAGTGAATTTGTTTTAAGCCAAAAAAAAAAAAAAAAAAAAAATTCTGAAATCCTCCATTCACTTCGATCAAAGAGTTGTTCTATTTGATCTTTATTTCTAAGAATGTGTTCTTAACGAAGATAAACACTATAGTCTAATCCTGGGAAGTTGCGTATCAAGCGATCTGATCACACCGAGTTATACACTCCGGAGGCACAAATCAACCTTTAAGGACAACGCTCTTGCGTGATTAGCCTTGTGAGATCTTTCCTTACTTTAATTTTAATATTTTGTACTGTATTTATTTTATTATTATTTTGGATTAATGTAACGATCCGCTTTTTACAAAAGAGCGTAAGTAATTATATCTGGATAATTACGTGTCATTAACCTTTCAGAGATGATAAATCTCGCAGCGGAAAATATGAATATCTTTTCTTTTTTTCTTTTAAACCAACATGAACAATTATCTTTCGACACATATAGAGCTTTGACTGAAATACCTCAATTTGCATTATGATAATAAAAATGTCTTACAAATAAATAGATACGGAAGCGATAACATAAGAGCCACATACAGCTCGTATCCTACATAATTGTAGTCATATTACAAACCATAAAATAAAACATAAGATGTTTAGGAAGTACATAAAATGAAACCTAATATCAACATAGAAGATAGACTATTCAGCAAGTCCATCACAAAAAGGGAGCCATTAGACAGTCACATCTATGAAACCAGGATCATCACAAGGATCCTGATAATCCTGATACTCTTCAATGTCTGTACCTGCACAATCATGTATGAGACGGTTAACCCCAACCTCATAGTTCCGTAAGTGAGCTAACTGTCATTCAACAATATCATGATTTATGTGTTATTTAAGGAACAGAGATGACATAATGATGTAGTGATAGTTTTCTATTCCAAGTTTAACAGTTTAATATAGTCATCACACTCCTCTCGTTTGAAGCCGTTAACTCGGTAAGCATCTTTCTCGAGGCCGTTCCCTCTACATTACATCTTGATTAGCTTATTTTCGCACTAGCAGAGTGCGTCACACGTCACTCTACTAGCACTTCGAAAGACGTTGACTCCAATATGAATTACTAAGGTTTTCGGTTTCAGGCACTATTCTCATCTGGAACCTTTGAGAGACGTTGACTCCAATATTAATAGATTGATTATTAACAGTATGCAATAATCAGTCACACGCATCCAATTAAAATAAAATATAAACACAACACTATTGAAATCCAGTACTACCCTCAGTAAGTAATTTATACTTACAGTCCTTTGCTTCCACAGGGTCCACAAAAATATCAACTACAGGGTTATATTCATGAAATATTAAATCAGTAAATAGTGCTAAGAAAATTATCATCTATCACTATCTTTTTCTAGTTCTTTATTAGATGAATTTATTATTTATTTAGATATTTCCATAACTACACGTTATTTATAATCTTATCACTTTATTGTAACAAATGAGACCGTACATATATATACTATTTTATATAAATATATCCCTCTTTAGTATTATATTATGCAACCTTTAACTCCTTGTATTTAACACTTTAATGAACAAGTACACAGATGTATATTCTATGTAATGCACCATCCTTACATATATATATATATATATATATTTACATACATCCCTATCAAGAATATATATATACATATATACATAATTATATATATTATTTTTAGTACTTAGTTTAAGCAACCCGTGGACTTCCCATTTGATTAATTTCTTTAACACTCTTCACCCTACAGCCACTATTGTAACCTTTTACTCCTTTTTGGTACAGGTTTGGTCTTCCTTTTACTGCCCTATTCGAACTCTAACTTACCACAAGGCAATTTTTGCATTTACCCATATGTTTTCCCTTAATCTCCTTCAATTTCCCTTCACTGTTTTCCACTAGTTTCTGTACACTAACCCGAACTACAGAACTGCCATTCTCTCTCACACACGTTCACTTTTCTTGATAACAAAAATCACACTCACACACTTTTTATCAACCACTAACAACATGTGCACTTAAACCCACACACTTGCTACACTTGTACACACACACGGTTTTTCACCACTAAGTGCTTATATATATATATATATATATATATATATATATATATAAATTTTATACCACCACTATATACATACACGTTCACCATAAAAACACAACACATGTTTACCTAAAACACTCCCACATGCAGCACTTTACACCTAAACACCCACCTGTACACACACACAGCACACACGGCTTCCACTTCTATTTTTCTGCTTCATGACAGCACACACTTTTTATTTTTCTGTTTCATGACAGCACACACTTCACTGTTTCAGCACCCCATATATGTCTGCAACACACATCTATAACTCATTCACACTCTCCAACTCAGACATTTCAGTATGCAGGTTCGGTTTATCACAACACACTTACACAAAACATGCCTATCACTCCTACACCTAAACATTTATCTATATATACATATCATGTTATTTTTCTACCTTAGGAAGCTTACCCGTTTCTGCTTAGATGAAATAAGTGTTGCACTTATCTCTTTTCACTGCTGCTGTCAACTGAATTCAGGAGTATCTAGCAACCATATAAAAAGAAGAATAAGTGAGGACATGATTACATGGTGAAAAGGAGAAGGTTTCCTCTATTCAACTGGGTAAAGAGAGAACCTACTGTGGTGTGTGAAAACTAGTAGTTCCTGTCCAGAAATCAAGGTTGGTTTGAGAATTCAAGTTGAGCTCCTCTTTGTCTTTTTAAAGGTTACTGTCCGAATGAGTGAAGAATGAAACTAAAACTGAGTTTCTTGGTTCATCTTTCTGTTGTACACTGAACATACCGTGAAGGGACAAGGTACAAGGTGTAACACTTGTTCTCAAGAACTTCAAACAACAAGAGGAAGAGGAAATGTAAAAACAGAGAGTTGAAGTTCTGTTTTTCTATTGTCTTGTACTGGCCGGTTAATATCACAAGGAGGAAAAGATGTGTACAAATCTCTGAGCTCTTCTCCATGTTTTAATAACAGAAACGGCAATGAGTGGTTGCTTTCAATTCTGGTTTTTCTGCTCTAACCAAAGGTAGGGAAGGTTGCAGAAATTCTAATACAGAAATGGAGTTCGGTCGATATTTTTCCTAAAAAATGGCTGAAGCTTGAATCCATAACTATAAAGAACATGAGGGGTCCAGGTTCATTTAAACAAAATGATCTATGGTTAGGGAGTAACCAAGTGTTCGGTGAGTGCTTGATTAGGATAGAAAATCATCATTAGATTTCTTAAATATCTCTTATCCCTTCTAACTATAATTTGAATTCCAACTAATTGAGCTAACTAACTATTTTCTGGTTTCACCCGAACTAAGACTTCTCTCACTCATTTTCCAACTCATAATTCACCCCAAAATATCCTATTAGCAGTGATGATTACTAAACAAAAATATCACTTCCAGCTAAGCGCTCAGTACTGTTCACTCAGTAACTTCCAGCTTATTAACTCTTGTATCCTTCAACCACAAATTCTGATTCATCCCTACTGCCGAGCCCATTGCATGGCCTGATTTGTTTCTATTTAAGCTGAGTTTTATGGGGTCTATGATGGTGATTCATACTTTTAAAAACACCTACATAGTTAGTGTTTCCCACCGAGTTTACTAGAGCTAGAAAACTGGTGGCTCTAGGAGTCATCATCTTTATGTTTATGTTTATTAATCCGGGTGGTCACATATATTCATATATATATATCACTCAATTATATATCTCTATATATTTATATAACATACCATATAATTAGAATCTCTTGCAAGAATTAATTAGACACATATATATGTATGTAGATCAATTAAGTCTAGTATTTACACATGTGCATATTTACGTTTATCAAAGATATATATATATATATATATATGTGTGTGTGTGTGTGTGTGTGTGTGTACATATTTATATATATTTTTATTTTAAGTATTTATTTTTCTTGGGCGATACAATTAATATGGTCTAGTATCTATTATAATAATTTCAACCAATTTCTTATATATATATATATATATATATATATATATATATATATATATATATATTTATTTATTTATTTTATTGTTAATTTTCAGATTAGTTTTATTTTATTTCTATAGGAGTTTTGTGTACCATCCAAAAAAAAAAATAATTATTTCCAACATCTTATATGACACCTTGGCTCATTCGATATGCAAAATCTTATGCCTAAAATAAAACCTCTACCATATATAGTGGTTTAATTTCAAGTCTCATGACCATTGGTTAGTAAGTACCCTTCATTCCTTTTCTTCCTTCTTTTCCTGGCAAAATTTTATGAAAGAGATGAAACCCTAAAGCTTTGGACAGCCTTCATTTATGTGCCCTTCCCTTTTCCTCTTGTCTCTTTCACCTCCTACCAACCATACAAATCTTGCTCTTGGTAGAGTAATGGTCGGCATGTATTTCCCCTGGTATCATCTCCACCTCTCTCCCTTGCAATATTTCAATTCTTCTCATTTCTCCTCTTCATCAGGTACACATTTTTCTTTTCCTTGTCCTTTCTTTAACAATCTTCACACACAAGTCCCCTTGTGAAGCTTTTATGGGAGGAGTGTCGGCCGCTGCGGTATTGGGACGAAGTAGGAGAGCAGAAGCTACTGGGGTTAAAAATCATCCAAGACGAGCGAGAAGATAGCGGCAACCAAATAAGGATCGAAAACAGGGCAGAGTCGTCAGAAAGCTATGCCAATGCGAGATAACGAGAGATTTGGAGTGCAAAGTCAGCACACTCCTTACCTGCTAAAACAAGTTAGGATATTAGTCATTTGGCAAAGGAGTACGTAGATGAGATCGTATAGTTGCACGATGTACCAGTATCGATCATCTCGGATAGTGACCCATGCCTTACCTTTCGATTTTGGTAGAGTTTGCAAGTCGTAATAGGGACGAGGTTAAACCTTGGGATGACATTCCACCCTCAGACTAACGGACAAACGGAAGGAACAATTCGGACGTTAGAAGGCATGATGAGAGCGTGTGTCATGGACCTTAAGGGTAGTTGGCTTCAATATTTTTCCTTGAGAGAAATTGTCTACAACAATAATTACCACGCAAGCATCAAGATGACATCGTACGAAGCCTGTATGGAGGGAAGTGGCGATCACCACTCTACTGGGATGAGATTGGAAAGAGATAACTGACAAGACCTAATTAATTCGAGAAACTTCGGAGAAGGCCACACTTATCCGTCAAGGACTCACCGAGGCTCAAAACTAACAAAAAGGCAGTTAGATCTCATTGAGGTTGAGTCCAAGATTCATGGAGATCGAAGTACTGACCAGCAGCAATATGTCGCCATAGGGAGCCTTATACTGGAGGAAGTGTAGGTTGTCGTTATATTAGAGCGGAGTGGGTAAACGGAAGCTACTAGAGCCAGAGATCACTCAGGGCACGAGCAAGAAGGTAGCGGCGATCAAACAGCGACTGGCAATAGCATAGAGCCATCAGAAAGGCTACGTCGAGGCTAGATGACAAGAATTGGAGTTCGAAGTCGACACAAAAGTTTTCCTCAAGACCGCTCCCGGAATTGTTAGCCATTTGAGATCCTCGAGGAAGCTGGAGCAATAACATACCGATTAGTGCTACCTTCGAACCTTGCCTGCAATTCTCAACGTATTTCTTATAACAACTTGGAAGAAGTATATCACATATTCGACTTGTGTCTTGATAGCGAACCCTTTCAGATTCGCCCCAACATGACCTACGAGAAGACGCTAATCAAAGTGCTGGACAAAAGAGAAGCAAGTCCTGAGAAAGAGGAGCATTCCATTGGTGAACTTCTTGTAGGATAATCATTCTGTAGAAGAAGTGTTATGGCGCCAAACTCGAGATGTAATTCTCTATGCCCTGCTTGCCTTGAAGAGTGAGACCGCAATCTAGTTTTGGAAGAGGCAAATGGAAGTTTCAGGCGACGACAACACTTAAGAGAAGGGATTGCGCTACTCAAACTTTAACCTAGAAGAAGGCTCAAAAGGGATGCTAGAAGAAGAATCTGATCTAGAGGAATGACCCGAACATCTTTTATGACTTAGAGGAAGATAAAATCTCTTACAGACCAGCAGATGTAGTGAAGGATGTGGACGGACCTGAGTACGACTTAGACACCTCAGGTAGCTTCTTAAGTTACTAGTGTAGTTGTTTACTGAATTCTGAGGATGGAATTCTTTTAAGGAGGGAAGAATGTAATAACCCTGATCCTCTTTTGAGGGTAGAATGGTCAATTGCTATCCATGAGAATGGATTTTTTTTAAAAAAATCTTATTATTTTATCAAACACTCGCTTTAATATTAAATACCTGATTTTATATTTTATTAAATACCCGCTTTTATATTAAGTACCCGCTTTTATATTTTATTAAATTTTCGCTTTTATATTTTATTAAATACTTGCTTTTACATTTAATAATTTTATATTAAGATTGAATGCCCCTTTACACTTAAAATTTTTATATTAATACTTTATACCCAATTTTTAATCTTACTTGTAAAAGCCCTAATTGAGAAAACCCTAGTAGTAAGGGGAGTAAACCCTAGCCGCACCCCACTCTTCCTCTCAGCCGCCCCTTTCTTTTCCAAAATTTTCTGGTTTTCTCCATAGTCTAACTTACCTCTCACGGCAAATGTATTAAGGTAACCTCTTGATCCTTGTCCTTTCTTATCCTTTGGTTTTTGTTTCTTTATTTTTCCCTTGCACTAGGCATGATAGACGGGGATTGTCTTCCTTATCTTTTTGTTGTTTCTCCATTTTGACAGCAAGCATGATGACCCTTCTTTCTTTTCCTTTTTTTTTTAATGCCTACCCGTACTTGTACTTTTCTCTTCTCTGTCTTGATTTTGATTAATACAACTATGATGGACTTTCTTTATTTTTGTGTTTCTTTTTATACCCTTTTCTCCTTCACCCATGGCACAGCCTAGCTAGGCCCACACCCTTCATCATTCTTTGTCTTATTTTTCCCTTTTTTCTGGTACTAGCATGGACTCCTTGATTTTATTGTTTGACAAATATTTCCTCTCCTTTCTCCTTGTTCGTGCCGTAGCAGATGATGGCCTTGGGATATTACTTTTTCCTCTCCTTCTCTTTTTCTGAGCAATGCATTGCATGCCTTGTATCTTTCTTTTCGTTGCCCTTTTGAAAACAATTGATTTTTGGGTTCTTTCAAGCCTTAAACGAAAAAGCATTATTGTGTCCCATATTTTTCTTTTTTCTTTTTTTCCGTTTCATTGCAGGAATTGTCCTAATTTTTTCATTCCTTCTTTCTTTTCGGACAGTGGTCTCCCCGCTTGATTTTCGACGACTTTAAAATTTTTCCTCTCTTTTCTTTTACTGTACCATAGCAGATTGTGTCCTATCCTTACGGTTTTGCTACAGCCATTTGTTATTTTATTATTTTTTTTAGTTGTCTTAAATCTGTTTCGCAAATAAGCCAAAACAATTTTAATTTAAGTATTTCAAACCTTCTTGTAAATTGCTTAAAATCACGGAGCCTTTAATAATTTATTTTGAGTATATGTATAATTTGTAACACCTAAGTTTATAAAAAAAAAAAAATCTATAGTTGCTAGCACGTGTTAATATCTTCTTTTAATATATGTTAACACGTATATACAAAGCGTAAATGGACTGGTGTTGATAAGTCCTACTATATATTTTATGGAGTTACTTTAACAACCTATAATATTTCGGTAACTTATAGGTATATATATATATATATAATGAGGCATGTCTTCACAGCACATGCAACCTCTTTTCTTATTTTATTATCGACATGAAACTTCATCAAATTTCATGACTCTAATAGAAAATATTTCTTATGACATTTGTTATTATTGAGTCCTATTCCAAATAATAAAAATGTTATTTCTTATTTAATGGTTTAATTATTATTCTGTTAATGTCGTTAAACATACATTGGAAATCCATTCTCAATAGGCTAGCAAGATGAACCATAGTAGTGTCTGGATATTTTCTAGTGACGAGTATGTAGTATTAATTTGTTGGAACCTGTACTCAGGTGACTAGCTAGCTGTCAAGGAATTGCCTTAGCTGCATTCGGAGAGGAAAGTATATCATCTACTCCTTCTAAAATTGTTTCACGTCATCTTATTTCATCAATTATCTTTTAGCATAACTGTGAACAATTATTTTATTTATGTATTGCAAATTTACCTTACGTACATAAAAGATTTCTAAAGAGTGTTGAAATGAAAGTTGTTTGTGGAAAAAATGATACTTTTGAAATCTGAAATTTGTTGAGGAAAGTATTAGTATGAAATACATTCCAATATAGTAAATTCTTTATTTTCTTAAAGTTCCCGATATGGGGAAATCACTACCTTTAGAAAGTGATGAAAAAGAGAAGCGTATTATTGTAAAACCCTTCTACACGTTGCCTCTATATATACAAGAAAAGTGAAAGAATGAGAAAAGTTTTATGAGATAAATAATGAGAAAGGTTTTGTGAGATAAGGGCACGTGTGTGGAGGAGATTATTTTGGCCCCAGAGATATTGACAGAGATTCACAGAGGATTAAGCTCGGTACCGTTGCTTGAGATGGAAGCGTACCCGCTGAAGAACGTTGAGAATGCGGTAATCTGTCTCTAGGTCATGCTAAGTGCACTTTGATTAATTAGCTGACGGGGCAGGCCTGGGACCACAGTTACCTGCCATGGTCACAACAAAGACCGCACAACCCTAAGTACACAAGGCATAATAGTGTACATGGGCCCTATTATGAGAAATTAGTTTTACGTATGAATGAATAATTATATGTTTCAAAGGAAAGAATATGCTTTAACTTGGTTTTATTGAGGATTGTATTGCATTTAATTAGCGATATGAGATAAAGAAGTGTAGGAAGGATTTTCAAGAAATTCAATTTTTGAAAAGGGGTTTTAAAGAAGAAGGTTTATCTTGTTTAAACTGTGATGTGTTAATTGTGCCTTGGAATGCTACAGAAAATAAATTGTAAAGTAAAGAGTTTTAAAGAAAATGAATTTAACCCAATCGTTTTCTGGTTGGGGATTTACTTACTGAGCCTTTCGGCTCATTCAGTTTTGTTTTTGTTTTCAGGTGATCAGGAGATCAGTCTAGTAGGCCGGAATGGGGGCGAGGTTAATTATTAAGTCCATTTAAGCTGTTTACATTTTTGTTTTTATAATAAGTGCATGGACACGATTTTAGGATGATTACTTTTTAATAAAGAATGATCGTTACATTTTTGTTTACAACAAAACTTTTTCTCATTTTATGAAGTTTAAAATTTGATGTTTTTATTCTATCATGCATTTAGTATTGCATGCAGTAATTGCTCGGGTAAATAATAATTAAAAAAAAACTTTGTAATCTTTGCGCATCTGTGTAACGCCCCGCCTTTTACAAAAAGACGTAAGTGAAAATTTTGATTTTCACGTGACATTACAAAATCATCAGAGTTATAAATTGGCAGCGGAATATATATATATATATATATATATTTTATTTATTTATTTATTTTTTCTTAATAACACATCAGAGCTTCTAACAAAATACTTCAAAATATATAGAAAGAGTGTAATTGAATAATTACATATTAAAATAGTATTTGTGCCATGTATGGCACAGATAATTTACAAACATTTTATACATACTAACAAAAATATAAATGTTATTCTCCGAATATTAAAAATATATATATATATATATATATATATATATATATATATATATATATTCCGCTGCCAATTTATAACTCTGATGATGTCGTAATGTCACGTGAAAATCGAAATTTTTACTTACGTCTTTTTGTAAAAGGCGGGGCGTTTCAATCTGATAGAGTAAATTGACAATCCTACCATTTTCTAGGCCGGGGTTGTTACACTTTTTCTGCATATGCTTCTCCTTTTGCTTGTCAACCCATCACCAGCTTATTTGTTTGCAAGAAAAAAAATAAAATAAAATTACCACTTTTTTTTTTATAAGTATAATATTACAAAATTAATAGAAAAAAAGTGGAAATTCAGTTATACAAGAGAGAGGGATTAGGTGTTTTTATTCCTTTTTTTTTTTTTTTTTTTTTTTTTTTTTTTTTTAAGATTATGTGTCAACTTTTTATAGTGGGCAAAAAAGACATTGTTTCTGCCATGACCCGATAGAAGTTATGGCCTTTGTATTTATTTTTTAATTATTTTTTGTTGTTTTAAAAAATAATTTAGTTTAATATATGTTTTATTAGTTTTTTATTTTAATTTTTAAGAGGATAAATGTATTATAAAAATATAATAAAAAAGTAGCATTTTCGACCTTGATATATTTTAGTACACTTGTCACTTTAAGAGGACATTTGAAAAACACTTCATAAGGATAATTGAAAAACGGCTGTTAGGTCATTGTTTTTGTTTATATTTTTCTTATTCATTACAGAAGTCTTAAAAAGAAAGCTTGAGTTAACTTATTTTTCTAAATAAACAAATATAATTTCTTTTCCACTCCCAGCCGACGGCTTTGGATCGTCTGCAGCTCCGGCTAGAAACTAGTCAAAACGCAGCGTGTATCCCCCCCCCCCAGGTCCGCGCCGCGTCACCTTTATTTATTTTCCCCATTTCTGACTTTCCCGGACACAAATGGCGCTTCCTCTCTCTAAGCCTCCAACACTGCCCTAACCATAACCGAGACGCGCCGCTTAAGAATATAATGAAATGAAGCGCGTGTTCGAGGAAATCTCCGATGACGAGTGGGGGAACCACTCCTTCAAGCCCTCTCGCGTCCTCAGAAACCCGCAACAGCCACCACCTCCTCCCATCGAATCCTTCACTTACGCATCGTCCAAGCCCCAAGTCGAAATCACACTTAATTTGGAGGACGACGATGTGGAGGCGGAGGCCGCGAGGCCCGCGGCGAATCGTGGCCGTCGGTTCGTGGTCGATGACGACGAGAGCGATGGGGATTTCAAGGAAGTGTTTGAGGTAAAGTCGAGCGACGAGGAGGAGGAGGAGGATGTGGTAGGGAAGGCTTTGCACAAGTGTGCGAAGATATCGACGGAGTTGAAGAGAGAGCTGTACGGCTCGTCGCGGACCGCGTGCGACCGCTACGCGGAAGTGGAGGCTTCTTCAGTTAGGATTGTGACCCAGGTGCTTGAAGCTTTTTGAATTTTTTTATTGCAATGGTTCTTGAAATTTTTGGTTTTTAATGATCGTTTTCCTTGTGTTTGTTTGCTAAGAAACTTAGGGGAAAGGAAAGAAAGTAATATTAATTTTCTATCTCGCGTTATATGTTGCTTTCGTTTGGTTAAAACTCACTTTGCTGAGCTAAATTGTTCGGTTGAGCTTTTTGCGAGAGGTAGGATAGAGTTGAAGTTTTTATCTGAGTATTGTTGCTGGGGTGGTTATGCTAGTTTGGTGGAGCTTTAGTGGAAATTTTTAGTCCTATATTTATAATTTCTTAATGAGAAAACTTGGAGAAAGATAATTCTAGGAGTGATGTTTTATATCGTTTTGGTTTATAAAGTTTGGAGGAGTTCGCTCAATTTAGCCAAGTAGTGTGTCACTGGAAGTATTTTGGAGATTGTTGCTTATCCCGCTTAGAATGAAGGAGATTGAGATTTTAACTCTTTTTTTATATTTATTTTTTATTTTTTAAATTTCCCTCTCTTTTGATGCCTCTCCATATGTTATTTCAACTTAGGGAGCACATGGTCCTAAATTTCATGTTTTATGTTATTTCTGTTGAAGCAGACTTAGTTGAGTGTATTTATCAAAAAAAGGGGGGGGGGGGGGGGGGGGGGGGGGGGGGGGAAGCAGACATAGTTGAGTAAACAATTGTGGTGTTAGGTTCTGTAAAATTGAAACTTCGCTTTGTTCACCCATGCTTTCTGTTTTTGGCACACAAACAGTGATTTTAGTTACTTTTCCGATGTGGTTGGTAACTGATATAGTTTTAATTATTCTAGGATGATATTCATGCGGCATGTAGGTCAAAGGACTTGGATTTTCAACCTGTTCTCAAGCCATACCAGTTGGTTGGGGTCAACTTTCTTCTTCTGTTATATCAGAAGGGTATTGGGGGAGGTACCGCATTTCTTCATCATCACCATCATGCCTTTGCCTTTGATAGTGCACATAAAATGGAGCTCTCAGTGCTGAGGGTACAAAATAAGAAAAATGAAACATTGGTACTTTCAATTCAACTACACAGTAACATAATTTTTATTATTTATTTGTAAATTGGATTCATTTCATAAACTTATTGTTGTTATGAAGCAATGAAGGCTATGTTACATGGACCCACTGATGTAGGATAGCAGCATTACAATGTTTAAAAGATAAATTAGTAAGTTCAATGGAAAAATTTAGGCTTTTGAAGTTCTAAATGATGGGAAAAGGAAAGTTCAAATTTACTTAGAAAAGATTGCATATTGATAGCTGATTTAATGCTGGAATGGAGATTGATGTTGCATGAATTTTCTGACTACAAGTGGCTTCAGGATGGGAGTTAATACCATCATTTAGTTAGATTTTACCATAAGAGGCTAAAAGGAATTGGACACATACTTAAAGATGGATTGGCTGGGTGTTGGTTTCATGGGAGTCCGTAAGATTTCAGCTTTTAGGAAAAAGAGTACAGAGACAGGAGGGGTTGTTTGTCTACACCCTCAAAAATATTTTTGTTGGCAGAAAATTGAAGTGGTCATGACATCAAGGATTGTCGATCAAAATAGACAGTAGAAATAGCATAAATAACAACCCACCATAAATCTGCCTATGTTCTTACTTTATTTGCAACTTTGAATAATTGACCAAGTAACTGATACCCAATATATATTTATGATGTTGGCATTGGAATCTCGGACTTACCCTATCAGATTTGCATGAGATTCAGTAGTAGATCCTCGGTTTGACTAGATGCTAAGACTGCTACTTAAATGAAGAATTCGGATGGAAGGATCATATCTTCTACCTTTGTTACTTGGAATTTGGAAATAGCTAGTAATAAGCCAATCTCATGCTTTTAATGAGATTGGCTTATTACTTCTAAAAAAAAAAGCTAGTATATATCTCCTTTTTCCGACATTTCTCAAAATGATCTTCTACTTATGGAACATGACCTAATTTCTTGAGATGGTGTTCTTCCTATGAAATATTTACAGCTGTTCAGTTTGTATTAGTTGTTGTATTATCATATTATGAAAAAGCTTCCAGCATCCTGATTTTTCCATGTCATGAAGAGCATATCTCTGATATTATTGTAAGTTTTGATATTTGGTTTGACTATATGTTTGGGAGTTTAAGATTCTAAAGGTTTACTTTCTTTCGTATTTGCTGCAGCCATTTTGGCAGATGAGATGGGCCTTGGGAAGACTATCCAGGTATATTGGGCTCCATTATTTTGCCGTTGTCTTGATAATAGTTCTTTTGAACACCCCCCCCCTCTCTCTCTCTCTCTCCCCCCCCCCCCCCCCCCCCCCCTAAAAAAAAAAAAGGAAGTTCTTGTTTTGATTGCTGATTTGCTGTAATATTGTAAAATTGTTCTTCTCCCACAGGCTATTACATATTTGACCTTGCTGAAACACTTGAACAATGATCCTGGTCCACATTTAATTGTATGTCCTGCATCTGTTTTGGAAAACTGGGAAAGAGAACTTAAAAAGTGGTGTCCTTCGTTTTCCGTTCTCCAGTATCATGGGGCTGCGCGATCTGCCTATTCGAAGGAACTGAGCTCTTTAGCTAAAGCTGGATTGCCGTCTCCTTTTAATGTTCTTCTTGTGTGTTATTCACTTTTTGAAAGACACAGGTTTGTTCCACTGTGTTCCTGGCCAGTATGTTATTTGATTTCCTGACAGTTGAATTCCCATAAATGATGGCTTATGCAGTGTGCAGCAGAAAGATGACCGTAAAATTCTGAAGCGTTGGCGATGGAGCTGTGTGCTGATGGATGAGGCCCATGCCTTGAAGGATAAAAATAGCTATAGGTGGAAAAACCTAATGTCTGTAGCACGAAATGCAAACCAGCGTCTAATGCTGACAGGAACGCCACTCCAAAATGATCTACATGTATTACATGCAATGACCTTTTTCCTAAAGTTACTAATGTGTTCCCTAATTCTGACTACCAATTTAACCTAGAAACACTCTGCTGTTGCGGTCTTGAGAAATGAATTTTATTGGTAAATGTAATAGAAAGTTTAGTATTATGTTGTGTAGTTACTAGCCCATGAGCTCTAGCTCAAATGGCATTTCCTTCCCCAATGAGAATGGGGTGGAGGATAAGGTCGTTACTAGCCCACTTGATGCATGTGAAACTTACAAATAAGAAAAATATTGTGGGTAGTTACTAACTTACTATGTTGTATGACAAGGTCCAAGATATAGTCTTGCATTTTGTTTCACTTAGTCAAAAGGAAAGATGTTGGATTTATGGAAATATCCCAATCTTAGAACAACATTTTGATGTGTGGCTCCTCCTATGCAATTTGGGTGGAGCCGCCTTGGCTAAAAGAGGGGTTGTTGGGAAGATCTTAGGTAACACATTTTTGGTGGATGCCTTGTTTCCTACATTCTTTTCCTCGAGAATAGGAAAAAAGATTTGGAGTTTTTATTTGATGGAGAACGTTTTAAGAGAGATTTTCAGCTGTTAAATTTTTCTTCAAGGATTGTGTGATGCAGTTAAGTGATACCTAAGCAATACCTTGCGTGAAACCTAGACATATCTTCTTGTTTCTCTTCATTTTAATTTTCTACAACTTAATCCAATCCTTTAAACCTTGCAATCAGACCTTAAATTTCTCACCCTAAAGTCCCTAGGATAAAAACCATAGCACAACCCACTTGTTATTAGTTGGTTTTCACACCACTGTCAAATCAACATATTTCCCCTTCTCTTTTCCCACGTGAAACCTTTTTCTCTAATCCCTCTGATATGCTGCTGCCAGAGAAATGATGCAGACTTGAATTCGATTTCCAGCAACATAAAACCATCAAGATTCAGCCTGAATCAATCTCTTAAACCTCTACTTCAAATCCCTCTCATCTCTTCTAACCTTTGGCCATCAGAACCTTCCAAGAAAATAGCATTTGAGCACTCTGTTACTGCTACCGTATGTTATCATTTGTTGCAGCGTCCAATAAGTTGCAACAGTTTCCATGACTTTTGTTATGAATATAATTGGTATGGCAAACGTGATATCTTTCTTTTTGTATTTTTGTATTTTTATTTTTATTCTTAGTGGTGGTTGGTGTGAGGCTGAGGTTTTGGGGAGGGGTATTGATCTTTAATGATGGTTGTTCTCAGAAATTTGGTTTGCTCTATGGACTGCATTTTAGTAATTATTGTTACATCCACTGTTGGAGATTATATTCATAGGAAACACAAATTTTTAATTTATTTTTAATTTCTTTGCGGTTGACTATGATATGCTTTTGTTGCAGGAGCTGTGGTCATTGTTGGAGTTTATGATGCCTGATCTTTTTGCTACTGAGGACGTAGACTTGAAAAAGCTTTTAAATGCAGATGATTTGGATTTGATTGGTCGTATGAAGTCTATTTTGGGACCATTTATATTGAGACGTTTGAAATCTGATGTAATGCAGCAACTTGTTCCAAAGATTCAACGGGTATCGTAGATTTTTTATTTGACACACACACACACACACAAAAAAAAAATTCACTTATGTAACTGCTAAAACTATTCTATAGGTCGAGTATGTTGTAATGGAAAAGCAACAAGAAGATGCATATAGGGAAGCTATTGAGGAATATCGTGCAGCTTCACGAGCTCGTATTGCAAAAAACTCACAGATAAACTCAGTTAATATTTTTGGAGTTCTTCCTCGGCGTCAAGTGTCCAACTATTTTGTTCAGTTTCGTAAGGTGCTGCATTTTACTATTTTGGAGTTCAATATATTCATTTATTTACTTCAAATCATTTAAATATTCTGTGTTTATCTCTAATCCAGCTTCTGATCTGGTATGTTTTGCTTTTTCTTTTTCATTTTCATTTTCTCCTCCTTCATGTGCTTATTCCAGATTGCAAATCATCCTTTATTGGTTAGGCGTATTTACAGTGATGAGGACGTTGTTCGTTTTGCTAAAAAGTTTCATCCAATGGGTGCGTTTGGCTTTGAATGTACCTTGGACAGAGTAATTGAAGAACTTAAGAGTTACAATGACTTTTCCATTCACCGGGTAATTATTTTGGATCCTGTCAATGTCTCTTTTTTTTTTTGTTGTGTTCTTAAGGATATGATGGACTATCTTCTATATAATTGCACGTTTTTTCTTCTCAATGGTTGTAAGTGAAATTCTATGTTGCCTGTCTATGCTGGAACTGCTGGTGCCTTTGATTTTATGATATATTTGTAAAATGGTTGGAGTCGAAGTGTGAACTAGGGAAGCTTGTGTGTGTATATGGGGGTTTTGCACAAGGTTGACTATTGTTGGACATGCATCTGAATTTCAGTTATGAGGATTCTTATAATATTAATAACTTAAATTAGTTTAGTAAGCTGGCTTTTTTAGATAAGGGAAAATCTGAAGCTGATATTAAACTTTGATGGTGTATTTGATGCATATGCCTTCATCTGGCCCTTTTCTTGATTGAAACATAGGTGCTTAGATCATAATCATCAGATTGGTGGTTGAGACTAAATATGATAATATAAGAGGAGGTTGGCGTTCTAAATAAGGAGGTAATAGGGACATTTGGAGTGGGACTTTGGAAGCATATTATAAGCGAGTGGAATGTTAGAGGATTGAACAAGGGTGGCAAGCGGTTGAAAGTTAGAAACATTTTCAGGCAATGGAAGGCGGATATTATTTTCTTGCAAGAGACTAAACTGGAGATTATATCCAACAACATAGTGAGAAGTCTGTGGGGTTGTCACTTTGTTGATTGGTGTTACTTAGCCTCTTGCGGGGCCTCTGGTGATATTTTGATCATGTGAGATAGAAGGATTGTAGAGAAGATAGACGTGTACGTGGGAGAGTTTGTTGTTGCCTGCTCCTTTAGAAGTGTTGTTTATGACTTGGGCCTTTGTTAGGCTCTACGGTCCTAATATTGACGCTTTTAGAAGTTCTCTCTGGGTTGAGTTGGCTGGCCTTTCTTGTTGGTGGAAGTTGCCTTGGTACATTGGGGGTGATTTCAATGTCACTCGCTTTTCTGTTGAAAGATCGAGAGACATTCGTGTTAGCCATGCTTTGATGGAGTTCTTAGACTTTATTTCTGAGCAGGGTCTTATGGATCTTCCCCTTGCAGGAGGGTAATACATGGTCTAATAATCAGGAGAATCTCTCTTGGTCTTTCTTGATAGATTTATTGTTTCTCCAGATTGGGAAGTCAAGTTTCCAGGTATTCTCCAGAACAGGCTTCATAAATTGTGTTCTGATAATTTTCCTATTCTCCTTGATAGAGGCAGCATTCAAAGGGGTTCCAGACCGTTAAAGTTTGAGAATATGTGATTGAAGGCTGAAGGGTTTGTGGATAGGGTGCGACTTTGGTGGTCGTCTTATTGTTTTTAAGGCTCTCCTAGCGTCATCTTCTTTCAAAAGCTTAAGGTCTTAAAGAATGATCTTAAGAGATGGAACGAGCAGGAGTTTGGGAATGTGGAGTCTATTAAAAATATGTGTATGGAAGAGTTGTGCACTCTTGATAGGTTGGAGTAACAATGTGGTTTAACTCTCAAAGAAAAGGCGAGGAAATGTATGGTTATTAGAGTTCTGGAAAATTCTATTCTTTAGGAGGAGATTAGTTGGAGACAGAAGTCGAGGGTTCTTTGGCTTAAAGAGGGTGGCAAATACATTAAATTTTTTCATTGGGTAGCCAACTCGAATAGGAAGTTCAATTCCATGGAGTTGCTCTCAGTCAATGGCTCTGTTTTTTCTGATCAGCAGGTTATTAGGGATCATGCTGCTCAGTTCTATGAGTCTCTTTTTGCAGAACCTTATAGTTGGAGACCTAGGTTGGATGACCTCACTTTCGACACCTTGGATGCGGTTGAGACCTCTTCCTTAGAACTTCCTTTTGAGGAAAGGGAGGTATTAGAGGTGGTTAAAGGCATGAATCGTGATAAGGCTTCAGGTCCTGATGGGTTCTCTCTAGCGTTCTTCCAAGACTGTTGGGATGTGATCAACATAGATATCATGGGGGTGTTCCAAGACTTTCACACGTAGCAAGTTGTCAAAAGCATTAATGCCACTTTTATTGCTCTAATTTAGAAGAAGTCTAGGGCTTTGGATCTTAAAGATTTTCGGCCTATAAGTCTCGTAAGTGGTGTTTACAAGATCATTGCAAAAGTTCTTGCGAATAGACTAATAAGGGTTGTGGAGAAGGTTATCTCGAAAGCTCAGAATGCTTTTGTGAAAGGTAGGCAAATTCTTGATTCAATTCTTATAGCAAATGAGTGCTTGGATAGTTGTATCAAATCAGGTGATATAGGGATGCTTTGCAAGCTGGATCTTGAGAATGCATATGATCATGTCAACTGGGATTTTTTACTTTATATGTTGAGAAGATGTGGTTTTGGGGAGAAATTGTGTTCTTGGATAGCGCATTGTATCTTTTCGTTGTGTTTCTCTGTCTTGGTGACTGGCACCCTATTTGGTTTCTTTAGTAGCTCTCGTGGGCTAAGACAGGATGATCCTCTGTCTCCCCTTTTGTTTGTCATTGTGATGGAGGCCCTAAGTAAGTTGCTCACTGCTACTGTTCGCTTGGGTTTCCTTTTAGGATTCTCTGTGTGTTTTGGAAGCTTTGAGGTGGTTAACATTTATCATCTGTTGTTCGCAGACGATACTTTAGTCATTTGCGGGACTAATCCTGACCATCTCCATTGTCTACGTGTGTTATTCTTGTGCTTTGAAGCTGTCTCAAGTTTAAAGATTAATTTGGCTAAGTCAGTTCTGGTTCCTGTGGGTTTTGTGGATAATATGGATGAATTGGCTGGCATCTTGGATTGTGGAGTTTCCTCTTTACCTTTAAAATATCTCTGCCTTCCGTTAGGGGCCTCTTTTAAGGCTAAGTCCATATGGGATGATGTTGTTGGTAAGATTGAGAGGCGGTTGGCTAGTTGGAAGCGGATGTATTTGTCAAAGGGTGGCAGAGTTACCCTTATAAAGAGCACTCTCTCCAATCTTCCTATGTACTTCATTTCTCTTTTCCCTATTCCTACCAGTGTGGCTAATCGTATAGAGAAGCTTCATCGAGATTTCTTGTGGGGCGGTGTAGGTGAGGAGTTCAAATATCACTTGGTTAATTGGTCCAAGGTTTGCTCCCCTATTTTAGAAGGTGGCTTGGGCATCCGGAATTTTAGGATCTTGAATAAGGCTCTTTTAGGGAAGTGGTTGTGACATTATGCGCATGAGAGAGAGGCTTGGTGGAAATCTATTGTGGATGCGAAGTACGGTACTACTTGGGCTGGTTGGTGTTCCTCAGATCCCCTTGGTTCTCACGGAGTGGGGCTTTGGAAGAACATAAGGAAGGGGTAGAGTTTGTTTTGTAGCCATACCAGACTTACTTTCGAAAACGGGTCCAGGATCAGATTTTGGGATGATGTGTGGTATGGAGAGACGCCCCTCAAGGAAGCTTTCCCAGGTTTGTATGGCATAGCTCATGACAAGGATGTGCTTGTCGCAACTCACTTGGTTTTGGGAGTGGTTTATTTCAGTGGGATGTTAGGTTCTTTCGAGTGGCCCACGACTAGGAGGTGGACGTCTTGGCTTCCTTATTCACCTAATTGTACTCCATCAGAGTGGAATGTGAAGGGGAAGACCAGCTTTGGTGGTCTCCTTCTCACAAAGGGAAATTTGATGTTAAATCTTTCTATAAGGTCCTTGCTTGCAAAGAGAAAGTTCACTTCCCTTGGAAAAGTATTTGGCGGATCAAGGTTCCCTTGAAAGTGGGCTTTCTTCGCTTGGGCGGCAGCGCTAGGGAAAATCCTTACCTTGGACAATCGTAGAAAGAGGCATGTCATTGTGATTGATAGATGTTGTATGTGCAAAACGGATGGAGAGTCTGTGGATCACCTTCTTCTCCATTGCGAGGTCACACGTGCTCTGTGGAATGCTATCTTTAGTCGCTACAGTTTGTCTTGTGTTACGACTCTTCGAGTGGTAGATTTATTCGCTTGTTGGTGGACGGGTAGTTGCTTTCAGAGTGCAGTTGTGTGGAAGATGATTCCTTGTTGCCTTTTATGGAGCTTGTGGAGGGAACACAACGATAGTTCGAGGACAAAGAAAGGACCATTGAGGAACTAATTACTTTTTTCTTTTTCTCTTTGTTCTCTTGGACGGCTGCGTTCCTCACTCCTTTAGTGATTAGTTTTAATGATTTCCTTGTTTTGTTTTCTTCTCCTTCTTAGCTGCTTCTCTTGTATACTCCCTGTGTACTTGATTGCGCTTTGTATCTTTTTTAATGAGATCACTCTAACTTATAAAAAAGAAGAAGATGTTTTTGGATCTATTGGCTGTCCTTGAAGAGGGACATCATGAAGTTGTGGGTTCTGCTTCTACTCCGAAGGGGAGAAGGGAGCTTAATAATTTGGAATGTTCTATTAACTTTGATGGTAGAGGGAAATGTTGATCACGTGGCTAGGTAGGCTGGTATTCTAGGTGTTGGGGTTTCCTCTTTGCTTGTGAAGTATCTTGGCCTAAGATTGCCAACAGCTGATGTTAGACATTCTTGAAGATTTGCAAAGCCAACACTTGGGTATCGCTCTCACTCCATTTCCCTCTTTGCGCTAACGGTGGCGCGTGTAGGTGCGTCCCGCTAGTTCTCAACCTTGATCCTCCTTAGATCTTCTTTTCTTCTAGAGATCCTCTTTCGTACTGTTGGTTTTTAGCAAGACCGTGGCGCCTGGTGCTTCTCTGGGGAGCTTGCTTTCTGTAGCTAGCGGCCATGTAAATTGCCTTGAGGTGGAGTAGCTGCCACGACCCCTTCAGAGGTTGCCATATAAGTTTGGGGATGGAGAGTTGGTTCTCTGTGGTGGCTAAATCTTTCCTCTTCTTGATGGCGAATGGGTCAGGTGAGTTGAGGATGTTGGAAAAGAGGAAAGGTGGGAACATATGACAATCGTTTGAAGTGGTGGGAACAAATGCGACCGGTTTTTGGAGGTGGCGGTCTATGCTGTGGGTGGTTGGAGAGGGATGACCATGTTTCCTGAAGGCCGGGATGGGCGGGGCTGGAGTAGTGTTTCTGGGGAGCTGAATAAAGCCCTGACTTTTCTTGAAGCCACGGTCAAGGTTTCGTATTCTGGTGGTGCTTGGGTGGGCGAGTGCTTGGGAAAGGCTGCGGGCCCTTTGTCATTTGCAGAGGTGGAGCGTTCGAAGCCTTCCTTCCCTTTCATCGGTGGTGTGCCTCTGGTCCAATTGACGGAGGTGGCTTGGTGTGAGGTGGAGAAGTTTCTTCCATTGAGTTTGGAGTAGGCGACCGTCCGATAGGCGGACTGTTCTGCCTTAGAGATGTCTTCGACTTCCTTTGGGTATTGACCGTCATGGTAATGTCTCCTTGGATCGAAGCTGTCGAAGATGCCAAGGCTTCGGGTTTCAAAGCAGCAGCAGAGGCTCCAAGGGTCAATGCTGCAAAGGTTTAGAGTGTGTAGGCAGGCATGACATCGAGTGTGCAGGTGAAGCTCAAGGGCAAGAGGGGAATGGAATTTTCAGGAAGATTCTCGAGATTTTTTTGTGTTTGGTTGGATTGTGTTTTCAGGTTTAAATGAAAGTTGGGTAGGATCTCTCCTGTTGGGCTGAAACGCAACTTAGGCAGTAGGGGCTTGGGTTGGGTTTTTAAGAGTCTTTATTTTTTGTTTAGAGGGGGCTCGTTTACAGGCTGGATCTAGGAGATGGGGTTTTAGGCCCTGCATTAAGAAGGCCAATAAGTTGGGTCATGTTCCGGATTTTGGTTTCAATTCTTTCTCAGTGGGTTTGGGTTCTGATCTTTCGGGTCAGGACATCTCCTCGCCTTCAGCGGCCATCGAGGACTTGAGTGGGGCGGAGTAGGTCATGAGTTCCATCTAGTCAATTGGTCCAAGATTTGTAGTTCGATGTCCTTAGGAGGTTTGGGGGTTAGGAACCTGATTCTGTTTAATCAAGCTCTCTTAGGGAAATGGCTTTGGCCTTATAGCACAAAGAGGGAGGGAGGCTTTGTGGAGATTGGTGGTGGAAGCTAAAATGAGAGCATGTGGGGACAATGGTGCTCCAATGCGGTGTACAGGTCCTATGGGGTGGGGGTGTGGAAAATCATTAGGAGGGGATGGGGGATTTTTTCGGATTTGTGAGATATGAGATGGGAGGTGGGCTTAAGATTCGGTTTGACATGACTTTTGGTGTGGAGATCAAAGCCTGAAAAAAATTATTTTTTAAGGGTTTATCATATGATGGCTCTGGCAAAAATGAAATTCAACCCCCCAAAAAAATTTACTCTACTAGTAAAAACTAGATAATGTAGTAGAATAGAAGATGAGTTTCTAGCAGATCATTAGCTAGTTTATATTGAGAAAGAAATATCTATGGATTACACTACAGAAAATGATAATAGATGAATTTTATTCCATGAATGACCGTTGTTGAGCACAATTCGAAGGAGATACAAAGTTCTTTTTTGGATTTTTTCTTTGTACATGTCTATAGCAAACTAGTATACTTTTGTATTCGTAAGAAAATTTATTTTTAAAGATGATTTTATAGACATGTAACTATTCTATACAGTACTTATGACTTAGTATGAAGTTAAGTTTAAGACTTGTCTGCTTTTATTTTACACGTGCGCACATATAAAGGAACTATATATATATGTATATTGGACCCCCCACCAAAAAATTCTTGGCTTCGCCCCTGCCTTGGTGACAGAACATTTGTTGGGATTGAACGACACTTATCAGTGGAATATCACATTCATCAGATCCGTGCATGATTGGGAGATAGAGATGGTCCCCTCGTACTTCAATCTCTTGTACTCTATCAGGTTGAATAGAGGCGGTGAGGATAGGATCAGTTGGAACCCCTTTAAAAGGCAAACTTTCAAGGTCAGATCTTTTAAGCATGTGCTTAATCCTCCGGCTGATATTTCTTTCCCTTGGAAGAGTATATGGAAAAATAATGTGCCTATGAGAGTGGCTTTCTTTGTTTGAATGGCTGCGTTAGGGAGAATCTTGACCTTGGATAATTTTAGAAAGGATAGTGATGAACTAGTGTTGCATGTGTTGGAACAATGGGGAATCCATCGATCATCTTTTGCTCCATTGCAAAGTTGATAGAGAATTGTGGGTTTCAGTTTTCCTTCGCAAAATCGATGTACACTTTCTAAACGTGAAAGTTCACTTTTTTTTTTGTTTTTTTGTTTTGTTTTGTTTTTTTTTTTTTTTTTTTTTTTTTTTTTTTTTTTTTTTTTTTTGGGTAATTGTATATATTACATTTACCTTTTCTAGAGAAGCAAAACACAATTATTATTAGAAATCTTGGTTGTGTTTGGCAACACTTTCTCCCAGGAAAGTCAAACTCCCTTCTTCACATTAACAAACAATTTTCTTTACTTTTCTCTTACACAAAATTCAAAATTCATTTCACCTTTATATCACATCAATCAATTCTTATTACTATTCCAGAGAATCATAAATGGCAAAAAGCTTTGCCAATCAATCCTTTACTTTATGTCACTTTCGGCATAAAGTAAAGGATATTCGAGGACGATCACTATATTTTCACCTTTTTTATTTATAATTGTGTTATTTCAAATGAACAAGTATAAATTGGAACAGAGAGTTTAAATTTTAGAGGAACAATGTCATAATTAAAAGCAACAAGTCTAGGTGCATTGAGTTACACATAAGCGACAAGGTCACAACATATAACCCGAATCCATAAAAAGCCTAAATGAGAAAGGAGATGAATAAATTTGGAACAGCCACTTCATAGGAATAGAGAATTAACTTCAAAATTGGGCATTTTTATTTCTTGAGAATTCTTCTAGTCTCCTATGCAAAGAAACACATTTGTAAACACTACCCAAGTCATTTTGATGCTAAATGATGCATGTCTTATTTTTTAAGATTCAAAATCAAATGCAGCAAGAAAACAGATGCGCGTATTTTTATATAGATAAAAAAAAATATGTTAAAAAAAAGGAAAAAAGAATGAAGAAAGTGTATTCGTACTCCACTGCATTGTCTCTTAGATATAATAATTTTTTGTCGATAATGTTATATGTATATGTTTCTTTCTGGAAGTGACTGTCTCGCTGTGTGTGACTCGATTACAACATAATTGAATTTGAATATTTGAATTTTGCCCAATTCTTAAGTTCTAATTATAATGAGATAAATTTGAAATTAGGTATATTTGCTCTGAATTAAATTGAGATAGTCCATTATGCCAAGCTTTTAAAGTAATAATTGCCTCCCAACAGGCTGAGTGCGAAGCCCGAGCCACTAAATCAGTCATCATTAGATGCTCCAAAGCCTTCTGTCAGACTTCGTAGTTTGGTTGCATTGTTCAATCCCCATGGCTTGCTATGACTGTTCTGTTTTTTCCTTTTTCTCTTTTCAGATTATGTAGCTTAAATTAAAATGTCAAGTATATTTTCATGAAGTGATGGGACTTCGTTTTGGTTTAATGTTTTTGTGCTGATATCATGTTAGCTCCCATCAGTTATTGAGTGATTATGCTTATATTAGAACAGTTGTGATTTTTTCTTTTGTGTGGTATGTGTTTTGTATGTTTGTTGTCATAAACTTTTCTTAGGTGCATGACGACTAAAGGTCTAACCACTGGTTTATGCTTTGAATCTTCATAATGGAGAACTTAATTTGATCTTGTTTTTTGTTTTTGTTTTTGTTTTTTTTAAATGAATTTTATGGGCATCATTTAGTTGTGGAGCTGTATATTCCTTTTTGATGTCAATATATTTTCCATCTATCTCTTTACAGCTTTTACTTTCCTATGGTGTCACTGGTACAAAGGGAATCCTTCCAGACAAACAAGTTATGCTTTCAGCAAAATGTCGGGTATGATGAAAGTAATATTACAATTTCTTTTAGAAGAAGTCTGTTTGGTCCTATTTAAAAGGTACTAGTATTTGTTAATTTCTGCTTACAATTCAGAGTTCTCTTAATGATATAGGCATTGGCTGAACTTCTTCCTTCACTAAAGCAAGGTGGGCATCGTGTTCTGATTTTTAGCCAGTGGACGTCAATGCTTGATATCTTGGAATGGACTTTGGATGTGATTGGGGTTACATACAGACGACTTGATGGAAGGTATTGCTCACTAATTTGACATTTTCAATTTCGCCTCTGATTATGGTCTAGCAAGTGGCATATCTTCATTTAATAAACTTAATGATATCTAAATTGCATCCTTGGGTGATGGCTTTTATGGCAAATATTCCCCTTTTGTAAAAGATGGTATGCCTGTCATTATCAATTCCTTGCACTTTATAGACTACTAATAGTATTGTTCTTTTGGATTATCTTTTCTTGATAAGTAAGAAAATTTTTATTTAAAAAGCGTAAGGCGCCCCTAAGTACACAGGACATGAAGTATACAAGGAACAACCCAGCTAGTCCACAGAAGAGAACCCATGAAAACCCACAAGAAACCCAAAATACAACTGAACCCCCATCAAAACCCAACCCTCAAAAGCTACAAATAACCCAAAATACAGTAGAACCCCATCACACACCAAAAAACAGAAACTAACCCCCAAAATACAGTAAATACCCCCCAATCAAACACCCAAACCCTCCCAAAAAAAACACCCCAACTAACTTGAAACCCAAAATACAGTAGAACCCCATCACACAAAAAAAAAACAGAAAATACCCCCAATCAAACACCCAACCCCTCCCAAAAAAACACCCCAACTAACTTGAAACCCAAAATACAGTAGAACCCCATCACACACCCAAAAAAACAGTAAATAACCCCCAAAATACAGTAAATACCCCCAATCAAACACCCAAACCCTCCCCAAAAAACACTCCAACTAACATGAGACCCAAAAGAAACACCCAGAACCCAAACCAAAACAACCCAAAATACATAGGAAATGCTAGAAATACAGGAAAAAATAAAAAGCAAACGGTGGGGCGTGTCGCAACGTGCAGTGGTGCGGCACAGATCCAGTCGGAAAAACCATTGGGCCGGTGCGGAAACTGACGGAGAAACCACCGGAGAGGCATGTGCGCCAAGGAGAGGCCCCATACCCTGTAGATCTAACACCCAAGCTTCAAAAAAACACCATCCACGCACAACGGTGCGGCGGCCGTCCACAGAATCGGTGACAACGGACAAGACCGGAAGAAGCTGGCGATGCCTCAGGCGGAAGGCATGTATGCCGGAGAAGACCATCCATCGAAGAAAAATAGAAACCCAAGAAGAAGAGGAACCCAAGAAAAAAAGACCAAAAAGAAGAACAACCTAGAAAGGAACTTGAAGAGGAGGGGAGGGAAGGGGACGGGAGGGGTCCCATCCCCTCCCTCCTCTCCTCACAAAGGAGATCTAGAGTTGTTTTTTTTTTTTTTTAAGAGGGAGATGAGAGAGTTTTCGGGGAGAGAGAGTTTTGGATTATCTTAGGGCATATTACTCGAAAAATATCCATTAATGACTTTGCAGAAACATATAAACTACCCTTGATCAAGTACATTTGTATTTCTTAATCTGGTCTTTTTTCCCTAAAAGTTTTCATGAGTAGGCTATCAATTGGACTGAAAACTCTCATTGTGAGGGTTTCTCATCTTATATAGAAAAGGTTCTGTAAATACAAGGCTAATTACAAGGCTCAATCTCAGCGATTACAGCAATCTAGAAGAGCAAATAAGGTAACTAAAATCATCCTACTGATTACAATACATCTACAACAATAATATATATATATTTTTTGATAAGTAAGAAGATTTTATTAAAAAAAGCGTAAAGCGCCCTAAGTACACATGAAGTATACAGAGGAACAACCCAGCTAGCCCACAAAAACAAAGGAAAGCCAAAAGACAAAGAAAAGCCCCAAAAACCCAAATAAACGAAGGTAAGTCCCCAACAAACACCCAAGAAGCAAAAGAAGCACCCCAAAACCACAAGAAACTCAAAAGAACCCACAAAAAAGGTAAGCCCCCAACGAACACCCAAGAAACATAAGAAGCTCCCCAAATACAATAACAACCCCTACCAAGCACCCAAACCTGCCTCGAAAGCCCCCAAACTAAAACCCCCTACAACATGAGAGCTTTTCCTTTCCAATGCTTGGAGGAAGTGCTAGCATCGCCATAATTATGGAGCTCTTCAAATTCAAGAGCTCCCTCTTGCCTTTTGTCTTCTGGCGAGCAATCATCTTGTCCCGATGGATATCTTCTTCCAAGGCATCCAAGATAGCCAAAGACTCCTCATCTTGAAAACCATCCATCTTCCAGTCCAAGGGCAACCCCTCCCAAAAATCATTGTCCTCCCAAACAACAATCTCCCCATTTTGATCAAACCCAACAGTTCAATTCTGAGATTGGGAAAAGCCATTGCCCTCTACGGGTGGAGGACAACTTGGGGGGGATGGAAGTCTTTCCACTCCAACATCCTTAACCTTGAGGCGGAGGGTTGAGGAACCCCTTCCGAAGGAAGCTTTTCTTCGCCGAACCCGCAGACTTCTTCACTGGAGGCGCTATAATTGAACCCTTACAGACAGCCGTCTTCGAAGCTACCAGTGAATCAGCTAACAACACTTCGTTCCATTTTACAGAATGGCCAAGCTTGAGTTCTCTAGCCTTTCTGTAGTATTTCTGGAAGGGCTTAGAAGGCTGCAACACAGGAAGAGAACAACAGATCTTCTCTCTCAACACAGCCGCCCCTGATGGAGAAGGAAAATCGGCCAACCCAGCACCAGCCCTGACTGAAGAGTTTGGTAGAGAGGCGAGCACATAATCCACTTTAGACCTAACCGGAGCCCCAGCGACGTCCATGGACGCCGGAGGCAGTAAATCCAGAGTCGGCAAAGGGGGAAAAACGAAAGGGGAGGGAGGCATGACGGGTACGACCGCCGAAAACGACCCATCCCCAGAGCTTGACACCTCCTGACCCACCCTATAATCTGTCGCCGACGATATCTCTGGCCGAAGAAGACTCCCACGAACGGCCGTCCGAATTGCACCCGCAAGAACTTTCGGCTGCTGCAAAACTTTAGGTTTAGGTCTCGGAAGAAACCGACCCAAACGAAGGCCTTTGCGAAAAAGGCCCTTCCTAGACCCAAAAGACCGCCCCCAACCTTTTCCCAAAAACCCGGCCCAAAGCCAAATAAAGGCTAACGAGCAAATTTCTCCACGTGTGCAAGTTCAAATTCAAAAAAGACCCCCTATTTGGAAATGCCCCACCTCGTGCAGAGAACCTAGGAGAACGAAGCTGCTTACCCATCGGACAAAGAGGTTTGTCCAAATCCAACGGAACAACCGGAGGGATCACCTTCACTGGGATGGGCGTCTCCTTTGCTGCTGGCACTGGAGTCGAACCCACCACTGTCGCATATGAAGGCCCCGACCTATCGAAAGATAAACCCAGCGTTTCCCCTTCCTTCTTACCACCCAAATTGACCGTCGCAGCTGAGGACCAACTCCCACAGCCCACTGTAGCAGAAAGAAAGGCATAAATCTTACTCAACTCGCCAGAAAACTTGCGCCAGCCCCAACCTCCGCGACCCTCCGGGATCAGAACGAACCCTCTCCGACCGCCCAACCCAAACACCGCCGCCTCTAGGAACCGACCATCTTTGTTGCCACCTCTCCGGGCAATCAACAACTTCGGTCCTTCCCTGTAAGACTTGATAAACTCTTGTTCTCCAGGAAAGCCCAAAAGTGTTTCCATCGTCGAAACAAGCCATGCAGAACAATGGGAGCTCAGGGCGACCGCTCCATGGAAGTCTTGTCTCTTCTCCTCCACCCGCAACACCGACGCCCCCTCCAAGACCGAAAGGACGAAGGATTTTGACTCCACAAGGAATCTCCTTTCCATTACGAGGCGCATCCAAGCTCAAATAACCAACCTAGAACGGAAACGTATTCTCGCTAGAGAAAACAAAAGCCCACCAGCTAAGCACCCTACCGAACTAAGAGGAGCGACCCACGAAAGCACTAGAAGCACGATACACAGACCCGAGTGATTGGAACGAGGAACGAAGGAGGGACCTAGCTTGACGCGCTCACACGCGTCATTGCTAGGTAGAGAGGAGAGAAGTGACCCACGCAAGATTGTCTGAAAGAATTTAAAAGGAAACACAATAATATAAAACATGCCATAACTACAGAGACTAATTATGGCTAAATATATGTTGTATCTGATTGACATCCCCCTTCAAATTGATGCTGGTTGATCAAGAAGCATCAATTTGCCTACAAGGAACTGATGACGTTGTCGTGTCATGGCCTTGGTGAATACGTAAGCTATCTGGAGATTAGTCCACTTTCCCCGGATGCGTCTTTGAGTATTAGTTAATACTTAGCTAATAACTATGCTTACCACCAATTCTCTCTCTCTCTCTCCTCTATGCCCTAGTGACGGCGCGTGAGAGCGCGGCTAGCTAGGGGTTCGATTTCTGTTCCGTCCTCTCACATTCTCTCTCTCTCATAGCCTCCTGCTTGGTCCTCTAGCTTTGTGTTTCGGTCATCTGTTTCGTTGGGTGGTTCTCTGTTCAGCGATGTAGTTTTTTTGGGTTGTCGTTTTAGTCCCGGGTGTGTCGTAGATGGATAAGAATTTCTTAGTGGAGTCAAAGTCTTTTACCTTCTCAGTTTTGGGTGGGGCGTCAACGTTGAAGGTGGAGGAGAAGAGGAAAAATTTCCTGGATGTGGTCATCTTGAATGCTCAGAGCTCCGAGTGGCTTGCGTCGACGTTGGAAGTGTTGTTGGGTCTCCTGGTAGAGCAAGATTGTGTTAAGTCGTTCAGAGAAGGTTCGAAGGTCCTAATTGCTTGGCGAGGCGACGACGTTCGGGTTGGGCGGTCGGAAAGGGTCCATTATTATCCCTGAGGGCCGTGGAGGGTGGGGATGGCTTGAATTCTCCGACGAGCTGAGAAAGGTTGTAGACTTTTTCTCAGTCTCGGTGGGTTGCGAGCTCGGTTACTCATTTACATCGGAGAAGAAGGCTGTGAAGGATGTTCGGCCGACTCTGGGCTTGGCTCCAAAGTGGACGGGGCCTTCTTTTGCGGAGGTTTTGAGGTCGAATTCGACCACTGCTGCGTAGACGATGCCCATAGTGGGTGATGGTTGTTCCTGGTTAAGGGCTTCGTTGGCGACACCTTGCGAGATTGATCTTCTTCCAGCGATGTGGCATGCAGAGGCTGTTCCGAGATCGGTGGTGGATTGCTTCTCATTAGAGTCTCACCCGCTTGATCTGTTGGACAAAGACCAGATTGTACGTCCGCAGGGTAAGTACTCTCGTTTGAATTTTGAAAATTCGAGATTGCGGACGTGGCGTAAGTTGGGTCCCGGTTTTTATTTGGCATTGGGCGGGGCTGTGAGGAGAGTTTTGATCCGGTTTGTCGGGTCGGGGCTGTTTGTGTGGCCCAACTCAAGCGGAAACCTAAAGTTTCCTATCCGCTGCCTTTCTCGCCAGAGATGACAACGGAGGTGTCCTTTGGGTTGGTTCTGAATCGGCTTCCTCCTGGGGGTTTGGGGGTTACAGCGTTGGGAGGCAAAGAGGGCGTGAATCCAGCTTCATCGGCTTTTGTTGGGGATATCTCTAGGTCGGAGCCCTCGTCGGCGGCAGTCACAGGGACAGTTACAGGGACAGAGTCTTCTTCCGGGGGTGAGTCGAGCAGTTCCCAGGTGTTTCCGGCGGTTTCTAGCCGGACTCCAGCCTCTAATCTGTTCGGTTTCCCCCCTTCTCCGGCACCGGATCTGGGTTTTCCGGCGGATCCTGCTTTTAAGTTCATTCCATTGGGGAAGTTTCAGATTCCTAAACCCCTTTCGGCCCCTCCGTCTCTCGCTGGAGTAGCTTTTTAAGGAGAGAAGCTGCGTTCTCCCTTCCCTGTGGTGGTTTCTAAGCCTTTTCAGTGTTACTACAGGAGGGCGAAAAAATTGAGGGAAGGGCATTCTGTGAAGTGGAATGATGTGCTTCTTTCTGACTCACTGGAAGCCATGAAGATGTCAATTGGCTACGTTGATAAGAGGGTTACAGGTGCAGAGACGCCAGCTGAGAAGGCGGCAAAGCCTCCTGCAATGAAGAAGTCAGTGACGCCAGTGAATCAGGGCCTTTTTAGGAAGGGGTTTCTCAACCTTCCCCCGATATCAGCCCCTCCCATGTTGCTTCAGGAGGTCAACAATGGTGGGGTGGTAGGTCCTTCCCCTTCGAGTGGTTGCTTTAATGGTATCTCCCAATCTAGGAATTGGCCAGTTGGTTTTGATCATAACGGGGAGATTGTGGTGTGGGAGGATGATGAAGATGATTATTGGGATGGTTTGCCCTTAGATTGGGCGATGGATGGGGATTTTGGGGAGGAGGCTTTTGCTATTCGGGATGCCATGGAAGAGGAGTTCCAGTTTTTTGCGCGCCAGAAGTCTAAAGGGAAAAGGGAGCTTCTAAATTTGCATAGTTCTATCAACTATGGTGACGCGAACTATCCCTCTAGACGTAGGAAAGGCAAGGCACACATGTTGTAGGTTTGTTGTGCCTTGACGGGTTGTGGGTAGTCTTGTTCTTAGTTGGGTTCTTTTGTAGCTTGTTTTGGTTCTTTTGTGTTCTGGGGCCTTGGGTGTTGCGGGTTTTTGTGGATTAGCATTGGTTGTTCCTGTGTATATTTCCTATGTACTTAGGGGCGCCTTACGCTTTCTTTAATAAAGTTCTTCTTACTTATTAAAAAAAGTAAAAACATGAAGAAGAGATATAACATGAGTGTCCAAAGCTTCCCGAATAGAATGACAGTCGACCTCAATATGCTTCGTACGCTCATGGTAAACAGGATTAACAACTATTTGAATGGCACTAGTATTATCAGCATGAAGAGGAGTAGAGTCAGATTGAGAAAAACCAAGCTCAGCCAGAAGCCCACGAAGCTAGGCAATCTCAGAACAAGCAGTAGACATTGCCCAGTATTCAGATTTAGTAGAGGATTTAGAAACACGAGCTTGTTTCTTACTCTTCCAAGAGATCAAAGAATTACCAAGAAACATGCACCAACCTGTGACAGACTACCGAGTATCAAGACATCCGGCCCAATCCGTATCACTATAAGCAACAAGGCGAAGAGGAGAGCTGGTTGGAAAGAACAACCCACAGTCAAGTGACCCCCGAAGATATCGAATGATACAGCGAACAGCAGCTAAATGAAGGTGGCATGGAGTTTGCATAAACTGGCTAGCCTGCTGGACAATGAAGGAAATATCAGGCCAAGTAATAGTTAAATAGTTCAAGCTTCCTACCAACTGTCGGAACACAGTAGGATCAGAAAGAAGATCACCCTCCTCACGTCGATATTTCACATTGACCTCCATAGGAGTATCCACCAAAGGCGAATCCTGAAGATCGGCCAGACTAATCAAATCCTGGGTATATTTGTGTTGATTCAAGAATATACCTAAAGAATCAGTGTGCACTTCCAAACCTAAAAAATACGTAAGAGGACCAAAGTCATGAAAAGAAGCCTGAAGATTCTGCTTGAGGTGAGCAATCAAGTTGGAGTCAGTGCCAGTAATGACAATATCATTCACATACACAAGTAAAATGACGAGACTAGCTGGAGTCTTGCATAGAAACAAAGAGGAGTCATATTGGCTTTGAACAAAGGAGAGGCGAAGCAAGGTAGACCTGAATTTTTCAAACCACGCTCGGGGAGCCTGTTTTAAGCCATAGAGAGACCGCTTTAACTTACACACAGCGAAAGACGGAGAAGAAAACAAACCTTGAGGAAGAGTCATGTAAATATCCTCTTTGAGATCACCATGAAGAAAAACATTTTTGATGTCCATCTGGTGAAGTGACCATCCTTGGGAGGCGGCAATAGAAAGAACCGTACGCACTGTAGTCATCTTCACCACCGGTGCAAATTTCTCCTCATAGTCCACCCCATATTCTTGCTGGTTCCCAAGAGCAACTAAGCGTGCCTTATACCTGTCCAGAGTCCCATTAGAGCAGAGCTTAACCGAGAAAACCTATTTACAACCAATGGCTTAACAGTAGAGGGGCAACGAACCACATCCCATGTATGATTGTCCTGGAGAGCCTGAAGTTCCTCATCCATCGCTTTTAGCCAACATTCATGTTTAATAGCCTCTGAAAAGCATGTAGGAATAGAAATAGATGACGAAGTAGTGTTAAAAGAAGTGTGGTAATTACCGTACCGATCAGGAGGACGTGATACTCGGGAAGATCGGCGAGAACCAGGCTCAAGAGGCATGGAAGAATTGATCAGACCTGTCTCGGATGTCATTTCAATCTTAGGAGAAGCTGTCGGAAGTGGTTTGAACCGGTCAAGAAGTGGTGGCAAATCATCAAAACAAGGTAGGATACTAATCTCAGGCAACGACTCAATATGTGTAGGAAAGAAATATTGATTCTCAAAGAAAACTTTATTACGAGATATACAAAATTTGTTAGCACAAGAATCATAGCAAACATAATCTTTGTGGGAAATACTATAACCCATAAAGGCACATTTAATAGACTGAGCAGAGAGTTGCGTTCATGAGGAGGTAAATGAACAAAGCAAACACATCCAAAAGTATGCAGATTAAGATAGTGAAGATGCTGATGGTACAAACGGTAATAAGGAGAATCAAAATTCAAGGCCTGAGAGGGCAGTCTATTAATTAAGTAAACCGCAGTAGATAATGCCTTAACCTAGAATTTAGAAGGGATAGATGATTCAAGCAATAAAGTGCGAACAACATCCAAGAGGTGTCAATTCTTTCGTTCCGCCACCCTATTTTGCCGAGGATTATAAGGACAAGAACGTTGAGAGACAATTCCTTTATGATGTAAGAAATCATGAAACTCGTGGGACATGTATTCTCCACCAGAATCAGACCTTAACATCTTAATACAGGTAGAGAAAATTGGTTCTCAATTAATGCGACCAAGTTTTGAAATAGACTAAGTATACCGACTGAAATTATCTATGAATGTCACAAAATATTTATTTCGAGCATAATAAATGAGAGGAGAAATGCCTCACACATCACGATGCATGATATCAAAGCATTTTGCAGCATGACTGCCGTGAGAAAGAAACGCAAGAGTCTTACTCTTACCAAGTTTGCATACAGAACAATCAAATGACAAGTGTTTAGAACCATGTTCTTTATAGCCTAACAAACCAGAATTTAACATATGAGACAAAATAACCAAGTTTGGATTGCCCAAACGTTTATGCCATACTTCACTCGGAGTATTAACTATCATACAAGCCAAAGATAAACTACTAGGAATAGAAAATTGTAGTGGAAAGAGTCTGCCAACTTTATGCCCCTTTGCGAGTATCTTCCTCGACACCTGATCCTGCACAAGACAACCATCACGAGAAAAATGGACATCACAGTTTTTCTCAACTAACTGGCCAACTAAAATAAGATTATTAGACAGTCCAGGAGATACATAAACATCTTTGAATGAAGGATTGATATCTCCTATTTCATTAATAACTAAATGACTCCTATTAGCTACCTGAATTTGGGATGAACCATGATATGAACGGACATTGCCCAACGCATCAGATGATTTGGTCATATGATTGGATGCAGCAGAATCAATAAGCTAAGACTTAAGCAAAGTAGTACCTTGAAGCCCTAAGGCGGAAAATGCTGACATAATCATCTGGTGGACCATCTCAGGTGTAAGACTAGAGGATCTGGCTGCAGAAGAAATTGAGGACATCCCTGGAGTAAAAGAAGTGTTCACTGTAGCCTGATAAGCAGTAGCATGACAATGTGGAAGCCGAGTGGGACAGTCTTTGATAAAGTGGCCTTCTTTCTTAAGTAGTTGCAAACTTTCTCTGCACAGTTGGCGGCAATATGACCATACTCCTTGTAGCTGAAACACTGGACCCTGCGCATATCCTTACCCCTCCCTTTCCCATAGGCTGCATAGGCAACTGGATTCGGGTTGGCATCCTGCTGGAACGCAGCCTGTGTAAGAAGACGCTGCTCCTTGCGAAGTAATTCTCCAAAGCAAACATCCAAAGATGGTGAAGGATCCCGGTTCATTAAACTTGAGCGAGTAGCCTCAAATTTAGGGCACAATTTCATCAAAAATTGATATCTCTTGTTCTGCTCATGAATAGCTTGAACAGCAGAGATAGATGCAGTAGGTACCTTTGTATAAACCACATCAGAAAATTCTCCCCA